>NC_062569.1:34169166-34504166 GCF_022837055.1 Prionailurus viverrinus
TCAGTTTCACTCATCATCAGGGAAATGCAAATCAAAACCACAATGAGACATCACTTCACACCTCTCAGAATAGCTGAAATAAAAAACTCAAACAAGTGTTGGTGAGGATACGGAGATAAAGGAATGCTTGTGCACTTTGGTGGGAATGCAAACTGGTGCAGCCACCATGAAAGACAGTATGGTGATTCCTCAGAAAATTAAAAACAGCACTACCCCATGATTCAGTAATCACACTACTGAGTATTTACCCAAAGAATATGAAAACACTAGTTTTAAGGGATATATGCACCCCTATGTCTATAGCAGCATTATTTACAATAGCCACACTATGGAACCAGCCCAAGTAAGATGAATGGATAAAGAAAAGATGGTATATATATTTAATGGAATATTGGCTGGCCATTAAAAGTGAATAAAATCTTGCCATTTGCAACAACATGGATGAACCTAGTAGGTATAATGCTAAGTGAAATAAGTCAGAGAAATGCAGATACCATATGAACTCACTCATATATAGAACTTAAGAAACAAAATAAACAAGCAAAGGAAAAAAAAGAGACAAACCAAAAAAACCAGACTCTTATCTATAGAGAACAAACAGATGGTTCCCAGAGGTGAGGTTGGTTGGGGGGGGTGGGGGGAGAGTAAAAGGTGAAGGGGATTAAAAGTACACTTAACTTGACGAGCACTGAGTAGTAATATGTGTAACTGTTGAATCACTATATTGTAAACCTGGAACTAATGTAACACTGTACGTTAACTACACTGGAAAAAAAATTTTTTAAACCCACAAGGTGAAACCACAATACACCTATTTAAATGGCTAAGACTAACTATACTAGTGTTTATGAGAATATGAAGGAACTGGAACTCTGATACACTGCTGATGGGCATGTAAAATAGGACAATCAGTTTTTATTTTTAATGTTTATTTATTTTTGAGACAGAGAGAGAGCGTGAGCAGGGTAAGGACACAGAGAGGAGACACAGAATCCAAAGCAGGCTCCAGGCTCTGAGCGGTCAGTCTTGACGTGGGGCTTGAACTCACAAACCTAAGATCATGACCCGAGTTGAAGCTGGACACTTAACCGACTGAGCCACCCAAGGTGCGCCTAGGACAATTACTTTGGATAACACTTTGGCAGTTTCTTAAAAGGTTAAATAGACACCTAAGACCCAGCCGTTCCATTCCTAGGCATTTACCCAATAGAAATGAAAGCATATGACTACACAAGTCCTATATATAAAAGTCCTTGTAATACCCAGGAACTGGAAACAACTCAAATGCCGATCAATAGCTAAATGGATACAAAAACTGGTAAAAGCATACAATGGAATCTCTCAACAATAAAAAGGAATAAACTATTGATACATGCAACAACACAGATGAACCTGAAAATACTTATGCTGAGGGAAAGAAGCCAGACAAATAAAGACTACATACTGTTTGAATCCATTTATATAAAATTCTAGGAAACAAAAACTAATCTACACTGACAGAATGTAGATCAATGGTGGCTAGGGGAATGAGAGGCTAGAAAAATGGATTACCAAGGGGAACAAGGGAATTTTAGGGGTGATAGATTCACAATCCTAATTGTGTGATGGTTTCACAGGTGTATATGTATGTCAAAACTTATCAAATACTACACTTTATTTTGTTTTCATAAAGGGAGATGATGAAGGGGAGACTACAGTTTTATTTCATTTTTGAAGCTTATTTATTTTGAGAGAGAGAGAGAGAGAGAGCATGCACATGCATGTGTTACTGGCGGAGGGTCAGAGAAAGGAGGAGAGAGAGAATCCCAAGCAGGCTCCACACTGTTAGTGTGAAGCCAGACACGCGGCTTGATCTCACGAAACCATGAGATCATGACCTAAACCGAAATCAAGAGTCAGACGGCCAAATGACTGGGCCACCCAGGCGCCTCTCAAATAGTACACTTTAAATATATGCAGATTATATATCACATATATCTCAACAAAGCTGTTTAAAAAAAAAAAAAAGCTTTCCTGAAATGAAAAGAATTATACATATGAAATTACACATGCAAAGAGTCTATCACATACTTGACAATACTGACTCAGAAGACACATCCTAATAAAATTACCGGATTCTAGGGGTGCCTGGGAAGCTCAGTCTGTTAATGATTTCGGTTCACGTCATAATCTCATAGTTCATGTGACTGAGCCCCGTGTCGAGACTGAGCTCTGTCAGCTAAGAGCCTACTTGGGATTCTTTCTCTCTCTCTCTCTCTCTGCCCCTCCTATTCATGCACATGCATGCTCTCTCACTCTCTCAAAATAATAAATAATAACTTTATTTATTTTTTATTTTTAAAAAAAAAATTTTTTTTCAACGTTTATTTATTTTTGGGACAGAGAGAGACAGAGCATGAACAGGGGAGGGGCAGAGAGAGAGGGAGACACAGAATCGGAAACAGGCTCCACGCTCTGAGCCATCAGCCCAGAGCCTGACGCGGGGCTCGAACTCACGGACCGCGAGATCGTGACCTGGCTGAAGTTGGACGCTTAACCAACTGCGCCACCCAGGCGCCCCAATAAATAATAACTTTAAAAAATAATTCATTAAGTTACACACTTGGCCTGTGTTCTTTTCTGTTTGACTTCATAATAAAAATTCCTTTTATAATAAAAGAATTTTCCTAACAATAAAAACAAAAGCAACAAAACATGAACCAAAGAAAGCTGGTATACCTCGGTAGCCAGGCTACCTGGGATCAAACCGTGGACTCTGCCACACAGCCAAGAAAGCAGTAATACCTCTGTGCCTCAATCTCATTTTCTTTTTTTTTTTAATTTTTTTTTAATGTTTATTTTTGAGAGAGGGGGAAGGGGAAGAGAGAGAGGGAGACACAGAATCTGAAGGAGGCTCCAGGCTCTGAGCTGTCAGCACAGAGCCCGAAGCTGGGCTCTAACTCACAAATCTTGAGATCATGACCTAAGCTGAAGTAGGATGCTTAACCGACTGAGCCAGCCAGGTGTCCCCCCTCAATCTCATTTTCATACAATGAGGATAATCAAAGTACTTAGCTCATAGGATTGTTACCGAGATCAGGAGAGTTAATATAGAAATAAAATAGAACAGCACCTGGCTCATAGCGAAACAGAGGTGGTGATTAGAGTTGGTGACCAGCTAAGTGAGTTAGTGTAGTTACTTAACCTCTCTGGGCTTTAGTTTCCTTACCTGAGTTTCAAATATCTACCTGACCAGATTATCAGGAGATCAAAAGGAAATATATGCAATGTATCTATTACCATATTCAATAAATAACAGGTCTTCTCCATGGCCTCCCAACATCCAGAGTTATCTGTCACAGCAGACATACCTCAGTCATAGCACGTCCTTCTTGCGCTTTTCACCTGGTCGTTCAAGTTGATCTCAATGAAATGATCACCCAGTGAGTCTCACGTCCGAAACTGGATCTTCATCTAGATTTCAAAAAGATAAAAAAACCAAAATCTTAAAATGTTTGACCTTCTAGTACGAACGGTCCTGTGTTATTCCCAAAGCAAGTATCCATGGCACCGGTAGCTCCTGAAGGGGGAACAACTGAAGCCACAGCTGATGGACCCCGATGCTGCCACCTTAGCTGAGAGTCCAAATCTATCACCACCTATCATTAATTCTGACCTCTGGCCGCAAGGGTAGAGCATTCTCATTTGCAAGTGTACTAAAATGAAGCACTTTCAGATGGACAAATACCACTAACCACAAAAGGCAAAGTCAGGAAGAAAAACGATCCCCTCAGTTCCACCGTGACCAAGCCCTCCTTTTCAGAGGCCCACGATAATGTGCTGATATTTGCACCAGCCTTTTCCCCCATTAGAAGCTGTGATAGGACATAGACCTGGAGCCTTGAGTCATAGGTAGAGACCAAATGCTTCCCAAGGCCAAAGCAGAAGCTATAGCTTTATTCAGTGTCATAACACACCTAAATTAAGACTGTGGGATTAGGGAAGGCAGGATAGGAGTTGGTTTGTACACGGCATAAAAAGCCAAATGCAGAGAAGCCAAGTGTAGTTGTACCTTCTGGCACTGTCCAGGTTTCCAAGAGCCCTTTGCTAACTTACCCTTCATACGTCTGAAGCCCCACTAATAAGCACTGTCCATTGAAATACAATTGTTTTTAGGGGCGCCTGTGTGGCTCAGTCCGTTAAGCGTCCGACTTCACCTCAGGTCATGATCTCCCAGTTTGTGAGTTCGAGCCCTGCATCTGGCTCTGTGCTGACAGCCTGGAGCCTGCTTCTGATTCTGTCTCCCTATCTCTGCTCCTCCCCTGTTCATTCTCTCTCTCTCAAAAATACACATTAAAAAAAATTTTTTTAATGTACTTGTTTTTCACCCCTTTTGGAGGGAAAAGCTGTAAATAACAAACCATGGCCTGTAATGATTCTTTCTCAATTGAGTCACGTCAAAATCTGTAATTAGCTTTCTCAAAAGCAAATATCTCACATTACTGCAATAAATGGAACACGCAATGCTTTCGAAGTCTCTGGTCTCTATTAAATACAGTATTAATTAGATAAATGCTTTCGAAGTCTCTGGTCTCTACTCCAAAAACATGCCAACATGCTGCTTAATTTTCTTAGGAAGGAGTGAATCTACCACAAATAAGGAAATGGGAGTAGGGATTGGATGTCATCTCCACCCAATCATTCGGCCCCAGAAGAAGGTACACAAAGGGCCAGAACACACCTCTCCCGCCTTTGAAGCAGAAGCTGTGGACAAAACCCTAGTCAGCCACCTCTTCCTCAAGGGGCGGGGGGAGGGGAGGGAGGCCGGAGTGCACTTGGCAATACAGAAAGTAAAAACAAACTCACCCAGAAGACTGGAACCAATATGGGTAATGCCTGCACACTGCTTAATATTATTATGGTCAGAAAATAAGCGGTAGTAGAAACCCTTCCTGTGTGGTCCCTAGGTGACGGATCTCAGCCTTCTGACATTTCCACCTAATTTTCTTAACACAATCAAATTAGACTCCGCAGGGAGGTAGCGGTCCTCCCAATCTGGAATGAGCATAACGAACCGTTCCACTCACCGACCCCTTCTTGTATTCTCCTTTTGCTCCCTTCTCAGACACCTGACACTGACAAGTGAAGCGGGTCGGCCCCGGCCCACTCGTGTAGATGGAGGAAATTACCTAGGACTTATCCGCAACCCGGATCCGCCAGGTATCAATACCCGCGCCAGTATCAATCTAAGCCTTACACTTAGTGCCTCACTTTACTTCTCAACCACCACGTAAGGCAAGAATTACCAGCTGTAGGCTACGAATGAAGAAGCTGAAGCGCGGAGACGTTAAATGAGCAGCCAAAGACGGCAAGGGCCGGGGAGCCAGGGCTCGAACCACGTTTGTCCTTATACTGGTATACTTGTGACTGGTGTGCTTTCTGGGGGGACCTGACAAGGGTCGGTCTGGCCACTCGGCGGCACCAGCGGCGGCCGATCTCAGGGGTGCTTTCGGGAGGGGCTCCGACCGATGCCTCCGCGATACCCCTACGCCACTCACCTTCCTCAGCCGCGGCCTCCCACCAGCAGCACGCCCGGCCCGGCCCGGCTCGGCTCAGCCCAGCCCTCTCCGGCCCCGCCTCCGCGACCGTTACCGCGCCTTGGGAGACCAGCCAATCGAACTGGAGCGCGGTGAGGGGCGGGCCTCGGCTACGCCTCCGAACGCCGCTAGCTGTTTCCTCCCGCAACCGGGGGAGGCTAGGCGGGCCCAGCGCCCTGTTGGCTTCGCAGCTGGAGGCGGGGCTTATATTCGCGTAGACCAGAGTGCGCCGCGCTTGCGGTCTGCGCCTGCGCACCTTCATTGCTCTTTCACCATTTTCTGGCCTCGCAGGTGCTGGTCGCAGCCACCTGGAAACTCATTTGTCCGGGAGACCGCAGAAATACATACTTAAGGCAGTTGGTGAAAGTGAGGCCGGGCCAAGGCACGCTGTCCTCCATACACACAGTCAAGCCGTGACTGCGAGCTCTTGCTGCAGGACTAGTCAGTCTGTTCTCCAGGTTACAGACCTGGCTGAGCACAGCAGCACCTGGCATTTGGAGAACCCCCGTGCGTGTTTGTTGATGACATTTTACCCTTGTATTCAGCATTTTCAAATCCCCACGAAGCGTCAGGCCCTACATCAGGCTCCAGAAATGCAGAGGTGGACGAATGGATATGCTCAAAGTTTAGTTAGGGAGATGGATATATGCTCTGAAATTCAGATACAGAATGATAGGCATAATCCGAGGATTTTGTGTAGGGCGCAGAAGGGAAAGAGAAGCATTACCTAAATCGGTTACTGAAGTCTTCCTAGCTGGCTGCATTTTAGAATTTCCCGGGGAGCTTTGAAAACTTGGTGCTCAAGCCCCAGACCGCTTAAATCAGAATCTCCAGGGTGGGATTCAGGTGTCATGGTTTGTCGGTAGTCTCTCCCCAGGTGATTCCAATGTGCAGCCAATCTCAAAACTGCAAACCTAGGGCGCCTGGGTGGCGCAGTCGGTTAAGCGTCCGACTTCAGCCAGGTCACGATCTCGCGGTCCGTGAGTTCGAGCCCCATGTCAGGCTCTGGGCTGATGGCTCAGAGCCTGGAGCCTGCTTCCGATTCTGTGTCTCCCTTTCTCTCTGCCCCTCCCCCGTTCATGCTCTGTCTCACTCTGTCCCAAAAATAAATAAATGTTGAAAAAAAAATTAAAAAAAAAAAAAAAAGAACTGCAAACCTAGAGAAATGGTTCTGAATGGTAGGAGTTCCCCAGTAATACAAAGGAAAGACAGAGAAAACTTCCTGTGCATATTAAATAACTCCAAAGCACATTATTATAATGCTCAGGTTACAAGTGCACAGTAAACCTTATTATTATTTTTTTGTCATTAAATCTGGGCCCCTTTGGGACCGCCCATATCTGCTCTCGCTTAAAACCTAACTCCCAAAGCTTTTACAAATATAATGGAACTTACTGAGAGCTTTCTGACAAAACTGAGTAGTATGTTGCATCACTGGAGATGGGGAGGAGGAATGCCTTGACAGGTGTGCTAAAAAGCTGGGACTTTATCCAGGGGATGATGGGAAACCATAGACAAGTTTTCAAAGAGGTAATAAAATGGAAATGTTTTTGTTTGGGTATCTTTAGGCCTAATTTTCATGCATCTTGAGAATACAGATAAAAACTGAAGGGCCAGTCGGTTGAGCATCAGATTCTTAATTTCAGCTCAGGTCATGATCCCAGGATTGTAGGATCGAGCCCTGTGTCAGGCTTCATGCAGAACCTGCTTAAGATTCTCTCCCCCACTCTTCCCCTTTCCCCCACCCGCGTGAACTCTCTCTCAAATTAGAAAAAAAAAAATTTTAACCTGTAGGAACAGCTCCACCATATACAAACATGATCACAGCTTTTTTCCCCCACAAAATGAAATCACCTCACTATTCTATTCCCAGAATAATAAATTCAGAATCTAAAAATAGGTCCCTTCCTTACTACCATTTTCAAAAACTCATAGCGGGTTAAGTGATCCAAAAATTCCTAGTAGAAAATACAACTTCCACACACCTGAAGGGAAGGCTTGGAGTCTCATCGACCCGATATAGTCGTTGCACGTTACAGCCACATGGTGTCGCTGTTTGACGATCTGTAGTTACCAGGTCTGTGGTGTTGCAGGTCCCACACGGGCCAACAAGGATCTCCAACAGAAGGCATTAATCATAATGTGTCTCACAAGGAAGTCTCAGGGTCATAGCTTTTAGGGTACAATACTTTCAGGCCCATATTCAGCCCTCTTCTAGGCAGCTGGGGCCATTATGAGTTTGAGCTCTGGGTCTGCTCCATGCAAACATGTTCTCACCCCTGCCCCAACCCCTTTCCTTACCTGCCTATTCACACTAGCAATAGTTAATAAATAGATTTTCATCTTCAACCCTTGAAACAGAGTCCCACTGCTTGCCTTTTCCAAGACAATAGGGTGATTTTCCCACTCTTCTGAGTGTAGCTGCCTTAATTGTAGCCAGGAAACCAAATATCACAGGTTCATTGGGATCATTTTGGCCTCAGATAATAGAAAACCCAATTCAAACTGTTTACTTAAAAAATAAGGAAATTTATTATCTCACATAACAGAAGGTCCACAGGCAAAACAGACTTTAAGGCTGGTGAACTCAATGGTTCAACAAGTTATCAAGGACCCAATTGCTACCAGGCTCTCTGCCCTGCTGTAAACATGGTAGGTTTCAAATTCCTACTAAAGTGATTTTCCAGATGTCTACCAGGAGCAATCAGGACCCTATACTTTTTTTTTTCCATCTATAATCTTTCCATCCAGTTTTTTTGAGTCAATGAGGTCTCACAGGCCCATATGCTGCTTCCCAATCAATATCTGTCTAGCAAATGTGAAGATGGAGTAACCCTTTTCTGGAAGGGGAAAAGGGTTACCATAATTGGAATTGACATGGGTGGGTGGTCATTGAGTCACATAAATTGCAAGGTGGAGGTATGGCTATTTGAGTAAAACTGCTGTCCTGTAAGGGTCAAGAGGTCAACGGATGCTAGATGCATAATCACCACTATCTTTTACAATCTTCAAAACACAAGAAGGCTGATTACTCTCTATTTCCTAACAAGAGAGCCTCCTCTTCATTACTCCTGGATTTTGTGTGTATCAAGTGGAAGGGAGGAAGCTCTACAGCACTGTCCTCCAAAGGAATTTCTTTATTACGACCATCAAGGCCTTTTCAGCACCTCTCTTTGCTAGAGAAGTAAAAGGCTCTGCACACAAGTTGTCTTAGCATTCTGCTGCATTGGTCTCAAGTTTTCTATGAGTCTTCATTGACCCACCAGAATGTTAATGGTTCTAAACACTCATTTAACATTTACAAAAATGTATTAAGCACCCATTATGTGTCAGGGACTAATCTAGATGCTGAGTTTACAGTGGTGAGTGAACCAGATGTGATTCCTGCCCTCATGGTGTTCATGATCTAGTTGGGAAGAGAAATATGAAGGAAAAAAACCCTCAAATAAGCATTAGTTATGATAAGTCTATGAAGAGAACAGAGGTGTGTGGAGGAGCCTCTCTCAGGAAGTGACATTTAAGCTGAGATCCAAAGGCTGTCTTCATTTCAGCTTACTGCTTTCCTCTGTGCTTTGTCTTCCCAGTATAAATTACAGCCTTCGTTAACAATTAAAACAGATCTTTTCATTTTGAAACTTCTAAACTGATTCTCAAATTTTTCTCCTAAGCATAAAACTATCAATGTTATTCCCATAACAAAGAGTATACCACATACGAATGGCATTTGGTGATGAATTCTTGAAGAGTCTTCAATTTACAAGTCTTGTAGACTTAGAATCCTTAATTACACTAATACATTTTTTCTGCCTCTCCTATGAGAATTTGAACTCTGGGGACACGGATCATATCTTACCTTTTCCAGCACCTAGCAGAGTCCCTGGCACATAATAGATACTTAGTACAGTGTTGAGTGGCATTGTTAAATTTGAGTCAGTTTTATACAGGGGTCTTTCACCTTCAGGAGCCATTTTCCATATGAAAGACCATAAGCAAACAGCTCAAACATATTAATAACAAATGCTCAAGAATCAATACAGATTAACAATAGTTATATTAATTGAACCTTTAAAATGTATCAAGCTCTGGGCTAAACACTTTTATTTTCTAATTTCTTGACTCTTCACAGCAACCTTAACATAAGTACTGTTGTTATCTTCATTTTATAAATGACCAAATTGGAAAATAGGAATAAAAAAAAAAAAAGACTTGCTAAGATGACACAGCTAGTATGTGGCAGAGCCAGGATCTGAAACCAGCACTCAGCTCCAAGGCCAATTTCATTAACCACTTTATCAACCACTTCTCTTGATGGGCATCTGCTCTACCATAAGATGGGTATGCATTTATTGCAATTCAAAGTTATTTCATCTGTGCATTAGTTATCTATTGGTACATAACAAATTATCCCTAAACACAGCCCCTTAAAACAAAAACGTAATATCTTGACATGTCTGTGGCTCAGGAACACAGGGGGGCTTAGCTGGATGGTCTGGACAGAATCTTTCATGAGGTTGCAGTCAACCTGTTAGCCTGGGTTGGTCGTCTCAAGGTTCAACTGGGGCCGAAGGATTCACTTCCAAACTGACCCATGTGGTTACTGGCAGGGCTGTTTGTTCCTTATCAAGCGAGCCTCTCCACAGCCTGCCTGGGTACCCCCAAAACATGACAGCTTCCCACAGAGGGAGTGTCCAAGAGAATGTGTGAGCACCTAAGACAAAAGCTGAAGTCTTTTTTATAACCTAATCCAGGATGTCACATATCATCACTTCTGCTATATGCTATTAATCACACAGACCAACTATAGTAAAACATAGTAGAGGACTATACAACGATGTGAATACCAAGAAGTGAGGATCCTTGGGAGCCATCTTGGAAGCAACTTACCACAATCTGTTTCCTCATTTTTTGTGAGTGTCTCCTCCACTAGAATGTAAACTTCAAAATAACTTTTTATTTATTTATTTTTTAAAGATTTTATATTTAAGTAATCTCTACACTTAACACGGGGCTTGAACTCACAACCCCAAGATCAAGAGTTGCATGCTCCGCTGACTAAACCAGTCAGGCACCCCTCAAATGCCCTCAAATAATTTTTCAAAAAAATTTAATGTTTATTTATTTTTGAGACAGAGAGAGACAGAGCATGAATGGGGGAGGGGCGGAGAGAGAGGGAGACACAGAATCGGAAGCAGGCTCCAGGCTCCGAGCCATCAGCCCAGAGCCTGACACGGGGCTCGAACTCACGAACTGTGAGATTGTGACCTGAGCTGAAGTCGGACGCTCAACCAACTGAACCACCCAGGCGCCCCTCAAATAATTTTTCAAAAGCAGGGCTCTATCATACCTAAGAACATTACTTATATAATTTTTTTTCTTTTTATACTAAAAAAAAAAATAATAGGGGCACCTGGATGGCTCAGTTGGTTAAGCATCCAACTCTTGATTTCAGTTGATGTCAAAATTTCACGGTTTGTGAGATCAAGCCCCACATAGAGCTCTCCCCTGACAGTGTGGAGTGTGCTTGGCATTCTCTTATCTCCCTCTCCATCCCTCCCCTCATTCGTTCTCTCTCTCTCTCTCTCAATATAAATAAACATTTACAAAATAATAATAATTTCCTTTCTGGTTTTCCAGAAAGCAAATCTCAAAGGAGATGAAACAAAATTTTGAGCTGAACCCAAAGCTATGAGAGATACACATATCGAGAGGAGTGTTACCTATACATAAATACCTACTCAGCACAGTCAGGAGCAAGTCAGGGGGAACTGAGCCCAAGATTCCTGCATTGACTAGGACTCTGGAAGCATGTTAAAGTGGGTCCAGATCAGTGGATCTCCCGAGCTCCCAGATACAATTATCTCAAAATAAATTTTTTAAAAAATCACCAATAGACCTACACTAAAAGAACTTCTAAGTATGTACTTTAGAAAGAAGACAAGTGATCAAAGACAAGTCTGAGATGCAGGGATTGTTGAGAAAAAATGATAAACAGGTAGACAAATCTAAACAAACATCATGTAATACAGTATAATGATCATGAAGGCAAATCTGTGGGCTGAAAAAAAGGACAGACTAAAATGAAAATGGGGGCAGCCATTAGAGTTAGAGTATTCCAAGGTCCTTGTGTTGTTTGTAAGAAGAGGTGGGATGTTTAGGCCTTGTTAAGTATGCAATGTAAAATTTCAAGGGTAGCCATTCGAAGAAGAGGAATAGAGCCAATGACTTCTAAGCCAGTAGACAGAAAAAGTGGAATAAGAAAACAAAACCTAAGTCTACTTTTAAGAATGCAAGAAAGGAGGGGTTTCTGGGTGGCTCAGTTGGTTAGGTGTCTGACTTCAGCTCAGGTCATGATCTCGCGGTTCATGAGTTTGAGCCTGTCAGCTCAGGTCATGATCTCGCAGGTCATGAGTTCGAGCCTGTGTCGGGCTCGGTGCTGACAGCTCAGAGCCTGGAGCCTGCTTCTGATTTTGTGTCTCCCTTTCTCTCTGCACCTCCCCTACTCACACGCTGTCTCTCTCAAAAATAAACATTAAACAATTTTTGAAAGAATGCAAGAAAGGAGAATAAAAAGCAGAACAAAGGTGGGACAATTAGAAAGCTAAAGGTAAAATAGTAGAGACAAGCCAAATACACTAGTAATAATAAATTGACAATATATAATTCAAAGTGGGATAGTTCAAAACACCCCTCTTCATTATTATTTTTAATAAATTTATACCCCCTCCACCCATTTCTCCCCCCATCAACCTCTGAAGGCCACCAATCTGTTCTCTGTATCTATGAGCTTATTTTTGCTTTTCTTTTTAGATTCCACCTATAAGAGACATATACATTATTTGTCATTCTCTGTCTGACTTATTTCACTTAACATAGTGTCCTTGAGGTCCATCCATGTTGTCACAAATGGCAGAAGTTCCTTCTCTTTTACAGCTGAATAATAATAATAGTGTGTGTGTGGCGGGGGGGGGGGGGGGGGGGGGGGTCTATACCCAGAAATGAAAGTGCTGGATCATAGCGTAGTTCTATTTTTAATTTTTTTTAAACCTCCATACTGTTTCCACAGTAGCTACACCAAATTACATTCCTACTAACAGGGCACAAGGGTTTCCTTTTCTCCGTATCCTTGTCAACACTTGTTATTTCTTGTCTTAGATAATATACATTCTAACAGGTATAAGCTATTCATGTATATAATTTCTATATAACTACAGAGGGTGACCTTGGAAGGAAACACTAAATTTATGTTCATGTTGGCCTTTGGGGAAGAGAAGCAAGTAATGGTGCTGGAGTTGCAAATCAAATAGGGTTTGATCTGCAATGTTTTCTTCTATTAAAATTTTTCACTGAGCCAATATTTAATGATGGTCAGTCAATTCTAGGTAGCAGCAATATGGGTATTGTTCTATACTTTTCTATGCTTTTTAAATTTTTCAAAATAAACATGATACAAATTTTTACAAATCTTTACCAACTGGAATATGTGTCTGTACCGCCTTCCTTTGGCTCTTTGTTCTAATTAAGGGTTTATCTACAAACCCCAATCTCCACATGACTCAAACCAAAACCTACTTTCTCCTGAAATTTTCAAGCTTCTCTTGAAGTTCTACAAAATCACCCTGTTGTACTGCTTCTCCACTTTCTGTGTTTGTGTAGGGAGAGCCGCAGCCTCCTTGGGCTGAAGGGAAGATACCTAAGCCCCAGCAGCCTGGCCAGCAGCAAGAGACTGTTGTTACTGGCACTGGTCTGGACACACAACCCTCTGAGGCCATAATCCTGGGCCCTACGCTTGTTTCTCAAGCACTGGTGCCTCTTTCTTTAAACATATCACCAGCGGTTGGGCTGTACCAATACTGGAAGGGCATATGGAAAATTTTCAGTCTTGTAGGTATCAGACTAGAAAACTTTTCCCTTTTATTTTGATCTCTGTTCATACTGTGTAAAAAATTCAGGAAATCAGTCAAACTCATGAACAATTCCCTTTTCAGGGCGCCTGGTCGATTATGCGTCCTACTCCTAATTTTGGCTCAGAGCAGGAACTCATGGTCCCTGAGACGGAGCCCTGCCTCAGGCTCTGTGCTGACAGCTCAGAGCCTGCTTGGGATTCTCTCTCTCTTTCTGTCTCTCTCTGCCTCTTCTTCCCTCCCTCACCCCCCCCCCCCCAAATAAACAAACATTTATAAAAAAAAATTCCCTGTTCAAATGGAGGCCTAATGAAAACATGGAGAATGGTGAATGAAAACATTTTTAGCTGCTCTCCTAAAATACATCACTGATGAGGTGTCTGGCTGGCTCAGTTGGTAGAGCACATGATTTTTTTTTCTTTCTTTTTTTTCATTTTAAAGTAGAGCATGTGACTCTTGATCTTGGGGTTGTAAGTTCAAGCCCTACATTGGTATAAAGATTACTTAAAAATAAAATCTTTTTTCCCATCCCCTTGAGAGAGAGAGAGAGCAAACACACAAAAGCAGGGGAGGGGCACAGGGAAAGGGAGAGAGGGACAGAGGGACAGAAGGATGGATGGAGGGAGGGAGGGAGGGGGAGAGGGAGGGAGGGAGGGAAGGAGGGAGGGAGGGAGGGAGAGAGAGAGAGAGAGAGAGAGAGACCCAAGGAGGCTCCATGCCCAGCACAGAGCCCAATGTGGGGCTCCATCCCATGATGGTGAGATTATGTCCCAAGCCAAAATCAATAGTAGGACACCTAACCAAATGAGCCACCCACCCACCCCCAAAATAAGATCAAATTAATAATCTGAGAGTGATAATAAGTCAGAAGCATGGGGTACCTGGTTGGCTCAGTCAGTAGGACATGTGACTCTTGATCTTGTGGTTGTGAGTTTGAGCCCCATGTTGGGCATAGAGATTAGTTTGGGGCGGGGGGACGTAGAGTCAAAAGCAGAATCAGCTTGAATTAATACATTTATACTCAAGTTCAATACCTTTCACCGTGTTTTCTTCAGACTTTCTTTCCATAACAATCCTGTCTGGTAACAAGTGACTATTGCTACCTCTACTGTCCTGGGCCCCTGGGAATAAGTAGGTGGAAAATGCAGGCCAAACTGATATGTTCCTTAATGCCAGTTATCTGAGAAATTCTACCCAAAGAGAAAAGAGGGGAACAAGCCAGCGGAGGAATCAGACGGCACTGCCTATTCGTGGTGCAGACTTGAGTGTACCTCATGAATGTATTCTGCAGCCCCTGGGCAGAGGAGCTTCGCAGGCCTCTAAGGACAGGCCCAGATTTTTCTTCAAGCACAATCAACACTTTTCTATTAACAGGCCCTGTTAACACGAACTTCTTGCATCCCACAGGCCTCATTCCACATGCCGGCCCTGCAACTGCTGAAGTGCTTTGGGTCTGTCTGTAATACAAGCACTGGACTATTGTGAAAATTGACAGACGACAATATATAAGGACATAGCAAGCATTCAACAAATTATACCTTTCTGATCTTGTAGAGGATATCCAGATTTCTAAAGTTTTACCAGAAAATACGATCCTTCATTAAACAGTATCACTGAGCTGCTTCCCAACCAAGGTTTCCTGGTCCTAGCCCAACAACTCACTAAGGACTAAGAAAAAGTAATTAGGGAGGTGCCTTAGTTAGCCCTGTCCCATCCCTGAAAATTTCCACTCTGGGCCTTTTATCTGCCGCCCCTAACTCATTCTTTCAACATTTATTGAAAACTTTCTGTTCCAGACACTGATTTAGAAGAAAATTACAAATATGAAGAGACTTTGTCTTAGAAGAGTTTTCAATACAAGGTAGCAAACAAGAGATCAGTGCTCACTAAGCAGAATCCTTGTAACATAATTTGCTTAAGAATTCAATCATTATGACTTTGCAGACTGATTAATCTATTAATACATTGTTTCCTATTGTCTCTCAACTTCCCTTTCACTCACGCACTTGCTCAGCATCTTGCACTCTGCTGATGTGGGAGATGCAAGAGTGAGAGCCAAGCACCCATTGCCCCTGCCTTTAAGGACCTCAGTCTACTATTAAATTACACATTAAGCAACAATTACACAAGTAATTACACACCCTGGCAGGGACTAAGGAGAATTCCAAGTGCTGCAAGTCTTCAGGGCCAAGTCAGTTTTCCTTAAGAAATGATACCTGAAGAGCAAGCTCAACAAGAAAGTGGAGGATAACTAAGGGAAAAAGCAGGGAGGAGTGCCCAGCAGAGGGAAGAGCATCCGCAGAAGCCCGCAGGGGCGGGGAGAAAGAGCTTGCATCATCTGAGAATCTACACGGGGCCTCATGCCCGCTTAAAGAGTTTGGGTCCTTATGGAAGCGGCCAGAGCCATAAACAGATTTCAAAGAACGAAGGCCATAATCAGATTTACCTGCCCGGTGGCTTCAGAGAAGACACAGGTTCTGTTTTGGCCACCAGGTTATCCCGGGCGTCCAGCCTCGCGCTGGCTATCAGCGGGGCTTACCAACCTCGGCTGGCGGGACGACTGGACGCGGTGCGGGACTTAAGGTCTGGAGCGGGGAAGGGCGGGGAGGGGTGCCCGTGCAGAGAGCGCTAAGACGTCCCCTGAGGCAGCGGGCGGGGCTGGGTCTGCGGTGCGCGGGGGCGGGTGGCGGCCTGCGCTGGGCACCTCCGGGGACCTGAAGCGCCAGAGAGTCGGCGCGCACCGGACTGGCGGCTGCCGAGCTTTCAGGTTACGCGGAGGAGGCGCCCGGTTCTCGGCGAAGGGAACAAGCCTACGCGGCCTAAGTGGCAGAGCCCGAACCCGCGCGTTGCGGGTCCACGACGCAGAGCCTCCCGCGGTCCACGGCGGCCAGGTGAGCCCCGCGGCGCAGGTGAGACGGCCCCCAGAAGCCTCTGCGCTGGAGCGCGGCGGCGGCGGCGGCGGCCATCTCGAGGCGGCGGCGGCGGGCGCTGCTAGCGGTGGGCGGTGTTTACGCGGACCGTGAGACGCCGCGGGTGAGGCCTCAGGCGGTGCTGGGGTGTTCCGGGCGTGTCGCGTCTGCAGGGCCGAGGGCAGAGGCGGGACCGAGCGGCAGGCCGCGGGTCTCCCCTGCCCGGCCAGGCCCTGCGACCTTAGGATAACACACTTCCTGCCGCTTTTTCCATGGACGCACAAGCAGACCGTATTTGTGCAGACCCTAGATCGTGAGGTGCCGTAACGTGGCTTCTTGGCCAAAGGATGCGTTACGGGCAGCTACCCGTGGCTTCGCGTATTTTCCTGCGTCCTTTGTATTGGCCACACTGGACTGCGTTCGTGTGCGCCAGGCTGACCGCCGCATCCATCCCCGGGGCCTGGCCCGGGCCGTACGTGCAGTTTGTTGAGTGACCGGACTGTGATTTACTTCGTGGATGCCGCGCCGCGCCCCGCTCCCCAGCTGTCGGTGAACTTGCAGGTGGTTTTCAGTTTGTAGCTATTACAGAAAGCAGTTCGTTGAGCCCCCTGGTTCACGAAGCTTCCTGACTTTTCTGGAGGTCCCAGGGCTTCACAAGGTTCTGGGCGTACAGTGTCAACACCTACTTGTTGAAAAGTGACCTCCCTTGTGGCTGGCCTTACCTAGAGCTTTTGCTGAAAAGGGAACTAAGAATGTGTTAGTAATTTAAAACTGACTTGGGTTTAGCTTGGACATACTATTACAGTACCCAGTACACTTAAAACCCAATTTAAGGCAAAATTCAATCTGGGTTTAGATGAACAGTGGAAACGTCTTAATGTTTGAAGCATATTCTGAAACATGACTGTTGGATCGCTAGGGAAGACACTTTAAAAGATACGCTGATGTCTAGATACTTAAGTTTTCTTTGAAGACATGTAAAAAGTGTTGAGTGAGTGACATCATCTTCATCAGTGAAAAAAATGGAATTTGTTTTTCCATCCTTTTCATTTACATTTTTAAAAAAAAATTTTTTTTTCAACGTTTATTTATTTTTGGGACAGAGAGAGACAGAGCATGGACGGGGGAGGGGCAGAGAGAGAGGGAGACACAGAATCGGAAACAGGCTCCAGGCTCTGAGCCATCAGCCCAGAGCCCGACGCGAGGCTCGAACTCACGGACCGCGAGATCGTGACCTGGCTGAAGTCGGACGCTTAACCGACTGCGCCACCCAGGCGCCCCTCATTTACATTTTTAAAGTTTTGTTATTAAATAGAGGGAATTTTCTTTGTAATGATCATTTTCCAGTGTGGTCACATGATCCTGAAAATTAAGTGTATGTATAAGAGTTTATTTTTTAAAACTTAAAAAAATTTTTTTTTTTTTTTTTTTTTTTTTTTTTTTGAGAGAGAGAGACAGAACGGCGGAGGGGCAGAGACAGAGGGAGGCACAGAATCTGAAGCAGGCTCCAGGCTCTGAGCTGTCAGCACAGAGCTGGATGTAGGGCTTGAACTTACAAACTGTGAGATCACGACCTGAGCCGAAGTCAGACACTTAACAGACTGAGTCAATCAGGTGCCCCATTCTCTCAGGTTTTAAAGCCAAATCTCGGGGCGCCTGGGTGGCTCAGTCGGTTAAGCGGCAGACTTCGGCTCAGGTCATGATCTCGCGGTCCATGAGTTCGGGCCCCGCGTCGGGCCCTGTGCTGACAGCTCAGAGCCTGGAGCCTGTTTCAGATTCTGTGTCTCCCTCTCTCTGACCCTCCCCTGTTCATGCTCTGTCTCTTCCTGTCTCAAAAATAAATTAAAACGTTAAAAAAAAAAAAAAGATAAAGCCAAGTCTCTTCTCTCTCCTTACCCACTTAGCAGGCCAGTATCCTTTCTCTGTGGGCCCATTCTGTCCTTCACTGCTTCCCTTTTCAAGGACACTCCTATGGTTCTGTTGTAGTCATCTTTTGGTCTCTCTAGAGCCCCTCACTCTGAGCTTAGTGTCCAGCTGAGTGCCTGGCACATAAGTGACTGATAACTATCAGCAAGGTGAATGAATTTAGAATATGACATGTGTTTAAGTCCAGTTTGTAACTTAGAGATGTGTGACAGATATTTATCATTATTCAAATGAGTAATGGAGATATTGGGAACAAGGACAGTTGTGATCATCTTTCAGTTATAGATATAATCACATTTCAAGAAACACTACCAGAAGGGCACCTAGGTCTTTTTTTTTTTTTTTTTTTAACAATTTAGTTGAAGTATAATTCACATACCATACAATTCACCCATTTAAAGTATACAGTGTCTTTTTGTATATTACACTATTAATTTTTTTAAGTAGTGGCAAAATACATATGACATAAAATTTGCCATTTTAGCCATCTTTTTCTTTTAAATGTTTATTTTTGAGAGAGTGAGAGAGTAGGGTAGGGGCAGAGAGAAAGGGGGACAGACGATCTGAAGCGGGCTCTGTACTGACAGCAGAGAGCCTGATTCGGGGCTCTTGAACCATGAGATCGTGACCTGAGCTGGAGTTGGATGCTTAACCAACAGCCACCCAGGTGCCCCAGCCATTTTAACCATCCTTAAGGGTACAATTCAGTGGCATTAAGCACATTCACAATTTGGTGCAACCATCACAATTTCCAAAACTTTTTAGCACCTTAGATAGATGCTCCATACATAAATAAATGAATGTATAAATAAATGTTGATAGTTTAGGGGAAAATTTCAAAAAATAAATGTGATTTTGATTTTTCACTTCCCTTCTAATTTGTTGTGTTTTATACTTCTATATGAAAAGTTATTGTAATTAAGATAGTACTATGCCTTTATGTTAGTGTGATAATATTAAAGTCCCTTGTCATGGAAAAACTGGGCAATTCTTTCAAGTTTGAATGCTGAATTACTGAGCTTTATAAGGTCTTTAAAAGTTATAAAGCAAAATTTGAATGATATCCCTAAGCCCACTCTGATGTGCAAAGGATGGCTTATCCAAGTTTATATTCTGTTTGGCTTCCTCTATTGCTATGTATTCTCTTTGCTTTTATAGGTGCAGGATACCCTCCACTTTCATAGGAGATATCTTAGGGCTTCTAGAAACACTAGAAAATTTCACAAATTGTTAAGGTGCTACCAAAAAAAAAAAAAAAAAAAAAGATTTATTCTAGCTACAAAGTGTTTTGAAGTTTTATCTAATTTTTATTCTAAAATTTGTATGTTTTCTTTGCCTGTTGGAGTGCTTTTATCAGTACTAATTTCTTCTTTGACATCCTTTTAAAAACAATTTGTGGCTTCTAACTGTTTCCAGCTAAAGAAGTTGGGCAATCTCCCATTTTTAACAAGGAGGGAGCACCCTTGGGCAACTATAAGGAAAAGGCTAGGCCAGAGTAGATTTTGGAAGCAAAAAATAGTTGAGCCTATTTTTCAGTAGGTTTGGCAGGGGTACAGGCTGTTAATCTCAAATCTCCAAATGTGGAGGGTTTCCTATGCATGTGTGAATATGTGTGCTTTTGATTTTAGTAAAATTTAATTAGTATTATAGCCCAGTTAATTCTGTGGTATTTGCATTGGAGTACTGGGCTCTAATTCTGGCTCAGGCCATACTAGTGACCTGAGCAAACCACATAACTTTTGTGGATTCATTATTGGCACTAGTAAATTAAGTGGGGTCGAGTAAGTGGATAAATTAAGTTTGCTGTTGGGAAACAGCACTAGCATATCCTTGGCTGCTACCTGCAAACTTGTCATTTCTTTGAAGTTCTCTAAAAAATTTTTAAAAAATTTATTATATTTTTTATTAAGTAAGCTCTATACCCAATGTGAGGCTTGAACTTATGACCCCGAGATCAAGAGTTGCATGGTCTACTGGCTGAGCTAACCATGTGCCCCCCCCCCAAAATTTTTAAGTTATATATTCCGACATAATGTATATTCTAAAATTTAATGTTATGATTGCATTTAAATTTGTTACTACCCTGTAACATTGATGCTTCCTGAGATGCATTCTGTGTATCCTGGAGTTTTATGTATTCCCTGACCTACACCTCACACCCTTGGGGCTTCTTATACCTTGATTTGAGGAGCACAGAACCCAGAGGACCTCTAGGTCTCTTGCAGCTCTGATGTGGTATAATATTTGGAATAAACTAGAGTTTATTCTCTAGTTTTAGGAAATTATACATTTATAACAGGGAAAAATATGATTGGCCAATGTGCATGACTTAATTTCTTTTCCTGAAATTGGAGGTTGCAATTCTATTGTATGTAAAAGCTGGTTTCATCAGAAACTGCATGCAATTTAAGAAATGGATTGCAAACTTAGAAAAAACCCTTTGCAGATGTTATCTTTGTTGCTCTCAATCTTTCTTTGCTGCAATTCTGCTTTTTTCTTTCCTGGCTGCTAATTGGATTAAAGGCTATTTTGCCAACCATGGCATCTGGAGATGACAGTCCTATCTTTGAAGATGACGAAAGGTAAATGTCTTGCATGGCAGTAAAACTAGGTTTTGAAATTTTCAAGATTGTTTTAATCACTCAAGAGTTATTTATCCAGGCTACTTTTGTTAAGCACACATTTTGTAAAGTTGCAGAATGCTTGGTTTTGCTTTTCTGTGATTTAGAGCAAGGGTAGTAAACACTTGGCATGTAGGTGGCTGCCACCAACATGGCACGTCTTTTCCCGTAGGGCCTGATACAAGGTCTCCAAACCCATCTTAGCACAGAGTTCCTGGCAGTCACTTCAAAATGACAAAAAATCCATTTACCATTTCTGATTTAGAGCACACAAAAGACATTAGAGTGAATAAGGAGTAAGATGTAGTTAAAAGAACAGGCTCAAAAATATTTTATGTGTGTCTTATATAACATGTCATTCACACAGGACTCATATAGGATGAATGTTATATATTTTATATTAACATATTAATATCAAACATATGTATTTAATTTGTGCCAGAAACTTATGACAAAACAGAATCCTTTATTTTTTAAATAAGATTACAATAATAAGGACAAGAATTACCATTTTCCATTTTTTTCTCTCTTATTATAGGACATTTCTTCTATGACTTTTATTTTTCTTAGTATAATGAATTAGAACCCTTTTTGTTAAAATGAATCCTAATTGGTTTAAGTATGAAATGTTTGGAGAGTTTTTGTTTTGGAGTGAATGGATCTGAGGAAGAAAAACCAGAATTAAATACTGTGCTTTCTAAATGGGGGTGCAGGGGAGAAGTAGGGACTTTTTACTGACCTTTCCAAGCATTATTCTGTAGCCAAGCTTAGAATACTATCCTGGATAAACTGATCGGCTCTTAATCCTATTAATATTAAGGTGACTTTGTTTGGAATTATCCGACTACATACCCATATATAGTAGTTTCATCTTAAAGGAAGAGTGCACAAGAGGGAGAAGATAGTTATATGTACTGTGAGTAGAATTTCTCAGTTACTATCCCTTTAATATTTTCTAATTTTATGGGTTAAAAAATCTGATATTTTTACCTGGAAAGATAAATTACTGTTTTTGGTCTATTATAATTGCTTCATTTTATTCCCTTAGCCCTCCTTATAGCCTGGAAAAAATGACGGATCTCGTAGCCGTTTGGGATGTTGCTTTAAGTGATGGAGTCCATAAGATTGAATTTGAACATGGGACCACATCAGGCAAACGAGTGGTATATGTAGATGGGAAGGTAGGGAAAAAATGCTTGATTTTGTTAATATAGATTCTTCATGTATGAATTCAGGGGTTTTGTCTTAACAGTGGTTATCTTTATATTTTGGCCTGTATCATTTTGCTGGACAAAGCAAACTATTTATAGTTACAGAATCCATAGACTATATAACATTTAAACTTCAAGTGCTTTTATTTTGTAAAATATTTGGATGGTGAAAGAATAAAATTATACCTAAATAGCACTGCTATTTACTCACTTTAATTATACCATTTCTTGGGGCGCCTGGCTCAGTCAGTTATGCATATGACTCAATTTTGGCTCAGGTCATGATCTCATGGTTTGTGAGTTCAAGCCCCTCATCAGGCTCCTTGCTGACAGCACAGAGCCTGCTTGGGATTCTCTCCTTCTCTCTCTACCCCTTCCCCACAATCACTTGCTCTCTCCCTCAAAATAAATAAACTTAAAATTTTTTAAATTATAGCATTTCTATAAATATTAAATTTTCTTCCATTTGTGTGTTTTAAACTTTTATATTTTATTGCTTAGGAAGAGATAAGAAAAGAATGGATGTTCAAATTAGTGGGCAAAGAAACCTTCTGCGTTGGAGCTGCAAAGACAAAAGCAACGATAAATATAGATGCTATCAGTGGATTTGCATATGAATATACTCTGGAAATTAATGGGAAGAGTCTCAAGAAGTATATGGAGAACAGGTCAAAAACCACCAATACTTGGGTATTACATTTGGATGGTGAGGACTTTAGAGTCGTTTTGGGTGAGTGCTGTTTCTGCAGAATTCATTGGCTTTTTATGATGGTTGTTAATTAGTCCCTCTTGTGAGAGCTTTGAATAGACAGAGTGTAAGGGTAGGTATATTTTTCTTTTTTTTTTTTAATGTTTGTTTATTTTCAAGAGAGAGAGAGAGAGAGTGGGTACACTAGTTGGGGGAAGGGGCAGGAGAGGGAAACACAGAATTGGAAGCAGGCTCCAGGCTCAGAGCTGTCAATACAGAGGCCAATGTGGGGCTTGAACTCATGAACCATGAGATCATGACTCAAACCAAAGTCAGACCCTCAACTGACTGAGCCACCCAGACACCCCAGCGTAGGTGTATTTTTGATGTGTCTTGTGTGAATGAAGTATTCATTTAATTGATATGTGAGAACCAGATTTTATAGTGACAGTTTTGAGGATGATAAACAGGTTAAAAAAAAAGAGAAATATTGATGTAGACATTTGCTATTTATTATTGATATTTCTATTATTTAATATTATTATATTTCTCTTTAAAAGGATGTGTAAAGACAGTTGGAGGGGCACCTGGGTGGCTCAGTTGGTTAAGCGTCCAGCTTCAGCTCAGGTCATGATCTCATGGTTCATGAGTTTAAGCCCCACGTCAGGCTCTCTGCTGATAGGTTGGAGCCTGGAGCCTGCTTCCAATTCTGTCTCTCTCTCTCTCTCTCAAAAATAAATAAACATTAAAAAAAAAAAAAAAGACCGTTGGAAATCTAAGATTGATTAGTAACCAGGGACTTTTTCTCTAGGTAGCAATAGGTTTAGTACTGCAACAGATCAAAATTGTCAAAGTCCAGATAAAGTAGATTAAAAAATAAAACGTAGTAAGCCATTGATCTTTAAACTAAGTTTTTTTGTTACGGATTGCCATCTGTGTTGTTTCTACCAGGCCTACAAAACTTAAGAGACAAATATTTACCAGTTACTATCTTTTCTCTCTTCTGGTACTCCAAGTATTTCCTGCTTCTCAAATCATTAAGACCATTTGGATCATCTCATTAATTCATTGATTCACTTATTTAGATGATATCGAGTACCTACGAAATACCAGTTAGCATATCAGTCACTGAGGATACATAGATGAAGAGATGTTGTCCATACCTGTAAAGATTTTGCAGTCTAGTCAAATGCTAGAAAATACCTTTTTATTTTTTTTAAGTTTATTTATTTACTTTTGAGTGAGGGGGAAGGGGCAGCGAGAGAGGGAGACAGAATCCCAAGCAGGCTCTGAGTTGTTAGGGAAAAGCCCATGGGAGGCTTGAATTCATGAATGGTGAGGTCATGACCTGAGCCAGAATCAAGAGTCAGGTGCCTAACCGACTGAACCACCCAGGCACCCCTACAAAGACCGTTTTATAAAAATTTTTTTAAGAATGAAAAATGTTGCTGGGGCGCCTGGGTGGCTCAGTCGGTTAAGCGTCCGACTTCGGCTCAGGTCATGATCTCATGGCTCGGGCTCTGTGCTGACAGCTCAGAGCCTGGAGCCTGCTTTGGTTTCTGTGTCTCCCTCTCTCTCTGCCCCTCCTCCCGCTCATGCTGTGTGTGTGTGTCTCTCTCTCTCAAAAATAAATATTCAAAAAAATTAAAAAAAAAATAGAATGAAAAATGTTGGGGCTCCTGACTGGCTCAGGATTTTGAGTATGATCTCAGGGTTGTGAGTTTGAACCCCATGTTGGTATAGAGACTACTTAAAAATAAAGTCTTAAAAAAGAATGAAAAATGTTTGGAGCACTGGCTGGAAGTACATGGATTTTGTGGATTGCATTTCTGTGATGTTTCTCTGTTTCTTTTTCCTTTTTTAAAAAGTATATATATTTTTTAATGTTTTATTTTTAAGTAATCTCTGTTACCCAGTG
This sequence comes from Prionailurus viverrinus, assembly GCF_022837055.1. Lineage (NCBI taxonomy): Eukaryota > Metazoa > Chordata > Mammalia > Carnivora > Felidae > Prionailurus > Prionailurus viverrinus. The sequence continues at coordinate 34,193,917 of NC_062569.1, forward strand.
TGGGGCTCAAACTTACAACCCTGAGATCAAGAGTCGCATGCTCTACCAACTGGGCCAGCCAGGCACCTGCATTTCTCTAATATTTCCTATACATTGGTAGTTGACTGAAGAATTGGTCAGATTTAGCTTTGAATTTTTTTTTCTGGCAACACTACTTTATAATTTCGTTATATCAAGAGGCACATGTTGTTTCGTTATATCAAGAGGCACATGTTTTTTTTTTATGTCGCCAACCTTTAATACCTAATGTTTGTGTCCATTAATTCATTAGCAGTTGCCAAATGGTGATATTCTGGAATATTTCTAAAATAAGAAACTTCCTGTCATCTGTCTGGTTGCACAGAGTTACAATTTGTATAACAAATGCAGAATAACACTTGTTTTGCCTTTGCCAGTTTTCAAAATACTGAATTGGAACATGTTCTCCTCTAAAGGTGATTGTTTACGGTTTTTTGGTCGTTATTAACTCATAGATTTAAACAATTTGGTGTGTGTCACAACATATTGAAGTTATTATCCTTATTGACCCTCACATTGTCCCAGTTTTGGCCAATGGTGTATTGTTTAGATTTACTCCTGAATCCTTTTGACACATCCTTGGTAGACATTGAAAGCTTCCTTGCAATCTGGTATGACAAGATGTCTTAGGCTCATTTGAACATTTTCTACTCAGACATGAAATCACCCATTTTTCCAAAATGACCTGGTTTCTAGTAGAGGCAAATGGTATTTCAGGAGCATAATCTGGGCATACGATAAAGATGCTCATTATTTTTAGGAAAGCTGCAGGCAGGCAGAGGGAAGAGGCTCCAAGATGCACATGCTCCAGGACCTCCTATGACTCACTGAATCCACTTCTGAGCAGCAATGACTGAATACTTTATCAGATAGATATGTTCTTTTTTTTAACATACATACTTGAATAGGTGCTATACTTATTCAGAAATCATAATGATGGGAAAAGATATATGCAGAAATTTCTTTCCACCCCTATTCCCATCCACCCTGTTTCCTCAATAAAGATAAGCTTTTTTTTTTTTTTTTAATAATGAGCCCTTCCAGTGTTTCATTATTCAGAGTCAAGCAAATACAAATATTTTACTACTGCCTTATTTCATAAAAGCCTCTTGTTTTATTGACTTATTTGTATATTCGGAGGATCCTCTTCTACCAGCACATAAAGAACTTTCTCATACTTTTTTTTATAGCTGCGGAGTAATTCTCAGTAGTCAGTAAAATAGTTTATTTAACTCATCCCTGACAGATGGGCGTTTGGGCTATTTCTAACCTGCTGCTGTTAGAAGCAGTGTTGGATGAATAGCTTTGTTCACCTGCCTCTTGGAATTTGGTTCACATATCCCTTTAGCATAAAATCCCAGAAGTGGGAAAGTAGGGTCGCTGGGTCCAACATCACTGCCCTTGTTGTTTGAGGAGATGGTGCCCGGTTGTCCCTCCTGGTGCTTCTACTGGTTTGTGCTCCCAAGTACCCATTTCCCCACAGGTTCTCCAGCTGAGCATGGTGTCAGGATTTTGTTATTTTTTTGATATTCTGCTGCATGAAACGTGGTGTTTCAGTGTTGTTCATATTTGCCTTTTTCAAAATTAAGTGAAGTTGAGCATCTTTTCATGTTTGAGGTCCTTTTGTATTTCTTTTCTGATAATGTATCTTCGTGTCCTTTGACCCATTTTCTTTGGGGCTCTTGGTCTTTTTCTCAAGATAGACTTTTGTCTGTGCTGTGAGCTTCACTTCATTTTTCCCAGTTTGTCATCTATTGTATGAGTTTGCTTATGTGTGTACATGGTTTTTTAAACCATGCAGAAATATTCTTTTATGTAGTCAGATTTATCCTATTTTTCTTTTATGGTTTCTGGATTAGCAGGTTTCTTCAGAGGTACATTAATAATAGCTTTAGAAGGAATCTGCGTGCAAGCACATGTCCAGCAAGCACACTAAATAAAATTCCAGTTTTCACCACCGCCATGCTTATTTTAGCACTGTGCGCTCTGATCAGCTGTTGGGACAAGCTCGGTTTCCCTGCAGCTGCGGCTGGTGATGCCTCCTGCTCAGGAGGCCACTAGGGCAACATCTGCCCACATCTTTTGGGCCCCTCTGCCTCTGTCTCCCTTTAGCCCAGCTCAAAGGCCTCCCTCCACTCTCTGAGGCTCCCATCTCAAGGTGTGGGGAGAAAAGGATCCCTGGTAGACTGTGTTCCTGGAGTAGATGGCCTGTCACAATTAAGCCCCTGACTGGCACCTCAGCCTTGACCCCCAGGCAAGTTTTTGCCTCCTGGGCATCCCGCGCACACGGGTCACGATTCTTTCTAGCCTTCGCCATAACACCTACAGCTCGTCTTCTGGCTGCTTAATGACTGCAGTCTTCTCTCCTGCCACCTGCCAGCACACTAATATTTACAAGCAGGCCTGGGGATCCTCTCCCAAAACGCACATATATTGTGCACACGTGCACACATATACATGCCTCCCGAAGTGAGCTCTGGCAGCTTAACCAACAGCCAAGCGTATCGTGGCAGCACTTGCCTCCATACCCAGCGCATACCCAGTAGCACCGTACCCAGCACAGCCACCAGGTATACCTGTGTTGTTGGTTTTTTATGATCCAATAATTTTCCCCAAAGTGAAACTACCGCAAAAAATGAATAGAGATTCTTGTGCTATCCAGTAGGAAATTAAAGGCTAAATTTCTAAGCCTGACGTGCTGTCCAGCCTGTGTGAACCTCGTGGCAGCCTTTCTTGGTGGCCTTCCTGTGCCATCATCCAGGTGGCTCAGTGTGACAGGGGAGTCATCTGGTCACGATGACAGTCCATGTGAAAAGCTCCTTCCTCACATTCATTTCTGTGCATCCTCTTAAATACTGAAGTTTGTGCTGCGGTGTTTATTTTGTTTGACAAGGCTTCATCCATTTGTACTGAGACCATGATTTTCTCTTAAAAGAGCGTTTTGTTTCATTTTTGTTTTGTCTGTGAACCGAGAGTAAACGTAGTGTCTTCAAATTTAGGAGAATTTGAAAGCCATGAGTACATTTCAAAATCTAGTATGTCAAACTTTTCTTAAAATAATGAAGAGTTAACTTTGAGTCATAGAGTATAATTTTTTTTAATTTGTTACTTTTACAGAAAAAGACACTATGGACGTATGGTGTAATGGTAAAAGAATGGAGACAGCAGTAAGTTGACCCTCTGATTACTCTTAGCACCATGAGTATAGTTGCCATTGAAATGTTGCTGCATTTCCTAATTGTGGAGATTGATAATTAACCAAGGTCATCTCGGTTAAGAACAAGATGAAGTACCCTTGACTCCAAATTCTGAAGACCTTTCCCAGACAGCACCTGGGGACAGGAAGGGTATGGAAACACCTTATGTTGCGAGCTGGCATCAGCTCTCACCAGCTGGCACCTTTCCTCGCCTGGACCAGACTCTGTCCTAAAAAGCATCCACACATCAAAAACTGCCCCCCCCACAAAGTTTGGCCTCCTCCTGTGTTTTTCCAAGTTCAGGTGGGGCTCTATACCTCCACTTCTCAAATCTGCATGCATAGGAATCACCTGGGATCTTGTTAAATGCAAACTGTGACACTTCCCTTGGTGCTGCCAATGCTGCTTGTCGGCCCACGGGTCACACTTTGAATAGGAAGGCTTTACATATACCATACTCAAAGCAGATAGTACTTCTCTAAAAGAAAAGTTTTTGAAAAAGAAGTGCTGCACACGGTGTCGGATGACATAAAGGCAGAGAGGAAAGGGCACTGTCGCAAACCCCAGAAGACAAGTGGAATTTGTAGACCAGCAGTGCCAGGAGGGTACACCACTCATTGAGGCCAAGCACGACATCCCCATCACACCCCAGAGTGTTGGGCCCCTGCCGTCAGCTGCTTGCATTGTTATGTGGGATGGATATTGGGATGATTCGGTGAGGATGAAGTAATAGCGGTGTGCACAGCACAGGGAGCAAGTGGAGACAGAGGAGACCAGCATGGAAAGCACAGAGTGTGGGACTGGGAGCTCACGTCCCTGGGTGGACATTCCGGAGGGCTGTGGGGTCTTCTGGCCAGCAGGGGGCGCCATCCCTCGTACCCACCTTTCATGCTAGCTCAGACGTGGCCTTCTGGGCTAGAGATGACAAGACTCTGTTGTTACGTTTTAGCTAGTTGCACATTGTAGTTGCTGCCATTGTCTCCTTGTCTGTTGTCGGGATAGGAAAGTGGGGAGAGATGCTGGGAAGGCAGGAGGTCCGGGATGAATTTATTCAGCAGGCTACCGAAGACCTGCTGGGCCTCGTGGCTGTCTGCTTCTGAGGGAGTGCCCACGCCAGAAATCAGAAGTTACAAAGATAAATGCCTCTCTCTTTCTTACTCCTGGTATGAATTCTTGAAGGGATATTTAACCAGGGCTCACTCAATGATCCCCAGAGCTTGAGCCACTCACTCTCCAAGTTAAATCCACTGTTAGAGACTTCTTTTATTCAGAGAGGCTTGGTGAGCACTTCAGTGTTTCACGGCCCCTTGTGGAATCCATTAACGTAGATCAGGCACCTGCTGTGTACCTAATGCCACACCTGGTGGTTCTTGCTGTTCTTTCTTTCCTACCCTGGAATTCTCTAGATGCTCAATCATCAGTTTTTAATCCCCTTCCCTCCCACCCTCAAGGAATTCTCCAGTGCATATGTAAAGAGAACATTGTTTTGTGGTGTTAAGAATGTGGTCTGTGGTCGTAAATAAGAACTTAACGATAATGTTTATCCACAATGTCTTTGTTCTTCAGTTATTAACAGGGAAGCACAAGTGTTTGGACAATAGCCCTTTACAACCCAGTTGCTTCCTTATTGTAACTACAACCTAATTTGCAGTGTGGTGTTGGCAGCTCTGTGTCTGGGCAGCCTTCCCCAGCACAGTGCACACCTGAGTTAGTTTATTTTCTCCTTTTTCTTTTCATCTCAAAGCCTCATGACCAAGATTATGTATCTGTGAGATTGTGCCCCCGCAAGGTGTCAGTACACCTCCCATAAAGAGCCATTGGCCAGAATCTTCTCAGAGCTCAGAAAAAGCTCTACCCAGTGCATCCCATGCTTTCATTGGTTGGATAATATCAGCTATGGGACCTTGCTCTGTCCACTTTGGCTGCCAGGAAGCTCATAGCCAAGTTTTAAGTCTGCTTGTCATTTCTTTGCTTTCTGGCAAAATTCACATTTATCCTCCAAGCCTCCTGTTCCTTCCTTCTCTGTACTACTTGGCCCCGATCTTTTTACTCTAGATGTTCAGTAGAAATACAATATGAGCCACAGATACGAGTTTCTTGTGTAACTTTTCTAGCAGCCACACTAAAAAGTCTTAAGATGAAATTCATCTTAATAATATATTTGGTTTAAATCAGTATATCCAAAATATTATCATTTAACATGTAATCAACATAAAAAGTTTTTAGAGTTATTTTACATTCTCTGTTTCATTCTCAGTCTTCCAAACTCAGTGTATATTTTACGTTTAAATAGCATGTTGCATTTCAGAGTCCCCACATCTCACGTGCTCAATTGCCACCTGTGGCCGGTGGCTACTGTGTCTGGAAGAACGGGTCTAGACTCGGTAGTGTTTGCTTTTATGTGACCTGTGTGTTTTACAGTAAATCACCTTACATTCTGAGGAATCAGGTTTTCAGAGTGGGTAAGAACATCCCATCCCTTCCTGAAGGGGGCCCTCAGCAACTATTTCACCACTCTGTGCCTCAACCTCCTCACCTCTGCAGTGTGGATAGTAATAATACTTCTAGGACTATAGTAATAGTACTTCTAGTCTATAGACGGGGCTATGCGAGGACACCCTGAAATAATGCATGCGAGCTGTTCTTGATATAGAACAAGTAACTTGGTATAAAGTATGTGTTTGCTATCATGTTTATCATTTTTACTTTTAAAAATAGTTGATACTGTCTACATAGAACATGTTATAGTCACCTAGCCACGCAGTGTAAGGGTTTTTTTTTCCCCCTGAAACATAAGATTCTATAATCTTGAGGGGTACAGGTAAGAAATTTTCGGTTCATAGCAGAGATGTAAAAGCATCTAGCAATACAAGGTTCTAACTTTAATTTTCCAAAGTTTAACATTTAGCTGATAGATACTCCATTATACTACACTGTTAGATGGTGTTAATGCTCTAGATGAAGATAAATGTTTCTGGAACACTAATTCCTCCTTCTTTTGTTGGCCTAGGGTGAGTTTGTAGATGACGGGACTGAAACTCACTTCAGTGTTGGGAACCATGACTGTTACATAAAGGCTGTCAGTAGTGGGAAGCGGAAAGAAGGGATTATCCATAGTCTCATTGTGGATGATAGAGAAATTCCGGAGATTCTTGAATGACTTCATGATGGTGCATTTTAATCTTAAAAAGTAAAGATCAAGACGTTTAAATTACTGTGGTAATTAAATATGTTCAAGATGTACTTTTTAGTACACTTAGTCTCCCAACTGTTTATTTTTTAGTTACTTAAAACTGTAATATTCCAAGGGTCAAAAAAAAAAATTATGTACAATCATAAAAATTGCAATTTATTTTGTAAATAATGTAAAGTGTTTTAAAGCCAAATGGAAAATAAGATATGGACCAAAATCACTAATGTTTTACAAGAGGAACTTTAACTATAATAAACACTATAAAATAAAATGGGTGCTGCTTGATTTGTGTTTCTAAAAATGGATGTCTTTGTATATTTTTAACCTATGCAGATAGATAGTCTCTTTAGTTTAAAGCAGTTGGTACATAATGACATGATTAGTTTAACTGGAGAAAATCAGAAACATTTTCTGTCTGGAAACTTAATGTCAAGTCGTGTCACAGAAGAATTTAATTAAAAATGGGTTTCTGGAAATGTAGTCATTTTGTTTAATCAGCACAGTAGGGACAAATTAACAAGAGAAAGAAAACAAACTTCTTTACACCAGCCTGCCTCACTTGCATCCTCAGGCAGTATTTACTAAAGTCAGAGTTGCTGGGGCACCTGGGTGGCTCATCAGTTGAGTGTCTAACGCTTCACCTCAGATCTTATGATTCATGAGATCGAGCCCCACGTTGGGCTCCACACTGACAGTGCAGAGTCTGCTTGGGATTCTCTCTCTCTTCCTATCTCTGCCCCCCCCCCCCCCCCTGCTTGCATGTGATCCCTCTCTCTCTGTCTCAAATACATAAATATTAAAAAAAAAAAAAAGCTGCATATGGTGTGGGGAGATAGCAACAGCGGGAAGCAGGGCCACCCAAGCACACTCAGAGAGTGCCTCGTCAGGACAGTGAGTGCTTTGAGAATTCATTCAGTACTCTTATGGTCTTTCAAGGCAGGATATGGTTTAATAGTAGGACCCTTCATCACAGTATCTCCTGTCTATTCTCACATGGTAATCCTCTGTGAGAGGAGGGATTGATTCTCCGTTTTCTACACTTGCTCTGTCTGATATGGGAGCCATTAGTCATGTGGCTATTTAAAATTACATACAATTAAAAATTCAAGTCCTTTATTACACTAGCCACATTTCAAGTGCTCAATAGTCACCTGGGGCTAGGGGCAGCCATATTGGACAGTGTAGATGCAGAACATATCCATCATCCTACCATATTCTGTGGGGACAGTACTGGCCTGGATACATTGTCTCAAGTATAGTGAGTTGCTCACTAGTGGCGCTGGCAGGATGTAAACCCAGGTTTTTCCTGACCCTGAAGCCCATCCCTTTGTATCTCCCTGCCACTAACCTATTTCTAAGAGATTTGGGCAGAACAGAGGCACAACCAGGTTCAAGTACCAGGAACAGGAACTAAGGGGAGAACAGAGAGAGGGAAGGTGCTGGCTCCACCAGGTCTGGGGTAGGCAGGCGACATGCTAGGTGGCAGAGCAAACATATTAAAATTAGCCTTTGACTATTTGCTTCCTCTTTTTTTTCAAGTCTTCACAACTGGCGGGTCACTATACTACCTTCACAGAAATGATCCCCTGTTCTCCACCCCCACTTTGCATCACAGCCACTGGAAAACTAGGAGGGGAACTAAGAGAGACTCTTCCAAGGCTTCTTCAACTCACATTTGGGTTTGCTTTCAAGTGTTTGGGTATTTTCTTTTCTCTTAAATAATGGGCTTCTTTTAATGGCCGTATTTTATCTGGTACCAAAACAAATGTTTTATTTATTTATTAGAGAGAGAGGGCACAAGTGAGTGAGGGGCAGAGAGACAGACAGCAGTGGGGGTCATGCACACCCGAAGCAGGGCTCCAACTCACGAACCTTGAGATCATGACTTGAGGCGAAGTGAGATGATTAACCGACTGAGCTGCCCAGGGACCCCCCAAAACAAATGTTTTAGACTTAAGTCCAAAAGCAAAGCAAATGTTGAGGTGCCTGCGTGGCTCAGTCAGTTGAGCGTCCAACTCTTGATTTGGGCTCAGGTCATGATCTCACAGTTCATGGGTTTGAGTCCTGTGTCGGGCTCCGTGCTGACAACGCAGAGCCTTATTTGGGATCCTCTCTCTCTGCCCCTCCTCATTTGCTGTCTCTCTCTCTCTCTCTCTCTCTCTCTCTCAAAATAAATAAACTTAAAAAAAAAAAAAAAAAGCAAAGCAAGTGTTTTTAGGCACCTTGTGTTGAACTCTAATTATTAGAGGTCAAAACCTGTTTTCAGTGTGCGTCATGTCCCACATCAAATACTTGGGCATACAGTTTGATTTAATCTTTGTGGAAATCAAACCTGTGGACAGGGTTTTGCCTTTGACTTGGTGAACCGATGTTCTGTGTTGTTCATTTGAAGCAGCATGGTAATATAACAGTGCAGCCTGGATTTGAAGTTAGGCACAGGTCAGGTTCCTGAGCCTCAGTCTCTTCATCTTAAAGATAAGAGGCTATTTGTTTTGTTGTTTTAGTTGTTGAATGAGGTATTTCAGATGTGCAACATATAGAAAATAATATAACAGACAGTTGTATTATTTAACTGGGTTATACCATTTACCCAGTTTAGTAACTAAAGCATTACATTGCAACTGAATTGCCATGTACCTTCCCAATTCCCAGTCCCCTGCCTTGCCCAGATAATCACTGCCGTAATTTTCTTTTCTTTTTTTTTAATTTTTAATGTTTATTTATTTTTGAGAGAGACAAAGTGTGAGCAGGAGGGGGCAGAGAGAGAGGGAGACACAGAATCTAAAGCAGGCTCCCGGCCCTGAGCGGTTAGCACAGAGCCTGACATGGGGCTCAAACTCACAAACCGTGAGACCTGACCTGAGCTGAAGTCAGATGCTTAGCTGACTGAACCACCAGGCGCCCCTGCCATAATTTTTAATCTCTACACCCAATGTGAGGCTTGAACATACAACCCCGAGATCGAGTCACATGCTCTACTGACTGAGCCAGCCAGGCACTCCTCACTGTTGTAATTTTGATGTTTGTCATTCTCATGCAAGTCTATATTCCTTTCCTATATAAACATATATCCCTAAACAGTATACAATACTATTTAAAATTTTAAATATCCTCTTCATGTATCCTTCCTGCAACATGCTTTTTTTCCCACTCAACATTGTTTTTGAGGTTTATCTAAGTTGACATGTGCAACTCAAGTTTCTTTTCACTCTTGCATTCAACCATACGAATTTAGTCATCCACTCACCTCAGTAGTTTTCAGATGATCAGTAATACCATCAGTGCTCTAATGAACATCTCTGTGTATGTCCCTTGAGGATATGCTTAAGAGTTTCTCTTGGGCCTTGCTATTTAAAGTGTGTCATTGAACTAGCAGCAACGACATCATCTAGGAGCTTGTTAGGAGTTAAGAATCTCCCGTCCTTCCCCAGGCATACTCAGAGTCTGTGTTTTAATAAGCCCCCGTGGTGATTTATATGTACGTCAAAGATTGAGAAGCACTGCCCTTAATACACTCAGAAGTGGGATTGCTAAATCAAAGGTAGGTGTATCTTCAGTATCACTAGATATTTGCCAAATTGTTCTCATAGGTGGTTGTGCCATTATAAATTTTGACCAGAAGTTCTTTTCTTCATATCTTCAACTGGAAGTTGTCAAGATTTTAAAATTTTGCCAATCCAATGTTTTTTTTTTTTAAGTGGTGCCTCATTTTATTTTTATTATTTCTAACGTTTTTATTTATTCACTTAAGAAATCTCTACACCCAACATGGAACTCAAAATCATGACCCTGAGATCAAGAGCCACATGCTCTTCTGACTGAGCCAACCACATGCCCCCCTAAAAATGGTATCTTATTTTCATTTTTCTCTGATTACTAGTGAAGTCGAGTCTCCTACGTGTTTATTGGACACTCAGGTTTTCTTTTCCAAGAATTACCTTTTCATTTCTTTTGCATGTTTTTCTACTGAGTTGACATTTTCTAATAGGTTTGTAAAGTTCTACATATATTCTGGAGCTAATCTTTTACTGTAGCCTTTCTCTTATAGCAGTACAAAATGTGCAAGATATCAACAAGTCTCCCAGTCATCCCTCTAAACTAAGACAGTTATCTGCTTCGTCTAACAAGCTTGGAGTGCAGGGACCACATACTGCTGGATCCCCCAGGAGCTAGCACACTCCCCACTGACGATAGACAGATTCATGTTACTGCGGTTCACAGGTCTGGCCTGCAGCTATACATGTGGGCAGCAATGGGAATGAATGGCATCAATGAACAAGTGTGTAGACCAAAAAAAAAAAAAAAAAAGAAGGGAGTCTAAGATTAAATCCTGAAGAGCTATAGCATCTGAGACTGGCTAAGGGCAAAGAAGATCTTAAGTAAGGAAATCACGAAGCTATAAAATAAAATACAGACACATTTGACTATGTAGAAATTTTAAAGTTGCAAGGTAAAAAAGTACCATAAAAAAAGGTAATAAACAATATGGGGCACCTGGGTGGCTTAGTCGGTTAAGCGTCTGACTTGGGCTCAGGTCATGATCTCACAATTGGTGAGTTCAAGCCCTGCACTGGGGTCTGTGCTGACAGCTCAGAGCCTAGAGCCTGCTTTAGATTCTGTGTCTCCCTCTCTCTGCCCCTCCCCCACTTGCATTTTCTCTCTCTCTCTCTCTCTCTCTCTCTCTCTCTCCCCCTCTCCCCCCCCACCCTCTCTCTCAAAAATAAACATTAAAAATTTTTTAAATAAAAATAAATGCTCAAATTAATTTATAGTTAGGGAAATTATTTTAACAATGAAAACAGCCACAAAAAACCCCACAAAACAATGACATATTGCTGTCTGAGATGTGGAAGGGTACCCCTTTATACTATGAGGGTGAAATAAGTATTTTAAGTTCTTGGTAAAACAATCTGACATTTACTAAATTTAAAAATTCAATTTACAGGTGAACCTAGGTGGTTCAGTTAAGCAACCAACTCTTTATATCGCCTCAGGTCATGATCTCACAGCTCATGAGATCGAGCCCTGTGTTGGGCTCCACACTGAGCATAGAGATTGCTTGGATTCTCTTTCCCCTCTCTCTCTGCCCCTGCCCCACTTGTGTGTGCGCTTGCTGTCTCTCAAAATAAATACATTTTTAAGTTTATTTGAGAGAGAGAGAGAGAGAGAGAGCGCGCGCGCGCGCGCGCACAAGTGGGGGAGGGGAAGAGAGAGAAAAATCCCAAGAAGGTTCCACCTATGGTCTGCGTGCAGAGCCCAGCACAGGGCTCCAACTCACGAAACTGCAAGATCATGACCTGAGCCGAAATCAAGAGTCAGCAGCTTAACTGACTGAGCCACCAAGGTGCCCCTCAAAATAAATAAATAAACATTAAAAAAATTAAAATGCCATTTACATAAAGTTCAAAAACTTTTAGAAGTCCATATAATGCTCACCATTTAACCCTAGGAATGTTGACTGATTCTACCAGAGGCCAAGAGACTAAATAGCATTTTTTATAGTTCAGCAGGTCTGGGGGGACAAAACTTGGGGTCCAGGAATGCCAATGTTGGGGGGCAACTCTAGCAAAACTCCCACATTTTGCGCTGGAGCCCCAAAGAGCATAACTTAAGAAGTAATAAAGACTTGATTTGTTCTTGAAATTAGTTACCTTGGATGTGAGTATCCAGCATAAATAAATACACATCAAATGAGACAGGACAACATGAATTGGTGTTAGCAAAAATAATGCATCAATAGAAACAGACCCATAGGGGCTGCAATTTAAGAGTTCATTAAAGATGTAGAGCTTAACATAACTATGTTTAAAATGTTCAAGATAACAAAAGACAACTCTGAGAATTTCAAAGGGAACAGGAAAAAAAACCAAGATACTATGCAAAATTTAAATAGAACCAAATAGAAATTGTAGAATTGAAAAATATACAATGAAATTAGTAACTCAAAATCAGAAAAATACAAAACTGGAAGAGATGTAAGAAGAAAATATCTAGAAGAAAAATACAAAGAGATTACAGAGAAGGGAGTAATAAATACAGACTGCACAGTTAAAGGTCAAATAAATATAAATGGAGTTGCAAAAGGAGAGAAGTATGCAGAAGCAGATTAGAAGAGAAATTTCCAAATGATGTAAGGTAGCAAGCTATAGATTCAAGAAGTTCTGCAGACTATAACCAGGGAGAATACAAAAACAAAACAAAGCAACAAAAGAAAACAAAACAACCACCCAGGTATATCATAGTAAAAATTAAAACTTAAAACTTACTATGATATACCTGGGGTGGTTGTTTTGTTTTCTTTTGTTGCTTTGTTTTGTTATCTCCCTGGTTATAGCCAAATTATGGAAAGAGCCTAAAATTCCATCAACTAATGAATGGATAAAGAAATTGTGGTTTATATACACAATGGAGTAGTGCATGGCAATGAAAAAGAATGAAATATGGCCCTTTGTAGCAACATGGATGGAACTGGAGAGTGTTATGCTAAGTGAAATAAGTCATACAGAGAAAGACAGATACCATATGTTTTCACTCTTATGGGGATCCTGAGAAACTTAACAGAAGACCATGGGGGAGGGGAAGGAAAAAAAAAAGAGAGGGAGGGAGCCAAACCATAAGAGACTCTTAAAAACTGAAAATAAACTGAGGGTTGATGGGGGGTGGGAGGGAGGGGAAAGTGGGTTATGGGCATTGAGGAGGACACCTGTTGGGGTGAGCACTGGGTGTTGTATGGAAACCAATTTGACAATAAATTTCATATTAAAAAAATAATAAAAGTACTGAGTAGAAAAAAAATATTAAAATGTTACCTTTTAAAAAAATGTTTATTTGAGAGAGCAAGCATGTATGAGTAGGAGAGGGGCAGAGAGAGAGGGACAGAGAGAGTCCCATGCAGGATCCGTGCTGTCAGTGTGGAGCCTGATGTGGGGCTCAATCTCACGAACCATGAGCTCATGACCTGAGCTGAAATCAAGAGTCAGACGCTTAACTGACGGAGCCACCCAGGTCCCTTTAAAATGTTACATTTTGGGGTGCCTGAGTGGCTCCATTAGTCAAGCATCTGACTCTTGGTTTCTGGTTCAGGTCATGAGCTCACAGTTCATGAGTTCAAGCCCCACATTGGGCTCCACTCTGTGCAGAGCCTGCTATTAATTCTTTCTCCCTGTCTCTCTGCCCTTCCCCTACTTGCTCTGTCTCTCTCTCAAAATAGATAAACTCAAAAATAAATAAATAAATAAAATGTTGCCTTTTTCTGTAGAAAAGATATAAGCAAGATGGCAAAGGAAAGATCCCTTCAAAGGATCTTCAAAGGAAATAAGTAATTACCAACCTAAATCTTTACACCCAAGAAAACTAACATTTATAATCAGGCAAATAAAAGTTTGATGAAATTAAGAGTAGAACAATGAAAAGAAATATGAAAGGGTTTTCTTTGGTCTAAGAAAAAAGATGATCCCAGGTGAAAACTTAAAAATGCAAGAATGGGGTGCCTGAGCGGCTCAGTCGGTTAAGTGTCTGACTTTGGCTCAGGTCATGATCTCATGGCTTATGGGTTCCAGCCCTGCACCTCTGTGCTGACAACTCAGAGCCTGGAGCCTGTTTCAGATTCTGTGTCCCTCTCTTGCTCTGCCCCTCCCTCGCTCATGCTCTGTCTCTCTTTCAAGAATAACATTTTAAAAAAATGCAAGAAAAAAGACGAAAAGCAATGATGATGGTAAAAATGTATGTATAAATCTTCCTTGAGTTATGATGGGGTTATGTCCCAATAAAGCCATTGTAATTTGAAAAGAGCGTAAGTCAAAAATGCATTTAAAACTGACCGAACATCATACCTGAGCTTAGCCTGCCTTCAACACGTTCAGAACACTTACGTTAGCCTACAGCTGGGCAAAATCATTAAACACAAAGCCTATTTTATAATAAAGTGTTGAATGTTTCATATAATTTATTCAACATTGCACTGAAAGTGAAATACAGAAAGGCTGCATGGGTGTGGAATGGTTTTAAGTTTTTCATTTACCCCCATGATGGCATGCCTGATTTGGAGCTGAGGTTTACTACCACTGCCCAGAATCACAATAGTGTATCATACTACATTATCACTAGTCCAGGAAAAGAGCAAAATTCAAAATTTGAAATGAGTACTTTCACACCACCATAAAATTGAAAAATTTTAAGTCAAACCATTGTTAAATTGGAGACCATCTATATATCTAAATGAACAGTAGCTATATAAAACAATACGTTCTGTGGGGTTTAACAATGATATACAATTGAAATCCAACAACAATACCATATAGATTTGGAGAGAAGTAAATAGATTCACTAGCATTTTCTGGGAAGATGATAAAAGTACCAAGTAACATTGGACAAGGATAAGTCTATTATGCAAGTTGTAACCCAGTTTAATCAATAAAAGAATGGCAAAAGAGTGTGATTTCCAAATTAACAGAAAAAATATTTTAGAATTCCATTAAAACTGGAAAGAAAATTGGGGTGCCTGGGTGACTCAGTTGGTTAAGTGTCCAATTCTTGATTCTGGCTCAGATCATGATCTTATGGTTGGTGGGATGGAGCCCCGTGTCAGGCTCCTTGCTGACAGCATGGAGCCTGCTTGGAATTCTCTCTCCCTCTCTCGGCCCCTCCCCTGTTCCTGCACTTTCTCTCTCTCTCAAAATAAATAAATAAACATTAAAAAACAAAACAAAACAAAAACTGGAGGGAACCTATGTGGTTCAGTCAGTTAAGCATCCAGCTCTTGATTTCAGCTCAGGTCATGATCTCATGGTTCATGGGTTCAAGCCCCATATAGAATTCTCTCTCCCTGTCCTTCTCTCTCTGCCCCTCCCCTGCTTGCTTGCTCTCTGTCAAAAATAAATAGACTTTTAAAAAATAAATAAAAAATTAGAAAAAGAAACTGGGGAGAAAATAATGGAAAAAGGAACACAAAGAAAAGCTAGAAAAAAATAAAACTACATAGTAAGATGGTTCACTTGACTCCAAATATATTTGCAATTACATTAAATGTAAATGTGACTGTTTAACAGATTTAACAGAAACATTTAAGGGGCGCCTCGGTGGCTCAGTCGGTTAAGCATCCAACTCTTGATTTTTGGCTCAGGTCATGATCTCATAGGTTTGTGAGTTCAAGCACCATATCGGGCTCTGCGCTGATAGTGTGGAGCCTGCTTGGGATTCTCGCTCTTTCCCTCTCTCTTTGCCCCTCTCCTGCTGTGCTCACATTCTCTCTCTTAAAAAGAGAGAGAGAGAGAGAGAGAGAGAGAGAGAGAGAGAGAAAAGGAGAGAAACATTTATAAGGATTATAAACAGATTAAAGAAAAAGCACATCATGCAATCACTAACCAAATGAAAGCTGCCACAACTATATTAATATCAATTAAAGTAGACATTAAGGCAAAAAAGCATTATCAGAAACACAGAGAATACTTTAAAGCAATTTTTCAAATGGTTCAATTCACCAGGGATATAAATGAACTCTAAATTTGTAAGCACCTAATAATATTTCCTCAAACTCTATAAATACTGATATAACTAGAATAGGCAAATACAAAATCATAGTGAGATATTTTAACTGATCTCTCTCATAAATCCTCAGCAAAAACTCAGTAAAAATATATAAATTTAAACAACTCAACAGAATTGATCTAATGAACATATATAGAACACTATGTTAACTGCATAATATGGATTTTTTTCATATGCACACTGAATATTTATAACACTTGACCATATTGTGTCATAAAAACAAGCCTCACAAATTTGAAACAACTGAAATCATATAGTTATGTTCTCTGAATGCCGTGCAGTCTAGAAATCAACAATAAGAAAATCCACATGTATTTGGAAAATGAATATACTTCTAAATAATCAGCAAGTCACACAAAAAGAAAAATGGAGATTAGAAAATACTTTTTACTGAAAGGTGATGAAAAGACTTCATCTCTGAATTATGGGATGCAGATAAATATTGTTATTATAAGGGCTAAAGTTGACAGCTAAGCAACCATCACAAAATTGGAAGGGGAAAATAAGACCAAATAAAGTAGAAGGAAGCTAATAATAGGGATGGAAGGAAATGCAGAACACAAAGACACATTGGAGAATCAAAAAAGCCAAAAACTAATTCTTTGTAAAGACCAATACAATTGAAAAACCTCTGTGAGACTAATTAAGAAAGCAGAGGAAGCATTGACTAATACCAAGAATGAAAAGAGGGCATCAATACAAATACTGCAACATTAATAAACTCCTAACACATCAATTATTTTATAGAAATAACATTTAAAATGCAGATGGACATATTCCTAGAAATTACAACTCTTTAAAACGGAGACAATATAATAAAAATCTGAATATTACTCTAGCTGTTAATGAAATCCACACCTCAAAGAAAATATCTGATATATGTCACTGCCCAAATTCTTATCAAATTTTTAAGTAAGAAATAATGACAATAATGACAATCTTACCTGTGTTATAAGGTCAGAGAATCTTGGTAACAAAGCCTGACACAGACCTTAAAAGAAATTTATGGGCCAATCCCATTGATAAAATAGATGTAAAATCCCAAATGAAATATTGGTAAATGAAATCCTGCAATATATTAAAATACATCATAATCAAATTGGGCTCATTCTAGGAATGTAAACTTCAGTTTAAAATGTGGAAATCGGGGTGCCTGGCTCAGTCGGTTGGGCGTCCAACTTCGGCTCAGGTCATGATCTCACGGTCTGTGATTTCAAGCCCCGCGTTGGGCTCTGTGCTGACAGCTTAGAGCCTGAAGCCTGCTTCAGATTCTGTGTCTTCCTCTCTCTCTGACCCTCCCCCGTTCATGCTCTGTCTCTCTCTGTCTCAAAAATAAATAAAAATTAAAAAAAAATTTTTTTAATGTGGATATCAATTGATATAACTTACCAAATGAGAAAAACCTTAGCAAAATGCAGGAAAATAATTAAACTCAGCATCCTTTCATGATTTTAAAAAAAAAATCCCTTGGGAATTGAAGCACGCTTCATTAATCTGGTAAAAGATCCAGATTCCAGAGCATAAACCATACTGAATATTGAAATCTTTCCCTTTGGGGCGCCTGGGTCGCTCAGTCAGTTGAGCATCCGACTTCGGCTCAGGTCATCATCTCTCAAGTCAGTGAGTTCAAGTCCCGCATCGGGCTCTGTGCTGACAGCTCAGAGCCTGGAGCCTGCTTCGGATTCTGTGTCTCCCTCTCTCTCTGCCCCTCCCCCACTTGTGCTCTGTCTGTCTCTGAAAAATAAATAAATGTAAAAAAAAAAAAAAACTTAAAAAAAAATCTTTCCCTTTGAGATCAGTAAAAAGAGTGAATATTGCTTCTGTTCAACATTTTATGGCAATTTCTAAACAGTGCAGAAGGTCAAGAAAAAGAAAAAATGTTGAAGGGAATTGAAAGGAAGAAATAAAACTTTATTTGCAGGACATATATGCAAACTCAAAGTAAGTTCTACAAATAGAATTAATAAGAATGTTTAGTATGTCTGCTAAATGCAAACATCAATTGTATGTCTACTGATTGCTCCAAAACTTGTTAAAAGCTTTACTGAAATACAGGTTGCCTGGTGGTGCATGGGTGGCTCAGTTGGTTAAGCATCGATCGGACTCTTGATTTCGGCTCAGGTCATGGTCCCACAATTTGTGAGACCGAGCCCTGGGTTGGGCTCTGTGCTAACAGTGTGGAATCTGCTTGGGATTCTCTCTCACCTTTTTGCCCCTCCTCTCTCTCCTCTCTCTCTCTCTCTCTCTCTCTCTCTCTCTCTCTCTCTCTCAATAAATATAATACAGGTTGCTGGATTCCATCTCCAGTCTCCAGAGGTTCTGATTCAGCAGGTCTTGTGGAGGGAAGGGAAGTCCTCAAGAATTTGTAGTTGTAAGCAGCTCCCAGGCAATGTGAACACTTCTAGTCAGGGGACCCCATGTGGAAAACCACTGCTATTGATTAGCAACAATGAAACTTAAAATCACTTACCCAGAAATCTAACAAAAGATATATAAGACTACATAGAAAAGTATAAATCATCGTGGACATAAATTAAAGAGGATCTAAATGAAGGATACTCCATTGTCATAGATTGGAAGAGTCAATATTCTGAAAGATGTGAATTTGCCTCAAGCTAATCTACAATTTAATGCAATGCCATTCAAAATTTCCACAGGTTTCTTTTTGTAGATCTCAAGCAGATTCTGAAATATGAATTGAGGCATCATTGATAACTGTGAGGAAAAAGCATGGATACTTAAGAAAGAGTCTCTGAGTCTGAATACTGGCTCCTACTTTGTGACTATGGTGAAATCACCTAATTTTCTGTGCCTCAGTTTTCTCATCTGTAAAGCAGGGAAGAACACGTGTACCCATATGGAGGTTGTTACAAAGATTAAACACATACAGTTTAGATGCATGCCTAGCTCACACCACATGCTATGTATGAATATGATAAATAAGTTTAAAAAAATAAAAAGAGGGAGATGAAATCTACTGGGTATCTTCTAGAGTCCAGTAATATCTCCTGCATATATGGACACTTGGGTTATGACAAAAGTGGATCTATAGAACAGTGGGGAAAGGATCCCAATAAAAGAAACTAGGGCAACTTGGTGCCCATATAAGAAAAACACTTCATGCTATATACAAAAAGCAATCTCAGATACATTATAGACCTGAACGGAATAGGTTTTAAAAAAGTTTTTAGAGGATAATCCAGGAGAATATCTTCATGGCCTTACAGGAGGGAAAAACCTGTACAAGGGATATCAATCATAAGGGGAAATAAATTTTACATTAAAATTAAGATCATAGCTATGAGAAGAAACATTGAGAATGAGAAAGTCACATGCTGAGTGGCAAAGAAATTTTCAACATGTGACCGACAAGAGGCTTGCATATGAAACACACACAGAATTTCACATAACAAAAAACAAAAAGCAAAATTAAAAAAAAAAAACTCATTAAAACAAACAAGAACTCAAATGGTAGGTATCTAAAATTAATAAATGGACAAAGGAATTAAGCAGGTACTTCACAAAGGAGAAAACCCAATGAACAAAAATATGAAAAAGCAATTTAATCTCATTACCAATCAAGGAATGCAAATTACTTCACCTCACACATTAGAATGGCTAAAATTTTAAAAATATTGGCTAACTGGGTACTGGTGAGAATATGGAACAATAAGAATTAAGTACTGGAGGAAGAATAAAGTTGGCACACCACTTATTTAGCATTACTTAGTCAAAATAAAGATAGGCATAATCCTATGACCAATTAATTTTAATCTTAAGTATATACATTGAAATATATACATCCATGAATCAGTAGATAAACTGTAATTATCATAGCAGCATTATTTAATTGTAATAGCCTCAAACTAGAAACCACCTGTATGTGTCCCAACAGTAGAAAAGATTTATAAATTATAGGATACCTCGAAGATGGAATGTTGTACAGTGATAATGAATTATGCAACCACTTGGCTGAATCTTCAAAACATAATGTTGAGCAAAAGAAGCCCAACCCACTAAGTAGGCTGCATAACTGTAAAGTAAGGAAATAAGATGATTGCCCTCAAAGAAGAGACAGTGATTACCTTGGCAGAGAGGAGGGGGTCCTGACCAAGAAGGGGGACTGGTAGGGATTCTGAAGTGTTGGTAGTGTTCCTTCTTGACCTATCTGATGGCTATCTGGGTGTCTGCTCTAGAATATGCTAATGCTATTTATATGCCTTATTGCTTTATATACTTTATGTGCCATTTCTCACACTAAAAAAAGATACAGAAAAGTAGGGAGTTTCAAAGGGCAGACTTTTCTGAGTGGTAAACCTGGGCTTTATTAAAAGTGGGTTAAAAGTGAGTTCCAAAAATCCATTAGTTACACATTTTAGAGCAGGAATAAACCAGACGGTGATATCGGATACTTTTCCAATCATCAGACAAGGGGATAAAACTGCCACAGATACTGAAAGAGGAAGAGGCTCCAGGATGACATGACTGTTGTTTAGATCCCAGCTGGAGCTGGACAAGTGCAGCATTCTGGAGCGGAGGAAGGAGAAGAGGCAGGGGCAAAAAAACAACTACTGAGCCTGTTAGTGCATCCTGTTTTTCCGCCCACCCAGGACTTTACAACATGCTGTACCTTCCTGCTTAGTCTCACCTATCGCCCCTTCACCTAGCTTCTGTCTGTCCTTGAAGACTCAGCTCAGACGCCCTCTGATCCAAGAGACCTCAGCCCTTGCCCCCTTCTTTTTAAAAGCTGCCCACCCCCCCCAGTCAGGGTCACATGGCAGGTACCTCCCTGCTCTCCTTCCCACAGTCCTTCTTCTACAGACAAGTGACCTCTGCATTACAGGCTGCCTGGCAGGTCTGGTGCTGAGAGTCAGGGCCATGGGCTGGACAAGGCAGAACTGAGAATACACTGAAGGACTTCCTCAGTCAGGAGACAGGGATAGAGCTCTGGAAGGGGCTTTCCTTCTCTGAGATTCCTCCCTTTAGTGGCCTTCAAGTAGTAGAAGCAGGGAAAGAAATGAGTTTGCCTCTAAATTGGGACTCAGCATACGTTCCCATTCACCGTCTTAACCTAGCCTCTCACCACCATACAGGAGTGAGTGGGGCAGTTATTATCAGTCCCATTTTACACACTAGGAAGCTCAAACCCTGAGAAATAAAATACCTTACTCAAGGGTCACAGAGGCAGAGCTGGATTCCAAGTATTGGTCTCTACAGCCCAGAGTCTGCCTATAGATATACTAGGTTAATACTCCGAAATTACCTGTTCAACAAAGCCATCCTTTGTCTTCCCAGACCCAGGCAGACACAGATGCTGCCCTCAAGTATGGAAATGTATAGGGTAAAGCAATGTCTTGGATAAACTTGGGGAAGGACCAAAAGACAAGGAGCCAAAAGTTTTGGGCTAAGATTTATTGTTGACCAGAGCACTAAACAGGCAAGGTAATGGGTAACGAGACCCCATGCAACAAGCTGACCCTGCAGCCCAGACTTCTTGGTTAGCTATCCTCTGCCTTCCACCTCCCCTCTCTGGCTCTGACAGAGCCCCTGAGAATCAGAAATATGCAATTCAGGAAGTATGTGGGGAGCACCTGTTATGAGTGGTTGGCAGATACAGAGGGCTACTGTGTCATAGTGTCCTGGCTATCTTTGAGGGGCTTATGGCAGAGATGGTGGAGGGGGAGTACAGAGTCATCCTGGGCTCACACGCAGGACTGTTTATTTCTCTTTCTTACTCTTGACATTCACATTCATTGTGAATATATGTATTTTTTAAACCAAGGTTCCGTGTAGGGTGAGGAGACCCCTCTGGAAGCAGTGGGGCCCACTTCCAGCTGGCAACATTCACCAGTCTCCAAACTCCTGACCTGCGACCTAGTGCATGTATTGGTAGACTGCTACCGGACAAAGAGCCTTGAACAAATCTATCCTTCACAGTCCTATTCCTGGAACTCTCACTGAGTTTGGACCAGCCCTGAATGGTCAGTTTAGAGGTCAATCTCCATCCTCGGCTGACTTATTTCTAAGAAACTATGACTTCCCCTGAACATCTGCCCCACGGAAGAGAGCTACAAAGTGGCCACAGTCTGGCCTTGGCTTGGGTACTGAGTAACTGAACAGGCATTCTCCCCAACCTCAGGGTACCTCACAAAGGTATGGAAACTTGATGAGCCTCAGGCACCAACTACGGTCCAAGAGGCTTCCCACACTGCCTGTTGGGGCTGGGAAGCAGAGGTAGAAGTCAGAGAAGAGACCATGAGCCTCAGCCTATTCCTCAGATTGATTTGTCCCTTAACTTGGCCATTTCTTAGAGTCCCAGTGCCAAGATCTAAAGGCCTGTGCTGTCCATAAAGAAGCAGCCCACAAATCCCAAGAGCAGCTGAAACCAGCTCACCCATTTATTTGACTGAGAACATGAAGGAGGACAACAAAATTAAACAATCTTTAATAAAATTCCTATAGAAAACTCAGTCACAGGGCAAATAATCAGTTCTCTTTCTCATGTCACTGAGGATTGAGAGCTCCCAAAAGTCTTTGGAGAAAAAGCAGTAGTTTTGATGGATATTGCCAGTACTCAGAAAGAGCATCCATTTACACATTCAAACCAGTAGTTCTTATTGCACATATTAACATTATTTGCCATCTAGCACCCTAAAGATATGGTACCTCAACAAATAAATTAAAGAATTCCATGTGGCATGAAACCATTTCAATTTGAGCTAATATCCTTGAAAAAATCACATTATTACAAGTTTTAATAAATACAGTAAGAACAGCTGGCATTTTACTAAAATACTGAATTTTAGGTGTGGAGATGATTCCATAAATAGTTTCCTTTTCATTTGCTTTCTGTCTTGGATGCATTTGCTCAAGTATTATGCTCTATGAAATGAACTCTTTCATAGATACCATGTAAAAACTGAAAGTACTATGTGCCTCATTACAGAAGCAACTGGAAGAACTGGATCACATAGTTAACTAAAAAAAGTAACTTAGGAAAAAGCTCTTCTTTTTGTAAAACTTTAAAACACAGACTGAAAAAAAAACCAAAGAAATGTCTTTTTATATAGAACTCCCACTAGAAATTTTATAAATATATATGCAACATATATATTATATTTGCCTCACCAGCAGGTCTTCAGCAAGCCTGCTAGAAATGATGCTGTCCTGGTAGATAAATATCAACAAAAGAATTAATGTTTCCATAGATTTAGAGATTTCTTTTGAAAAAAAAAACAACATAATTTCAAATTATGTTATAATTTGTAGTTTACACAATTTAAAAGGGGAAGAAAGATACCTTTCTTTTAAGCTTCATTTGGAAAATAAGAACAACTACCAGTGCCCAGGAGTGGATAAGTTGGCTGACTGATAACACTTGGTCACAATACAAAAAGAAGTATTTACACCTTTCTGGAAAAGTACCAAATACTTTAAAAAAAAAAAGAAGAAGAAGAAGAAGAAGAAGAAGAAGAAGAAGAAGAAGAAGACGACGACGACAGAAAACAATCTCTAGTAGCATTCCTCGGCGTGCAAAGTCAGCAGGAAATGATTATCCATAATGTTGAGAGTTTTCATGATGAATCTTGGAAGCATTCAATGAAGCAGAGGGTGGTCATCAGGAACTGTGCAGATTAGGTTCTGTGGGATGCCTTGTTCTTAATTTAAATGAGTTCTAGGATTTCATTCCCTTTAAAACATCTCCGGCAGGGTCATGTTCAATTTAGTGCAAGTGCAAAATGAAAACTAAACAAAACCAACAAATACATTAGGAGCAAAGGCTGATCATTAAGATCTGTAGTCTTTCCGAACTGTGTGGGCCATCCAGTTCACTTTAGTAGTCCAGCTTTCCCTGAGTGCCTCATCAAATTTTTGCTTAAATTGCTTAAGCGCTTCTTCTTCACTCTTTCCTAAGGCAAGAGAGTCCTAAAAATGAAAGGAAAAAATCTGATCGTATACATCCTCCATAGCGACATGCAAATGTTGAAATCTCGGCCATGCCTCCCCAGCCATCACGAAGCTGTGTGCTTCACGTTCTCACAAGAGAATTACTCAGCTTCTTGTCACTACCACTCCTGGGCAGGAACAGTTTCACAGGAAATGGCTCTGTTCCATTCCCTTTGAACATGTGAATGAAATAGGCAGGTACAGCTGAGCTTCATGCCTACAAACTCCAATATACAAAGAAAAGGGTTTTGTACCTTAAGATACTGTATATCCTTGATTGATGTGAGCTCAGGAAGCCCTGCAGTCAACATCAGTGCAAAAAGAGTGATGAAGAGATTCCCGTGACGTCGTAAAATCAGATATGCATCCTCACAACACTGGCGGAAACTTGAGTTGATACAACAAATCACAAGAACATGATGTTAGAGGAGAGAGAGCAAATTTCACAAAGGAAAACAAGACAGACATATCTAGACTTTCCATAACAGCTAGAAGTTTTCTACTGAACTAAAGGTTCATTTCTGATTTTTAAAACGCTTTGAAAATTGGCCCAAGAATAAAATTTACATAGAATGTCTAAAATCACACATATCTTTTCAAAAACCCAACTAAATTGAAATTCTAATAAAAGGCTATATAACATTTACTCTGTGCTTTTTAATTCTGAGACCTAAAAGCTGTTACAAAACAAATGGTAATTATAACCTGTGAGGATTTCTGAACATATTTCTAGACTCCAGATTTATAGTCTAACTCCAGAGACTAGTTTGATTTTCCCCAAGTCAGTATCAATGCTTTTTGCACTACACCTCCCTATCATCTTGCCTTTCCCCCCTCTCCTTTTAAAGACAATTATTCAAGAGAATCATCCGATGCTATCTCCCTAATTTTGCCAAAAAGAAAAATGAACCCAGATATATATTCTGCAGAAACTCAGGCAGAAATAGAAATAATAGCAATCATTTGGCAAGCATATAGTATGAGTTGGTCATATCATATAACTTTATCATAATAGCCCTAAAATTTATTTTTGTCTCTATTTTATTTATTTATATTTTTGTGAGTGAGAGACAGAGAGAGAGAGAGAGAGAGGTGCAGAGCGGGAGAGAGAATCCGCTGACAGCATGGAGCCCAACGTGGGGCTCAATCTCATGACTGTGAGATCATGACCTGAGCCAAAATCAAGAGTTGGACACTTAACTGACTAAGCCACCCAGGCGCCCTACGTCCCTATTTTAAGGTGAAGAAACGAAGACAAGAAGAAACATACAAGTAGTGAGGACTAGACCAGAGATTACAAAGTCCTGAGCCCTGGCTCCCTTAGAATGAGAGCAAAATGGCTGCCTCTCTCAGCATCTTACTATGAAATGTCTTAACAGTTTCAGAAAATTCTCTAAGACAGGTAAAAAGTGGTATACTCTTAGAATAAAACATAGTAGCTTATTTCAAATTTCTAGATTCTATTTCCCCTCTCTACACCAGAACATGGATCTGACAGGCAAATTCCCCCAAAGCCTCCCAGGTAGCAGTCTGTTTCCCTGAACTAAATATATCTCAGCTAAGAAATGCTAGTCTAGCTAGTCAGATGAGAAAATGTCAGATGTTTATCCATGACATGAGGGCAATACTCACCGGCCAAATTTTTCTGTGTTTCCTGTTTTTCCTTGTTGAATCACATGAATGAAATCATAGGTAAGAATAAAAGGCACTCGTTCCCTTTTAATGCCAAATTTAGACTTGAAATTTCCAAGAATATGTCCAAAGTCAATGTGGAAGAGCTGGGAAACAAATGGGATTTAATTTCTGTGGTTCCAAATAGAAAGGCAAGATCTCAGCAGTCCTAGACCCCCAATACTACACTGATCCTCAACTTTTCTTGATGTATAGTTTCCCTCTCTTTTCTCTCTCTTTTCATTGACATATAGTTGATAAATAGTACTGTATTAGTTTCAGGTATACAACAGTGATTTAACAATTATTATAAAATGTTCACGAGCCCTTCTCTCTTTTCAAAAGCAAGAGGTCACATGGGAAGAATGTTTCTAACATGCATAGATCTTTTATTCTTAATAACAACCTGGACCTAATATTAAACTACATTTACTCAGTGGGAAACACAAATCTTTAAAAAGGAAAATACGCCCAAATAATAAACATGTCTGATTTTAAAAAGTCAAATAGTTCCACACATTAAACTATTTCAGTCAATATTTTTACATACAAAAACAAAAAAGAGAGTACATTCTTGCCCCACCAACTCCTCAACACCTTGAGTGCTACCACTTGGAGGTAACTTCTCTCCAATCTTTCATGTGATTTTCTTCCATTTTCAAAAATGGTATGTTTGTTTACTCTTATTTTTTACTTCCTAATTTTGAATTACTATTTTTATGATGGAAGGTAAAGATTTAGTACTCTGTGCTGATGCAATGCTATACAATGAGGCATATTATATCACAGTTTCAGGCTATATAAATACATTTCAAAGCTAAGGCATGTGGCAATGGTATATACTATGACTACATTTTCTTTTTTGCCCATATTTTTCCTTGGCAAAGTTTTTTTTTGGGGGGGGGGGGGGAGGGGCTTAGTGTCCTATGTCCTTATCACTAATTCTTCCCCAGATCTTATATTGAAAGAATAGGGTCATTCTGAATAACTGCAATTGACTTTTCAAACATTAAAGGCTTATCACCTAACTTTGAGCAAATACACCAATGAATATATGAAGCAGATGGTATGTGAAATAAAGGATGGAGAAATAAAGGAAAGCACAAAGACATGCCTCCCAGAATCACCAAAGAACCTGCCTGAATTTCACAAGAGACTGTGCTGTATGTAACAGCATCACCAAGGCCCCTGGCAGACTCTGGGGAGCAGCTCACCTGGCCGGTTTTCTTGACCATGATGTTGTCACTATGTCTATCACCAATCCCAAGGACATAAGAAGCTACACAGTAGCCGGCACAGGACAAGGTAAACTCTTCAATGGCTCGGTCTAGGTCATCCCTGAATACGAGAGAGAGAGAGAGAGAGAAAAAAAGAAGCAACGAAGGTTTTCAGTCTCTAAAAGTGTGAGATGAGACCCAATTCACACTTCTGTTTCCTTTTTAATTGTGAATAGAAAGGGAACACAGAGCTGCCAAAACCCTATGAGCCAAACATGCTGGATCAGCCGAGAGATGGAGGGTGATCACTGCAGGAGCAGGGCAGAGAAGAATCAGCAGGAACCAGATAATGGACCTAAGCCATTCAAACTGCTGTGTTTCCCTGGGCTTGGGAGTAGCTTCATATCTGTAATTATACAAGGTCACCATCAGCTTTGCTCAATGATGCTGGGCATTTGAACCTTTTTTGGTCAGTTTGACCTAACACTAGAATTCCATATTGAAAAGTTAACTATTAAATTTTCAACAGTTCAAGTCACTGACTCAAATTAGAAGTTAGTAATACAGATCCTTTAGAGACAAGGTTTTAAGATCAAAATCTGAAAACTAATTCTCACATACCAGTCCTTGGATTTTGCCAATGATGAAATGTAAGTCCACCTTTGAAGTCTTTAGCCAAAAATATTTATAGTGTTTTCCCTCACTGTGAAATTCCTTAATTGCCTATGATCAGGACTTTTCTAACACAGTAACCATTAATAACACAATTCCTAGCATTGTATTTTTTAATTTGGAGAGATCACAGTCTACAAACTCATTTACTTCTATTGTAAAAATCCTCTGAAAACTTACCTAAGTTCATACATACATTCACGTAATTACAGAAGTTGACACATTTAAAAAAATTATTTTAAAAAATGGTAAATTCTTAGATTGTAACTACTACAAGGCTTTGAAATGTGATCTAGATAAAGTAGAATTTAATGCTAACCATCTTTAGGAAGACTTTAGGAAGGCCTATTTGTCACTGATCTAACCTGAAATAAAGCAATAAATAACACTACCATTTCCTCTAGGACACTGCTGATTCTACTTGGAAGAATAGTGATTTGTTTGGCTGTTTGTTTGTTCAGAAGAATGATAAACAAACTGACCCAGAGTTGTATTCTTTAAGCCAGTTCAGAAGGGCATCTTTGTTGAAGGCCGCTGCTGCAGCCACATTGCTACTGTTCAGCTGAATGTCAGCAATTGTTTCAGAGGTGCTCACAACTTCGATGAGGCCAGAGCGGTCTCCTGTTGCTAAACAGCCATAAGGCAGCATCCTGAAAGGGAAAAAAATGGGCATAGTCACATGTGTATGTTATCCATAAAATGAAACATTAATAGAGGAAGTTTCTTCTTTGATGTTTTTAAAAGTTTTATTACTATTGATACCTTTGCCATTTTTCTATTATTGTCATATGGAAAAATACAAGTTCTATATTCTGTTAGGGAGTAAATCTCTTGGCCAACAAATGGAGTAATTTACTAGAACGCCAATGTACTAGCTACATGTATAATTTGTTATCTAGTTATTCTGGTGAAATATTCTACTTTTTTATGTAGATGGACAGAAGCATATCAGAAAAAGGTTTTTGGGGCACCTGGCTGACTCAGTCCTAAGAGTGCAACTCTTGATCTCAGGGTCATGAGTTCTAGTTCCATGTGGGGTGTAGAGATTACTTACATAAATTTTTTAAACCTTAAAAAAAAAGTCTTTCGTTTTTACTCTAAATTTTGGTGAAAGGAATCACCCTTTATGGAGCACATAACAAATAGGGGCCACGCAGTGGGCTAGGCACTTTACACATTACCTTGCTTAATGAATGGCAACTCCATCCTTCTAGTTGTTCAAACCCACAACCTTAAGGTCAACTTTGACTCTTCATCTCATGCCCAGCATTTACCTGTCTTGAAAATGTGTAAAGTACTTCTCTGCCTCCACTCTTCCTTCTGCTTCTACCATAGACCAAGCCACTATCAACCCTTACTCAATTATTCAAGTTTCCTTATTAGTCTGCTTCCACATCATAGTCTGTTTTAAATGCAACAGCAATACAGGGGTGCCTGGGTGGCTCAGTCGGTTAAGTCTGAATCAGTCTGACATCAGCTCAGGTCATGATCTCGTGGTTTATGAGTTCCAGCCCTGCATCAGGCTCTATGCTGACAGCTCAGAGCATGGAGCCTGCTTCAAATTCTGCATCTCCCTCTCTCTCAGGCACTCCCCAACTCGTGCACTCTCTCACTTTCTGTCTCTCAAAAATGAATAAACATTAAAAAAAAAATGCAACAGCAATATAATCCATTTTATTTTACCTATTTTTCAATATATGAAATTTATTGTCAAATTGGTTTCCATACAACACCCAGTGCTCATCCCAAAAGATGCCCTCTTCAATACCCATCACTAATCCATTTTAAAAGTATGCATATTATGTCACTCCATGTTAATTTCTGCAAAGGCTTCCCACCTTAGGGTGAAAGCCGACATGTTTGCCTAGTTCACAAAGCCAGCCTTCAATCTGGTCCCACTTCACCTCTCCTAGTATCCTCCCTCTTGCTCACTTTATCCCTACTACACCAGCTTCTTTGCTATTCCTCAAGCAGATCAGGCATAATATTCCCTCATTCCTTTACATGTGTTATTTTCTCTGCCTAGCACATCTTTCCCTAAGACTTCTACATGATTTACTTCTTTACCCAAGACATCTACATGACCCTCTTTGACACCTTTGCTGAAATGTTACTGTCTCAGTGAGAAATTCCTGATCATCCTATCTGAAACTGTGACACTGTCTGTGACATAATACTTACTATCTCTTCCCCACTTTATTTCCTCTTTAGCCTTCAACACAATCCAAACATCTTGCACATTTTATTTATGTGTTTGCTTACAGTCTCTCTCTCTACCACTAGGATGAAAGTTCTACCAGGCAGGGATGTTTTGTTCCCTGCTATATCCCCAGTGCCTGAGAATGTGCCTAGCACAAAGTAGACAATAAATTAAAAAAAAAATTTTTAATGTTTATTTTTGAGAGAGAGAAGCAGGGGAGGGGCAGAGAGAGAGAGAGAGGGAGACACAGAACCTGAAGCAGGCTCCAGGCCCTGAGCTGTCAGCACAGAGCCCATTGTGGGCCTTGAACTCACAAGCTGTGAGATCATGACCTGAGCCGAAATCAGACGCTCAACAGAATGAGTCACCCAGGCGCCCTTAAATATTTTTGAATGAATAGACAAATTTAATAATAAAAATCCTTGTAAGGTAAGATCTCAAGTTTACAAATGAGAAACAAAAGTAACTTGGAAAAGGTCACATATTTAACTAAGTCTAAGATCTAAAACAAGTCTGTGTGGCTCTAAAACTCTCTTTATAACTTAACACAGTCTCTAGAATCACTGACCGTGTAACAGCCCTCTTGAGCTGTTCTTGTTAAAATAATTTTTGCTAAATCGATAGGTAGCACTTTGCTTTGAATTTCATTTATATGATCCCTAATGAAAATAAACATTTTCTCAGGTCTCTTTTAGCCATTGTTTAAAAAATGTTTGTTTATTTAAGAGAGTGAGCACGTGCATGAGTGGGGGAGAGACAGAGAGAGGGAGAGAGAGAATCTCAAGCAGGCTCTGCATTGTCAGCACAGAGCCCTATGCAGGGCTCAATCTCGTGAACTGTGAGATCATGACCTGAGGAGAAATCAAGAGTCAGACACTTAACCAACGGAACCACCCAGGTGCACCTCTTTTAGTCATTTAAAAATAATTTCTTTTGTGAACTGAGTATTTACATTCTTTCCCTATTTATTAGGGTTTTAAATATTTTCATTAGTGATACATAGGACATCTTTACATATTAACATTATCCTTTTCTTCTTTTGGCTGTAAACATCTTCTCCAGTTTTGTAAAAACTGTATTACCATTACAACGACTCCAAAATGGAATGTGATACCTTGGGAAGTTCAAATAAAAGGTGACTAGAGAAAATGCAATGGATGAAATTCATGGACTCAATTAATATATGGGTACAGCTAAGTACCAAGCATTGTTTGCTGCTGGTGACACAAAAAGGAGCAAAAAAAAAAAAAAAAAAAAAAAAAAAAGCAGTCCTTGCTCTCACTGAGCAGACAAGGCACAAATGCACAATGTGCATGTGATCTCTGAATGAGAATTGCTATGAGAACATGTCGAGAGTTAAGCAGCATCTTGATGAGTAGGAAGGACAGCACAGCTAGAGGAAAATACAAGGAGGAGTGCAAAGGCAAGGTGAGAACCAGAAACCATCAGTGTTGGAAAGACTATGCAGGGCCCTATAGGCCATGTAAGAACTTCTGTCATTCTGCTAAAGACACTCAGAAAGCTTTGAAGGACTTTAAGAAAGAGGGGTGTGTGTGTGTGTGTGTGTGTGTGTGTGTGTGTGTGTGTCAGAGAATGTATGAATGTGTTACTGTGTCTAATAATCAGATAAAAGAGCCGATTTTAATAAACAGTCCCTAAATTTTGATACAACCAAGAATTCAATTATTTTATGCCTCTTCTAAGCACTTTCTTAGTTCTAACAAAGTAAGGTCGGGAACAGAATCACGAAACTACATGCTGGCAGTGTGATATACCAACAGACTGCTTTTCATCTGTTTTTGCTTTGTTTTGTTTTTGTTTTTATTTTTGTTTCCTTTTAAAAAGTTACCTTTCGATAAGCAAAGTAGCTTGGAGCATAGAAGCTTTCCCAACACCCCTATTCTTATCATGACACAACACATGTGAGGCAAACACTGTTGGTTTAACTGCACTTTGGCTCACTTTCCTGCTTCTCCTCCCACCTCACTTGAAGCCAAACTGGGCAAAAATCCAACAACTTCCTCTTCAAAAGCGTGCAATGATAAAAGCATTCAGTGTCTTGAGGATGAAACTCTCACAATGGGAAGGAAAAAACATCCTTGTCAGACAGACAGTTTGACAGAAGTCAGGCTGGGGACAAACTCTTAGAGCCCTGATCATCTTACATAGGCCTGTTTTGCACTCAACTTTATAAAGGCCATAAGAACAACTGGTAATGTTTCCCTTCCTTTCTCAGACTCTCTGATCCAAGGAGCACTTTGTTATCTTTCCACTAATCAATAATTAAAATATAAATTCTACAGCTGAGGGGATGGCAGCCCCATAACCCTACTCTTAATGAGTATGTAGAAAGTTTTCTTGGGCCTTGACTCTGACATATTGACCCAATTTGAGTGGTGACTTAGCCCCTTGCCTCCAAAAGAGGAAAGTGTAATTCCTTTACCTAATGTTTGCATCGTTTCCATATTCTTCCCTAATCCTTCCAAGACTGCTATTACCAGTGTCATTACAGAAGTGTTGATTAGCACTCTTAAAAGGGAAGTAAATCCCATTAATGTAACTCAGATGTAAAGTCACAATGAAGACAACTGTCCAAAATTCAGGGGGTGGTAGAAGACTATGAAATCTACCGAAGGCCAAACAGATTTACATACAGACAACCTAGGAGACTTGACAGAAGAGGCTGAATACCTATTATTTGGTGACTGAGGAGGTCAGAGTGTTCTAACATACTGATAGGTTTACAGATGTTCTAATTTAGTATGAAAAATATCAAGAGTATCTTTGGGACATCAGAGAAAAATGAAAATGAGAAATAGGCACTTTCATTCATGCTAACATGGCACTGTTACAAATACTAAACTATTCTGGTCAAAGTAATACAGCATAGAAGGTACCTGAAGATTTGAGATTGAATTTACAAGAGTGTGTGCTATGTGACCCAGCTTAACCTGAACAGCTGGCCAAAAGAAAACAAACAATGGGAACAGTGAAGCACGCATATTTATAGAAAGAGTAAAAAAAGTTTGGTGAGAAAATGGTATTCATTTGGAAATGAACCCTAAAGAATTAAAGTTCCACATATTTTAAAAACATGGGGTCAGAGTACAAAAAGTCAGCAGAGATCTCCCTGGACAGACAAGTTCCTTTTTCTTGTTAGATACTTGTTGCTTCCCATAAGAGAGACACTAGGTTTATTTCTAGCACTCCCACATGTGGTTTCCTCCCTTGGCCTGAGGTCACACAATGAATTTCATTTGATGCTATATGTATTTTACAGTTGAATAGAATGGGTAAAATAAAACAGCAAAGAGAAAAGAACTTGGTTGGGAATTTTTAATTAAGGCAATGGAAGGGAGACAGGGAAACCAAAGGGACTCGCGAAAGAAAAAGCTCTTTTGTTCCCTTTGCTTTTTTTCCTGCTTCTCTTCTTACTAGGACCTGCACCCCGGCCCTACATATGCCTTAATGCGTGTCCTCCTCGTAAGGGACAAAGAATGGTATCTTTGGAGTCTTCCAGCAAAATTAGTAATATCGAAACCACTGGCGCTAGGCATCTCAATGCCAAGACCACTGGTTTCAAGAAACAAGTGACTCTGATAGATACCTGGCCTCTGCCCTTGTTCTACCTGGTTCCTGGACGCCTGATAGGACATGTACACCACACGACTGTCCCCAATAAAAACCCCCACACCTCAGATAAAACCATACTCATGCTCCTTTCCTTTCCCAGTGTTCCAGACGGTTCATCTGTATCTGCTCTCCCTTTATCTTCAAAAAATTCTTCCACCTCCTGCTGGCTCCCAAATAATTTCTATCCTGTGTGAAACCAGGGACCCTCTTGGCTGTTCCTGCAGGACCTTCTCTGAGTCCTTGGATCTGGCCTGGCATCAAATCATTTGATAAA
The DNA here is from genome assembly GCF_022837055.1 of Prionailurus viverrinus. NCBI lineage: Eukaryota > Metazoa > Chordata > Mammalia > Carnivora > Felidae > Prionailurus > Prionailurus viverrinus. Next base: position 34,227,485 of record NC_062569.1, read on the forward strand.
ATGATAAAATCATTTTTGCGACAGTTTATTTTTTTTATTAAAAAAAAAAAAATTTTTTTTTTTTTACGTTTATTTATTTTTGAGACAGAGAGAGACAGAGCATGAACGGGGGAGGGTCAGAGAGAGGGAGACACAGAATCTGAAACAGGCTCCAGGCTCTGAGCTGTCAGCACAGAACCCGACGCAGGGCTCGAACTCACGGACCGCGAGATCATGACCTGAGCCGAAGTCGGCCACTTAACTGACTGAGCCACCCAGGCACCCCTGCGGCAGTTTACTTTATAGGAAGGGTCAGCAAACTTTTGGAGATTAAGCCGGAGAGTAAATATTACAGACTATCAGGTCACTACTCAATTCTGCAGTTACAGTATAAAAGCAGCCACAAGACGGTATGTAAACAAATGGGCTGTGGCTGTGCCAATACAACTTTATATACAAAAAGTAGGGGGTGGGCTGGGGGACAGTGTAGACCAGACCCTCTGGGTTTATGTTCCTCAGGCAGAATTCACAACCACCCATTCCTCTTATCCATCCAGTATTTCTTACATGTATGTGGTTGACTAAAAAACTTGATACCTATGCAAAACTAATTCTATTTTTTTACACCATTATATTATAAATTCCTCCTAATTTAAAAGCAAAAGTCTGGGGCGCCTGGGTGGCTCAGTCGGTTGAGCATCCGACTTCAGCTCAGGTCACGATCTTGCGGTCCGTGAGTTCGAGCCCCACGTCAGGCTCTGGGCTGACGGCTCAGAGCCTAGAGCCTGCTTCCGATTCTGTGTCTCCCTCTCTCTCTGCCCCTCCCCCGTTCATGCTCTGTCTCTCTGTCTCAAAAATAAATAAATGTTAAAAAAAAATTTTAAAAAAATTAAAAAAAAATAAAAGCAAAAGTCTGTCACTTATAGTGCTCAAATGGTCCTTTTTAGATACATTATAATCTCACTCCCTTATTCCAATCATATCTGTAAGTCCCATAAAAGGAAAAACACCAACAGCAAATTGCTCTTTCTACTTCAACAGCACTAAAAAGTTTATCCTGCAAGGATCCAAGACTAGAAAACTCTTGCTTTCTTTAAAGAAATAAAACCTCAAATCAATGGAAAATTACTATTTGGGGCACCACAACACTGTGATAAACAAAGGGTTACTACTAAACATGTCTTCCCATGACTGTTTTCTTGCTTAGACTGGTAAAATGAAGAAATAACATCAAGTGTACAGTCTGATAGACCTGGATATGAACTTGGCTCCTTCAATTAATATTTTTGTAACATTTGACAAATTGTTTAAAATCCCTTGAGCCTTGGGGCACCTGGTGGCTCAAGTGACTTGACTCAAGGGACTGACTCTTGATTTCAGCTCAGGTCATGATCCCACAGTTGTGGGATAGAGACCTAAGGGTGGAGCCTGCTTAAGATTCTCTCTCTCCCTCTGCCCCTCTCCCCCACTTGTGCCCTCTCTTAAAAAAATAAAAAAATTAAATTAAATTAAAAAAATCCCTTTAGTCTTAATTTTCCTCATCTGCTAAAAAAGAATAATACCACCTCATAGAGTATTTTTAACTTACATGACATTACATAGGTGAAGAACCTAATACTATGCCTGGTTTAGCAAGGATTTTTTTTTTTTTAATTTTTAAAATGTATTTATTTATTTGGAGAGAGACAGAGACAGCATGAGTGGGGGAGGGTAGAGAGAAGAGAGGAGGGAGGGAGGGAGGAAGGGAGGGGGGGAGAGAGAGAGAGAGAGAGAGAGAAGAGAGAGAGAGAGAGAGAGAGAGAGAGAGAGAGAGAGAGAGAATATCCCAAGCAGGCTCCATGCTGTCAGCACAGAGCCTGATGTGGGACTCGAACCCAGGAACTGTGAGATCCTGATCTGAGCCAAAACCAAGAGTCAGATGCCTAACCAACTGAGCCATGCAGGCGCCCCACAAGTGTCTTAAGTTTAAAAACCCTAAAATATATTTAGTTATGAAGAAAACAATTCAAATTTCAAAACTTAATCAGGAAATACTTATAAGAATAAAGTCAATGTCAAGTATAACTATTTCCAACAAACTTGTAGACTAAGTTGCTGTAGATTCTAAAACACATAAAAATTACAGATAAAGTCAAAAGGTTTTATAAATAGTTATGGTAAATAAAGAAAGAAAAGGAGAACCCTGGGTCCCAGAAACTATTCATAGCACTGGCTGAGCAAACTACTAACTTGGTTGACAATTTAATGTCCATGAGAAGACAGCTATGGCCTTGGGCCCATAAGAGACAGGATCTAGACCTGCAATCCTAAACAAAGCTGGGGATCTGAAAGCGCTAGCGCTGTCAAGTGTATGAAAAGGGAACTAGAAAATGTCTGCTCACTGACCAGAAGATGTGGCATGAAAGTCTGCCATCTACCTTGCGCACTAGATGGGGGGAGGAGGGGAACTTTCATGAAAATGCAGAAACTCAAGCTTTCCTACATTCTCAGAGATCCAAGTATAAACTATCTATGAAATATGAGAGCATGAAGGCTAAGAGTTAAAATAAAAACCGACTGATTGTGTGTAAAGACCTTGGGGAACAGTAGAAATTAAGCACAAACTCATTTTGGGAGGGTACTTTCATACCCTAGGGAGCAAAGGACCCCTCAGAGAAAACACAGTCGACACTAACAATGAATTCAAAACCAAACATTATTAACTACACAAGGAAATGAAACTGGACAATGCAGAAGAGAAATTTAGTGAACTGGAAAGACAGTAAACAAGAAACTACAAAGAATGGCACATAAAAGTGGGAAATAGGTAAGACAGGTCAAGAGACATGCAGGACAAAACAGGAAAATCCAACACACCTCTATTAAAGCTGCAGAAGACTGTGAGAGTTTTATAGGAACTAAAACAAGCTGTATTTTCGCTAATTGTAGAGATACACTGAGAATAGGGGAGAAAAGATAAAAAGAAATCCATACACTAACAAACTATAGTAAAACTGCAGAAACCAAAGGCTAAGAGAAATTTGTTTTCTGCACTGGGGTAAAAAAATACCATTCAGACTGACAGCATATTTGTAAAAAGTAACAGGTCAGAATACCAGGTGCCCCTAGACAAAAACGTAAAAACACTTATTTTAAGTATATTCAAAGAACTAAAAGAAATCATGTCTAAAGAACTAAAGGAAAGGAAAGCCTGAGAATGATGAATTATGATCATATAGTCTCTATTATTAAGAAACAAATTATTTAGGGGTGCTTGGGTGGCTTAGTCAGTTAAGCATCCAACTTCAGCTCAGGTCATGATCTCATGGTTCCTCAGTTCCAGCCCTGCGTCAGGCTCTGTGCCGACAGCTCAGAGCCTGGAGCCTGCTTCAGAATCTCTGTCTCCTTTCTCTCTGCCCCTCCCCCGCTCTGCCTCTCAAAAATAAATAAATATTTTTTTAAGTTTTTTAAAAAAGAAACAAATGAAACAAATTTAAATTACCCAAATAAAAATTCTGGAGTTGAAAAGGAGAACTGAAATATAAAATTCACTAGACAGACGTAATAGCAGATTTGAGCAGCAGTGAGAAAAAATCCGCAAACTTTAAGATAGATCAAGTATCCAATCAGAGGAACAAAAGGAAAATAATGAAAAATTAACACAACCAGCAAGTACATAATGGTTGTACAGAGAGAAAAAAGGCAAAAAGGTATATGAAAAAAGCTAAAAACTTCTGAAATTTAGTGAAAAACAATAATCTACATATCCAAGAGGCTCAATGAATTCAAAGTCAAATAAACTCCAAGAAGGACTAAATATATTATAACCAAACTGTCAAGATTCAAATAACAGAATCTTGAGGGGTACTTGAGTGGCTCATTCGCTTAAGCGTCCGACTCGTGATTTCGGCTCAGGTCATGATCTCATGGTTTGTGAGATTAAGCCCCACATCGGGCTCTGTGCTGACAGCACGGAGCCTGCTTAGGATTTTCTCTCTCCTTCTCCCTCTCTCTGCCCTCCCACAGTTCACATGTGTGTGTTCTCTCTCTGTCAAAATAAAATAAATAAACATTAAAACAAAACCCAAAACACTGGGGCACCTTGGTGGCTCAGTCAGTTAAGTGTCCAACTTCGGCTCAGGGTCATGATTTCACAGTTTGTGAGTTCAAGCCCCATGTCGGGCTCTGTGCTGACAGCTCAGAACCTGGAGCCTGCTTCAGATTCTGTGTCTCCTTCTCTCTCTGCCCCTCCCCTGTTCATGCTCTCTCTCTCTCTCTCTCTCAAAAATAAACATTAAGGAAAAAATAAAAAGCCAGTATCTTGAAAATAATAAGAGAGATGTGACCAATCCCTTACAGGGATTCCCCTCACCCCCTGCCAAATTAAATAATTTCTCATCAGAAATCTTGGAGGCATGAAAGCAGTGGGAGGACATGTTAAAATGTGGTGAAAGACTGAAAACAGAGAATTCAAATTCCAGTGAAAGTATTCTTCAAAAACAAAGGAGAAATTAAGATTTCCCAGATAAATAAAGAGAATGAACAGAAGTTGGAGGACTCACTTCTAAATTTCAAAACTTAATACAAAGCACAGGAATCAAGAATGTGCATAAAAACAAACATGTAAACCAATGAAAAAGAATTTAGAGTTTAGGTAAAAACCCTCACATTTATAGTCAGTTGATGCATGACAAGAGTGCCAAGACAACTTACTGAAGAAAGAATAGTCTTGGGGTACCTTGGTGGCTCAGTCAGTTAAACGTCTGACTCTTGATTTCGGCTCAGGTCATGATTGCACAGTTCATAGGATAAAGCTCCCCATCAGGCTCTGCACTGACAGCACAGAGCTTGCTGGAGATTCTCTCTCTGTCTCCCCACTACTCCCATGCTTGTGTGTATACTCTCTCTCTCTCTCTCTCTCTCTCAAAATAAACGTTAAATAAATAAATAAATAAATAAATAAATAAATAAATAAATAATAAAAGGCTATTCTAAAAAATGTATGACAGTAAATGGAAAATACTGATCAACTAGACAATTCTTAACCTCTAGAGTGACTCAAGAGGGGAAAAAAATCTGGTAAGTCCAATAATCAATAAGAAAAATCAGTAATCAAAAAGACCTAGACTCCAAAATCAACACCAGAACCAAATCTTTGCAGAGAGGGAAGAGGGGAAAGCACACTAACTTTGCAAATAAAATTTGCAAAATAAACTATAGAAGAATATCCTTGCAAATAATTGCACAGAGAAAAATATTTTTTTTAAATAATGTACTAAAAAGTATAAACCCCTAAGGAACCTAGGTAATTTATAGCAATGGAAAACACAGTACTTTTCAACAATGAAAACAATACTGAACCAAAATATTAATAAAAGAAATGCAAATTAAAGTTCTATGGAGACACCATGTTATATCCATTAGATTTGCAAAAAATCAACAAGTTAACTGGCAAGGAGATACTTCTGGGTGGAAACAACACTGGTACAACCATTTGGACAATGGTGGTAAAGTTGAAAATACATATGTCTCGGGGCACCTGGGTGGCTCAGTCAGTTAAGTGTCTGACTTCGGCTCAGGTCATGATCTCACAAACTCCAATGATCTCACTCCATGATCTCACAAACTCCACACCCGAAAAACAAATAACCCAGTGATGAAATGGGCAGAAAACATGAATAGACACTTCTCTAAAGAAGACATCCGGATGGCCAACAGGCACATGAAAAGATGCTCAACGTCGCTCCTTATCAGGGAAATACAAATCAAAACCACATTCAGATATCACCTCACACCAGTCAGAGTGACCAAAATGAACAAATCAGGAGACTATAGATGCTGGCGAGGATGTGGAGAAACGGGAATCCTCTTGCACTGTTGGTGGGAATGCAAACTGGTACAGCCACTCTGGAAAACAGTGTGGAGGTTCCACAAAAAATTAAAAATAGACCTACCTTATGACCCAGCAGTAGCACTGCTAGGAATTTACCCAAGGGATTCAGGAGTACTGATGCATAGGGGCACTTGTACCCCAATGTTTATAGCAGCGCTCTCAACAATAGCCAAATTATGGAAACAGCCTAAATGTCCATCAACTGATGAATGGATAAAGAAATTGTGGTTTATATACACAATGGAGTACTACGTGGCAATGAGAAAGAATGAAAAATGGCCCTTTGTAGCAACGTGGATGGAACTGGAGAGTGTGATGCTAAGTGAAACAAGCCAACAGAGAAAGACAGATACCATATGTTTTCACTCTTATGTGGATCCTGAGAAACTTAACAGAAACCCATGGGGGAGGGGAAGAAAAAAAAAAAAAAGAGGTTAGAGTGGGAGAGAGCCAAAGCATAAGAGACTCTTAAAAACTGAGAACAGGGGCACCTGGATGGCTCAGTCGGTTAAGTGGCCAACTTCGGCTCAGGTCATGATCTCGCGGTCCGTGAGTTCGAGCCCCACGTCGGGCTCTGTGCTGACAGCTCAGAGCCTGGAGCCTGTTTCAGATTCTGTGTCTCCCTCTCTCTGACCCTCCCCCGTTCATGCTCTGTCTCTCTCTGTCTCAAAAAATAAATAAATGTTAAAAAAAAAAAAAAAAGAAAAAGAAAAAAAACTGAGAACTGAGGGTTGATGGGGGGTGGGAGAGAGGGGAGGGTGGGTGATGGGTATTGAGGAGGGCACCTTTTGGGATGAGCACTGGGTGTTGTATGGAAACCAATTTAACAATAAATTTCATATATTGAAAAAAAAAAAGTCAGTTGGAGACATACTAACATCTGTCATTTAATTGCTAAATTATGTACATGTATTAAATCCCAAAGTAAAACACATAAAAATTTTAAATTATTTTCTATACTTTCATGTATGAAAGAGTGCACAATTTACAGAAATAAAATATAAAGAATTAGGTAAAAGAGGAAAAGGTAAATTCTGAGATGTGGGAAGGCAGGACAGGAAATCAAGAGTTAGATGCTTAACCAACTGAGCCACACATGTGCCCCTCTTTCCAATTTCTAATTTTAAAGTAAATTCTGGGAATACTAGAGGTATAAATAAACTTGATACAGAGAGGTTAGTATTAATTTACAAAGACATGTGAATACTCGTGTTTTTGTTGCTTCAATCGTATCTTAAGCTATTTTATCGTTTAACAAAATCTTGGCTAGGAAATCAGTGGTATCCAACTGTTCTTGTATGTTGGAATTGTATGTTGTATTTGTACCTATATGTTGGAATTGATGTGTTCACATAATTATGACTAATATTTATTTTATATCTTGTATGAATAGCCTTTTCACATTTTTTCTCCATATTTCTTTTTTTTTTTTAAGTTTTATTTATTTACATAATCTCTACACCCAACATTGGGCTCAAACTCAAGATCCCAAGATCAAAAGTCACACTCTCTTCTGAGCCAGACAGGTGCCCCTCTCCATATTTATTTCTATGAGCTCTTTAAATATTTAGGATCATTATCCCTCTGTTCTATTCACTATGAATATTAGGCCCAATGTGAGGCTTGACTTTTAATTTTGTAGGTTTGCAAGATTCAAATCTTATACTGTTAGGTAAATGATCAACATTTTGTTTGTGATTCTCTTCATTTGCTCCTGACCTAAGAAGATCTGACATTGATTAAACTTAAAAAAATTTTTTTCAACATTTACTTATTTTTGGGAGACAGAGAGAGACAAAGCATGAGGAGGGCAGGGGCACAGAGAGAGGGAGACACAGAATCCGAAGCAGGCTCCAGGCTCTGAGTTGTCAGCACAGAGCCCAACGCGGGCTTGAACCCACAAACCATGAGATCATGACCCAGGCCGAAGTCAGACACTTAACTGAGCCACCCAGGCTCCCGATTAAACTTTTAAAATCCATTATGTTTTCTTTTTTCTGTTGCCATAAACCTGTTCTACTGTCTACCTCTAATAATGGTGACAAGCTAAAAACCCTGGAGCACCCTTGAACACTTCCCTTTAGGGAAGGTAGAGGAATCAGTGTTACCAGGCTAAGAAGAGGGGCAGGCCATTCTCTGGCCTTGTCATTCTCATGACCACCAGTGCATCCTCCCTGAGAGTACCCTCAGAACCATAGGTTAGAGTGTGACTTTTGCTGCCTGTCTAGGCTTTACTGAAAGTGCAAACCTTTCTTTCTGGAGTCTCTGTAACATACACAGTTTTATATCTGATGAGGTTTCAGTAAGACAATGCATTTGACAGTATACCATAGAACTATAAAATGTTCTATAAATATTACCATGAACACCAGTTAATAATAATAGCAGGAGGGAAGGAATAAAAATTTTTACAATTTTACTATGGAAGGAATACAACATGAGACAAAAATAAATTCACTAGAAATCTCACCGAAGATCCAGACCAGCTTCTTTCCAAAGTAAATCCATCAAGCGCAACATCTGGAGTGTCAACATATCTTGTCGTAAATCTAAGGGGGGAATACTCTGCTTTATTATAAATGCTTTCCACGTTATGTCTAATAACATTAATTCAAGACTACTAATTCAGACAGAACTAAAATCAATGACCAATAGTGTTAATATTTTCCCAAAACTTTAATGTTGAGTATACTTATTTTGTTAAATATTAGGTTTGCTGGCTAGCACGTGCCTGTAACACTATTTCAGAAATTAAGGTAAATTTTTTTTTTTTGAGAGAGAGAGAGGGAGAGAGCATGCACGCTCGCACAAACAGGGCAGAGGGAGAGAGAGAATCCCAAGCAGGCTACACCCTCGGTGTGAAGCGTGATGCAGGGCTGGATCCCACAACCCTGGGACCATGACCTGAGCTAAAACCAAGAGTCAGACGTTCAACTTACTAAGCCACCCAGGTGCCCCAAGGTAAGTAATATTTTTAATAGGGGTGTCTGGCTGGCACGGGCAGTTGAACATGTGATTCTGGATCTCAGGGTCATGAGTTTGAGCCCCACAAACTCACATTGAGTGTAGAGATTACTTTAAACAAAATAATTTTCAATTGTTTACCATGTGTAAGCTACAATACTGATTGTATGGATGACATAATACTGTATAACACAGTAATGGCTATCTACAACATCTATACAATTCACACTGCTGATTTTTTTCTTTCCTGGTTGCGTTTAGGGATGCACAGGAAGTTCTTAAAAATCACATAAAGAATTGTATGGTATGATAGATTACAGAATTGTAACAGTTGATTTTATTTGTTATCATATCCAAGGATAATTTTGAGGTAACAGAGGGCTTTGAAAGTATTGCTTTACATAGTAACATTCGTATCATCAAGTGGGATTAGATGTCTAGCAAAACACTACAAGTTCTTTTTAAAATAGTTGTAAGCACACATATTATGGTAAGCATATTTACTAATGTACCTTTTATTCTTTTTAATAAACCCAACATACAAATACTATAATCCTTATGACCATGAAGAACCTGAAGTGCAATGAATTTTACGTGACTTATCTGTAATCATAACAACTAATGAGTGGTGGCTGTCTGGTTGGTGTAATCACCTCAGAGGCATTTCCTGTCAAAAAATATGAGTCATTAAGACATTTTAATTAAAATATAAAACTATGGCAGCGATATCAAAATTGCTGTCACTGAAACAGAATGTATGAATATACTACTGAAAATACTGTACTTCACAAGCTTCTTACCAAAGAATTAGACAGACTTTGTATTTTGTAGGAAAAAAAGATTTATTAGAACAGTGTATGTAAGTAAGCTGTAAAGATATTTTCTAAGAGGAAAAAAAAGGGATTCACAGGACACGCCAAATTCAACCTTATGCCCATTGATAGCTACCTCTGGGCTTGCATCTGTTATATGTTTACACACCATTTTTCAGATAAAGCAAACTGACAACAAATGAAAAATACTAAGGAATTTGGTACTGTAAAAATCTCAGTACATACCATCACCATTTTTAAAAATCACTCCAACTGAATCCTCACCAAAAACTTTGTTGTTGTACACGAGCCACAAAGGCTTCATTTTGGAATCCATGTATTTACATTTTTCAACACTGAAATCAAACAAGGGGGAAATTAGTCCACTTCAATTTAAAGAAATGGCAAGACTGTAAATTTTGCCATGATGTATTAGACTTGGGGAAAACCCTCACCTGTTCCAATCAGGTCTGCAGAAGTCAAAACTAGAACATTTCCTCTTGGTAAAAAAGCAACTGGGGTGACAGCTTTGGTTGGCCTGTAGTGATGCCAGATGGGCTAGACTGAAAACCCAGATTTGCCCTTCTCACTACCTACGTTTAAAATTCTTCCTTTTCTTTCTTCTTTCCTTTCTTTCTTTCTTTAAAATTCTTCCTTTCTTTCTTTACTATTCTTCCTTACCTCTATGTTATTACAAATAGTCAATAACAACCAGATCATAGCATTAGATTAAAATTAGGAATATTATAACTTCATTACTTCTTACAGGGGGATCAACTTTGAATCCTAACACAAGGGGATACACATCATTCCTTTTCTATTATTACTTTTGAAGGGAATGAAAAAGTGAGAAATAATTTTCCAAATCAATTTAAGATCTAATTTTGAAATAGGAAAATAACTTAGTTAATAATCTATGATGGTTGCCAACATTTTGCATACATAGGATGTTCAACCCTTAGAAACCAGTAACATAGAAAACAAATGTAATCACATACAACTGAAAGGAAAATACCTTGTAATAACTTTCATGGATCCCACAGGTAAGTTTAGCTAGTAGGTATATGTCCCAGTACACACAAAAATAACCTCTGAGAAATTTAAGAGTTTCCTTCTTTAAATATACAGTACTTACTGGAGCTAACAGCTAGCCTTATTGCTCCTGCAAGGCAGTCACTCAGAAATTCTTTCTGCATTGCTATTTTTATGGAAAAGTCACTGAGCACAGCAAAGATGGTCACTTACTAGAGTTCTGAGAGGATGACACACGGATTCAGAGGTGACTGCAGGTCAGAGAGGGCTTCCCGGTAAGCATTCTGTTTTAAACAAGTATGCATGGCCTCCTTCCCTTTGGCTCTGTTTAGCTTCATTGCATTCAGTTTGATTAAACTATTTAAAGTTTTTAACTTATTGAGTGCTTCAACCTGAAAAATAAGTTTCCCCACCAACAAAATTTATTTATGGTTAAAAATAATATAAAATATTATAGTATCATGTGATCATATTAATAACTAATCCTTTCCTCTCCCCAACACAAGCCCTCAACAACCAGCCAAAGTAAAATCAGTGCTTAGCTTATGACAAACATATTAATTATAACAAGACTAAAAAACTTATTTTTATCACTTGTGACTTAAAGTACTATTTTTCAAATGTTCTTCAATCCTTTTCTTAAATAAAGTCTTAAAAATCAGAGAAAAGTAAAAGGACATAAACTGTGGGTAAGAAGATGACACTTAAAGTACTCAGAACTCTGCAGCTCACTGAGTAGTAGAATTTGAAACACAATCTGAACCACTCCGTTTGTTCAATGCCATAGTAGAAGAGGAAAATCCTTGTACAAGTAATCCTGGGGATCCCATCATTCAACCTTAACATCTAGTTTTTGTCATCACTCTTGTGTGATATCTTCTCAATATATTCTCTTGCCACGAATAGTATAGTTAAATGAATTATAGTGTAATAAAATAAATATGAATATAGATAATAGTAGTTGTTGTCTAAGTCTATAGTATTTGTATGAAGTAACTTCGGCTATCAAAACTTATGCAAATAAAAAAACTTTATGCAATTAGTACAAGATCAATCAACAATGCCCAACTGAATCAAAACCATTGTGTTTAAAAGTCAACTTCATTGTTTAATAACTGAGATCTTTCCGTGTCATGTTATGCAAAAATCCACTAGAAACAGCCTTGGCCAACCATAAGTCATAAGAAAGGGTATTTTATTTTGTTATTATGTCATTAAAACTGAAACAGCTTGTTAATATAAACACATTTATATTAACATGTAAATTATATATAACAAGCATATAAAACATCTATACAACAAACATGAACACCTTGGCTTGAACTTCCATGAACAGATTTATTTTACATAATGTTTTCGTTTTTGAACTTTGCTTCTATGAAAAGAAACCACTAAGACTCTGTAGGAATGTGAATTCAGTCATGCAGTTTTTATAGACAGGCTGAGGGCTTGCTCACAGGAAACTGGAAGGTTCTATGTAGCTTGATGAAAATCGAGATGGCTGAAGCTTGCCAAGTTAGCCACAGACACTCCATTTCTCAACAGTTTCAGGAGCTGTACAAACACTGGTGAAAAGGGAACCAGTTGAAAAACAGACTGTGCAAACAGGAACTTTTTGAAGTATTTCAAATTTGAATTTCTTCTATGTTTGTACAGTTGCGAATTTCAGGCCCCATCACTAACTGTATTGATATCCATTTCCTGGAATAGTGTCCTGAATACCCACATGGCCATAAGTCAAAAACTTTAAGTGTTTCAACACCCTATCTTTTCATAGGTTTACAGTAATAACAAGAACTGCTATGTAAAGTGTACCGCCTCCCTCTTGCTACTCATCAGTCAAGAGTAAAAATGTAATCATACATATGTCATATGTACACTGTTATAAAAGTCAAGCTGAGGTTGGCGCACTTGGGTGGCTCAGTCAGTTAAGCATCACACTCTTCATTTTGGTGCAGGTCATGATCTCACAGTTTGTGAGACTGAGCCCTGCACGGGGCTCTTTGCTGATAGCAGAGTCAGCTTGGGATTCTCCCTCTCCCTCTCCCTCTGTCCTTCCCCTGATCACTCTCTCTCACTCAAAATAAATAAATAAATAAACATTAAAAAAAAAAAAAAAAGTCAAGCTAAGGTTCCCAGAGAACCAAGAAAATGTACAATGCGGTTTGATCATGAGTGAGGTCAATTCATGATGTAGGACCTCATCAAGCAGGGCTTTACAAGCTTTGGTAAAAGTTCAGGGGAGATCCTTTCCACATGCTAGGTGAGATGCTGCTGGATTCATTAATCAATCAATGAAGTCAATTAGATCTTAAAATTCACTGCTAAAAATTTTGTGGCAGCTTCAGGATCTGATGCAAACTTCCAGTGGCATTCAGGAATGAGAAACACAGGTGTGGTACCATGAACCCTTTTGAATTTGCGGTCTTTCTCACCATTTCCCTCTCGGTTCTGAGCTCCGCTCTCTTTGCATCAAGCTCCTGATCTAACTGGTTTTCCTTTACAGAGCAGGTCAGATTGAGTTGGCAGACGTATCTGCCCAGAACTAAGCCCCTAGCCTTTCAGAACACAATTTCCCAGGTGGAAAACCCCAAGTCTTAGTTCTGTCCCTGAATTCCACATTGGAAACTGCTGACAGTTTAGTCTGCAATTCTCCATTTGTTTGAAATCTTTCCCTGTTGGGAACTGCTGGAGGCAGCTGTCGTTCTCCATTTTATTTGGAATGAGTCCATCCTCCATACTCCTTGGCATATGCTGGTTTATCCCTTCCAAAGTCCAAGGTTCCATGGGAATTGGTGGTGCATAAAGGTTCTTTCTTGGCCAAGACACAGTAACATCTCTCAGTTACTGTGGTATAATAAAATGCACATATTTTTTGGTCTTGTTTTGTAGAAATAAAGGCTACTCCTAACAGAGATCTCAGAGGTCAAAAAGCTGCAAAAAATGGGCCATGCAGTCAAAGGCTGTTAGAGCATCTGCCACTTTAAGAAGACTCCTGTAACAGGGTAAATTGTTCATGAAATGGGTTAGACTGACACTAGGTCACCTGCCAACATCAAGAAAATTTCTGTGCGAAAAGGGACACTGTAAACATGCCATAATTCCCAACCCTACCACGTCTCTCTTAGGTATTACTTTAACTCTAAGAAACCCAAAGGTCTAGCTAAAACAAACAGGATCCCTTAAATCTAAAGAGTTGAACACACTACCTTCCAGCCCAACTGCTTATTTTATATCTAAGAATTACATGTAGGGGAGCGTGGGTGACTCAGTTGGTTAAGCATTCGACTCTTGGTTTTGGCTCAGGTCATGATCTCACAGTTCGTGAGTTTGAGCACCACATCAGGCTCCATGCTGACAGCCTGCTTGAGATTCACTGTCTCCCTTTCTCTCTGCTCCTCCCCTGCTCACTCTCTCTCTCTCTCAAAAAATTAAATTAAAAAAAATTATTAAAAAAAAAAAAGATTTACACATAGAGGCCACTTTTAGACAACAGGCTTGAGCAATGGAATGTAAAGCAAGGCAAAAAAAAAGACCCACAGGAGCCACTTGGCTGAATACAGACAGACCCATCAGGTGACCCACCTCAAAACATCCATAAGCCCGAACAGACCAACGGGCTACTGACAAAGAGGCACAATTACCAAAAAAGAGAAAATTCCATAGGTCCCCATACCTCCTCACCTTCCCCCTCTAAAAACAGCCCTAATCTACTGCCACACTGCAGAGAGTCTCTCCTTTGCTGTCCTGCCAGCCTCTCTTGCAGTGTACTCAATAAACTTCTATCTCCTTTGTTCTGTCTGCCTGGGGTGAATCCTTTCACCACCCTGAACTATTCACCCAATCATCGCTCCACATTTGGGGCCCTCATCCAATCAGGAAAAACACCACATTACAGTCCAGGAAATTTCAGATAGCTAGTAAAATGGCAAAATCTTACTAATGAAAACCTAGAAAGGTAACGTTCATTACGTGGAAATTTCCAATTAGATAAGACATTTAGGAAATGCACTTGAAAGCAAGCATTCCCAAATTAAACAAACAGAATGGGATATCCACTTATTAGTATGCAGAAATCTCCAGAAGGTTTCAAAATTCCAAAATAGTTTCATTGAAAGATTCATTGCAAAAGCTAATGAAAAATTAAAGAGAAAAGGTATTTAAAACAAAAGACTGTAACAGACTGAGGCATAAAAGTGATGTAATTCCTACTGCTCTCCTCTATCCTTTGAGTATCCATAACCCTCTATCTGAACTGCTTTTCCACTCTAAAGACACTATTAAACAGTTAACTTATAAAATAAGACCAATTGAGGCTACAGGCCATTCTCTGCAGGTTATCTTTCACATCCTGCTCAAAGGCTGAACTGAGGGCCACAGTCAAAGAATTTCTTAAACCAGGGAGGACCCTGAAATCTTTTATAAAGAGATTACCTCTGGAGCCCAGTCAAGAGAGGGAAGTAAAATTTCACACTGTCCTTTCCTTTCCAGTTCCTGACCAATTGGTTATTGATCCTTTCTCTCCCAGAGAAGGCTATTTCCTTCTTGCTGGTCTTGTTTCTTATCCTAGGAACTTGGCTTGGCTTTCTGGTCACCTGAGATACGCAAGTTGTTCTTTTGGCTATCTTTGGGAGGGACTCTAGATCTTGTGAAGACAACCTCTTTTGCATCCACTTTGAAGATGCCTCTTAGGTCTATGGGACTGTTTAATACAGCCAGAGACAGTTAACTGTCAAGGCTGAAATCTTACAAGATATTTTAAAGGACTGAATAACTTTATGATCAGAAATTTGGCCAAACTGGAAGATAATATTCAGAGCCTGACAGGAATTTTTTTAGGCCTTCTCCCCTAAGCTAAATTGGAAGCTGATATTCAGAGCCTGATAGGAATTTTTTAGGCTTTCTCTCCTACACTTACCCACAGGGAAAGAAAAACACTCTAACATAGGTGGATAGGTGTGTCGGCCCTTCGATATAATTTAGGCAGCAACCCAATTCTTTGAGGAATTAAAAACAGCTGCCCTTGTTTTACAAACCTAGTCTTTACAGGACCAGAGATGTAGCTCCAAAAACAACTCAAAATCCACCAATACTTTTTACCAAGCCCCAAATCTCCCCTATTTATCTCAGTAGGCTTGGAAGTATTATAAATTCTGGTCTTAAGAGAACAAAAGTTATAGGAAGAGCTTACTTTTTTTCCCCCTGTGCCTTTAAGATATAAATGTTCTACCAGAGTATTCTCCATAATTCTTATCTAGACCATTTCTTTGACATACAAACTTCGGGGAGGTAACTCTTTAATTTTTTTTTTTTATGCTTATTTATTTATGAGCGAGAGAGACCGAGTGCCAGAGGGGGAGGGGCAGAAAGAAAGGAAGACCCTTCTGGGTCCAAAGCAGGCTCCAGGCTCTGAGCTGTCAGCACAGAGCCCAACGTGGGGCTGGAACCTGTGAGCCACAAGATCCATGACCTGAGCCGAAGTTGGGCGCTTAACCGAGCCACCCAGATGCCCCAATTCTTATCAGAAGGGAAAAAAGGTCATCTGGAACTTGACTTGTTAAGGACAAGACTCTTCTCCACAAGTATTAGAAAAAGTTGTATTCACCTAAGCAGGTAACCCAATCTTATTCTATCTGTTAGAAAAATAATTTAGAGGCAACTATTTTTGTATTATTGTATCTAATCCATGGTAGTAATTTAAAGCTATAAGCTATAAGGTCTCTGTTTGCTTCCATCTGTGTTGGTGTGTGTGTCCAGACATACGTTTTACATGTGTGGTACTTTCTACCTCCAAATGGTACTGCCAAAATTAATCTGTAA
Source organism: Prionailurus viverrinus (assembly GCF_022837055.1). Lineage (NCBI taxonomy): Eukaryota > Metazoa > Chordata > Mammalia > Carnivora > Felidae > Prionailurus > Prionailurus viverrinus. The sequence goes on from NC_062569.1 coordinate 34,243,964, forward strand.
AAGAGCTCTCTTTAAACGGCTTTTAAAAAAACCAAGCATTTGCATAAACTTAGTCTTCATAAAATTCTCAGAAATATAATAGAAACTATCCCAAATGTTTTTCAAGTGCACATGCTCTGGAATAACTTTTGGTAAATTAAAGCAAGTTTAATAAGTTCATTGGTTGACTGGAAACAGGCATATCTTTAGAATTATCAAGATTGAATATAATGTAGATAAACAACTTTTATTCTACCTGAATTTATCAGCTAAATTCATTTCTGTTCTAGTCTGTCAGCAAAAAATAACTTAGAATGATGGGTGATTTTGTCTAATGACTCATGAAGTTTTCATGGGTAAAATAAACATAATTGTTGAGAACAAATGATTTAAACAGAAGTGGAATAAGAGGTAATAAAGTTTTTAGCGAGAATTATATTTTATTCTATGTGTACTTAAAAACAGCTTCCAAATCTCTGGTAACTTGAAACTTTAGAACTCTCCTAAGTTAAAATAAATATAATAGAAATCTGTTGAATATTTAGATCATTTCCAAATAAGAAAATACCAAACCATTAATTATTAAACACAGGTTTATCTACTTTTGGCTTACTACAGAGAAACCAAAAGATATTTGGATGTGTTAGTGCACTGGAAAAGTGAAGAAGGTCTATGCTTCTAGAAATTATGAAAAGTATTCATGAATTTGCAAATCTAAAAAATGCTGGTATAACAGTTTATAATTCCTTAACTTCTTAGTTTTCACTAGGAACTAAGGTTTCTAAGGGTTAAGAATTCTTTTTTCGGGGGGTGTGCTTGGGTGGCTTAGTCGGTTAAGCAACCAACTTCAGCTCAGGTCACAATCTCTGCTGTCAGCAAGGAGCCCCACTTGCAATCCTCTGTCTCCCTCTCTCTGCACCCCCCCAACCTTGTGTGTGTGCTCTCTCTCAAAAATAAACATTAAAATAAAAAAGAATTTTTTTTTTAAATGTTTTGAGAGAGAAGGCATGCACAAGCAGGGGAGGGGTAGAAAGAGAGAGGGAGAGAGAGAATCCCAAGCAGGCTCCACACTGTCAGCACAGAGTCCTATGTGGGGCTTGAATTCACGAACTGTTAGATCATGACCTGAGCCAAAATCCAGAGTTGGATTCTTAACTGACTAAGCCACCCAGGCACCCCTAAAGGTTAAGAATTCTAATTAATATATGCAATTAAAACTACAGAAATAAGGAAAACATCTCCATATGCAAAGAAATCGAAATGTGTGTTTTTGGTAAAAAGTTTGAGAAACGAAGATACATTTTTGAGGAAAAAATTGTAGAAAGTTTGTGAAAGAAGAAATCTTTGGAAAGGAATTTTATGTGTGATCAGGACTAAGACTGGAATAAGCTTTAATATAAAAAGCAAGCTGGTGCAAAATTAGAATTTGATTTTCTTTTTGTTAAAATGACAAAGGTTTTGTTCTGGTTTTTACTTTAAGTCTACTTTTGATAGCAGATTATGGAAATTTTTTTTTTATCTTTAAGTGATCTGCCTAGAAAACAAAGATACTGTGTTTTATCAAAATAATTTATTGTGGTTGCTGTCTTTATCAGGTCTTTGATTACTTAGGAAAACTGAGTCTTCTCGAATATTAAAAGAGCTAAGTTCTGCTAAGAAAATCTAACTAAGCCCCTCCCCTAACTTTTCACAAGCAAAATAAGACATCTCATTGGTTGGCTTCCCTGAAGTTACATAGTTGAGTTAGAAAGCACCTGCCTGGAGGCTTTCATGATTCAGGACTCACTCCTCTGATTAGGGATAAATGTAAATGAGCCTGTGATCAGGTACTTTTCCGCAATCCTTAAAATTATTGCAGAATCTGCTGCTAAAACAAAAGAGGCCCAACAACCATCTTTAGGCTCTTTGGCCAAAACCGTTCTTGATAATAGGATGGCCTTCGATTATCTTTTAGCTGAGCAAGAAGGTATCTCTGCTGTGGCCAACACCACCTGCTGTATCTGGATTAACATTTCTCAGGAAGCTGAAACTCAATTACATAAGATCACAAGAGCAAGCCACTTGGCTTAAAAAGGTGACTCCTTCAACAGGGTCTTTCTTTGCTCGGTTTGTGTCTTGGGGACCATGAGTCTAACGTGCACTCCAAACACTGGGAATTATCCTGCTTATACTTACCATAACAATCTCTCTGGCACACTATATTCTCTCATAAGTTTTAAATGCGTGTTTGCAGCCACTAACCATCAAACAAATGAACTCCTTAAGACTGGAATGTCAAAGAACAAGAAGAATGACTAACTTCCATAACCTATGAATATGTAGGAATTAAGCAAAAACATCATAACCTATGGATAATGTATACCATACAAAAGAACAATAAAAACTGTGAGAACTTCAGAATAGTATCTGATAGTGGTGCTAATGCTTTAAATCTTGATCACATCTCTGTTGAGCTTAGAGCATGATCAAAGGGGAAATGTAAAAGAAAAGGACAGGCCCAAAATGCTAGGCCACGTCATCAAACTGGGGCTCAGTACCTAACCTAACTGCACTTTCAACCTCCCTCAGAAGTGCAGTCTTAACAGTCAGTCAGGAATTTCCTGGTCAGCACCATGAGGTAATCTGTCACATGGGCCCTCTCAACCCCCAAAAGAAAATGAGGAAATCCACCTAATATGGGAAAGTGACTTTCCTAAAACAATCATTTCTTTTCATCTGCTTATTGTTCCACCACATTTCTGCCTGTAAAACCCTTTTTTGCATGGCTCCCCCAAGTCCCCTCTACTAGATTAGCTAGATGGGACACTGCCCAATTCATGAATCAATTAATAAAGCCAATTAAATGGTAAAAAAAAAAACAAACAAAAACCCAAATGGGTTTTATTCTCCATGCAATGAGAATTACTTTAGGGATTTAAAAAATGGAAATGACATAATCCATCTGCATTTTTAAAATGTCACTTTAGCTGCTGTGCAGAGAAGGGTCTGCATGTGCAAGAACGGAAACAAGGGGAGCAATTTAAGAGGTTAATGAAGACATGCAGGTGAGAGAAGATTATGAATTGGACTAGGACAACAGCCATGAACACAAAAGACATTGATAGGCATGAGATATATTTAAGAGGACTATAAAATTAAGGGGACTAGGGGCACCTGGGTGGCTCAGTTGGTTAAGTGTCGGGCTTCGGCTCAGGTCATGATCTCACAGTTCGTGGGATCAAGCCCTGCATCGGGCTCTCTACTGTCAGCATGGAGCCCGTTTCAGATCCATCCTCTGGTTATTTCTTCTATACTGGAATGCATAATTGGAATGGATATACTCAACAGCTGGCAGAATCCCCATATTGGGTCCCTGGCTATTTTGATGGGAAGCGGAAGTTATTATAAGCTCCTCTACCTCAGAAAACAGTAAACCAAAAGCAGTAACCCATTCCTGCAGTGACTGCACAGTTGAGTGCCATCATCAAGGACTTGAGAGATACAGGGGTGTAGATTCACAGCCCCACTCGTCTTGCCTATTTGGCCTGTACAGATAACAGATGGCGCTTGGAAAATTACAGTGGATCATCCTAACATTAACTAGTGGTATACAAATATGGTTTCGTTGCTTGAACAAAGTAACACATCTCCTGGTACGTGGTATACACCTACTAACAATTGCTTTTTCCTCCATATCTGTCAATAAGGAACCACAAGAAGTTTGTTTAAGCTGTCAAGGCCAACGATACACTTTCAATGCACCATCTCAGAAGTATAGCAACTCTCCTGCCCTTTATCACAATTTACTTTGCAAATTGTAAAGTAATTTACAACTTGACTTGACTGCCTCTTGACTTGACTCTTGACTGCCTCTCCCTTTAACAAGACACCACTCTGGCACCTTTACATTCATAACATTAGGTTGATCGAACTTAGTGAGTAAGAAATAGCAACTACTTTAGATCTGAAGAAATTTGTATGTCCGAAGGTGGGAAATAAATCCAATAAAAATGTGGGACCTTTTATCTCAATGAAACCCCTAGGGTTCAACTTGCATGGGGCATATCAAGATATCCCTTCTAAGGTAAAGAATAATTTGTTGCCCTGGCCCCTCCTATGACCAAAAATGAGGCACAATGGCTAGTGGGCCTCTTTGGATTGTAAAGGCAACATACTGCTCATGTGGGTCATGTACTACAGCCTATTTACTGAGTGACCTAAAAGGGTGCTAGTTTTGAGTGAGATCCCAAACAAAAGAAAGCTCTGCAATGGGTCCTGATTGCTGTGCAAGCTGGTGTGCTACTTGGTCCATATGATCCAGCAGGTCTAATGGTGCTTGAACTGTCAGTGGCAGACAGAGATGCTATCTGGAGCCCTTGGCAGGTCCCTATAGATAAATCATAGCACAGGTCCTCAGAATTTTGGAAACGACACTTGCCAGCTCCTGTAGAGAAGTACTCTCCTTTAGAGAAACCACTCTTAGCTTACTATTGGGATTCAGTAAGATTGACTGCTTAACCACTGGCTACCAAGCAAGCATGTGACCTGAACTGCCCATTATGAACTGGGTGTTGTCTGATCCACCAAGCCATAAAGATGGGTAAGCAAAATAGTACTCCATCATCAAATGAAGTGTATATATAAGACTGGGCCTGAGCAGGCCCTGAAGGCACAGTAAGTTATATGAAGAAGTGACTCAAATGTCCACGGTTTCCTCTTCTTGCTACACTACCTTCTCTTTCCTACCCTGCACCTATGTCGTCACAGGGAGTTCCCTTCAACCAGTTAACACAGGAAGAGAAGACTCAAGCACGGTTTATAAATGGCTTTACACAGTATCTAAACACCACAGGAAAGCAGACAACTATGGAACTACAGCTTCTTTCGGAAACAATTCTGAAGGACAACGGTGAAGTGAAATCCTTGCTGTGGTGCATTTGGAAAATGCACCTTACGGTTTCACTTTGCCTGAAAGGAGAAACAGCAATACATGCAATTATATACCAATTCATGAGCTGTGACCAAAGCTTGGCTTATGGCCAAGGACGTAGAAGGAACATGACTGGAAAATTAGTAAGAAATATGGGGAAGAGATATAGGATAGACTTCTCTGAAGAGGCAAAAAAAAAAGAAAAAAGTGTCGCATTGGATATTCACCAAAGGGTGTCTTTGGAAGAGGATTTTTATAATCAAGTGGATAGGAAAAACCATTCTGTGGATACCAGTCTGCCTTTTTCCCAAACACCCCTGTCATCACCCAGTGGGTTCATGAACAAGGTGGCCAAGATGGCAGGGATGGATGTTATACATGTGTTCAGCAATATGGACCTCCACTCACCAAAGCCTACCTGGCTATGACCACCACTGTGTGCCTGCTATGCCAGCAGCTGAGACCAGCTGCTGATGAGCTCCTGATATAGCACCATTTCTCTCGGATGGACAGCCAGCTATCTGGTGACAGACTGATTACAACAGACTGCTTCCACTATGGAAGAGGCAATATTTTGTTCTTACTGGAATAGAAACTTAACTCTGGATATGGATCTGCCTTCCCTGAATACAATGCATTTCTGTCAAACGACCATTTGTGGACTCACCTTATCCACCATTGTGGTGTTCTACACAGCATCGCTTCAATCAAGAAACTCATTTCACAGCAAATAAAGTGTAACAATGGACTCCTGCTCATGAAATTCACTAGTCTTAACATGTTCTCTACTAATCCGAAGTAGCTGGCTTGACAAAAGAATGGAATGGCCTTTTGAAGACTAACTTACAGTAGCAGCTAGGTGGCAATACCTTGCAGGACTTAGGCAAGGCACTCCAGAAAGCTGTATATGCTCTGAGTCAGCATCCAATATATGACAAGGCTTCTCCCATAGCCAGGACTCAAGGGTCCAGAAATCAAGGTTTAAAAGTCAAAGTTGTACCACTTAGTACTCCCTCTAGGGACCCACTAGCAAAATTTTTGCTTCTTTTCCTGCAACCTTATGCTCTACTGGCACAGAGGTCTTAGTTATAGAGGGAAGAATGATTCCAGTGGGGGACATGGCAATGACTGTATTGAATTGGAAGTTAAGACTCCAGCCCAGCCACTTTGGGCACCTCAAGCCTCTGGATCAACAGGCAAAAAAAGGCATTATGATGCTGGCTGGAGTGACTGATACTCACTGTCAAGGAGAAATTGGACTACTGTTCCACAGAGGTAAGGAAGAATAAGCCTAAAATGTAGGAGATCTCTTCTTAGCATTACCATGTCCTGTGATTAAGATCAATGGACAATTACAAGCTACCTAATTACAAGGTAGGACTACTAATGGCCTGGACCCTTTAAGAATGAAGGTTTGGGTCAACCCAACAAGTCAAGAACCAAAAGTAAAATGCTTATTAAAGGCAGAGGGAATACAGAATGAGTTGGAAGAAGGTAATAATAAATACCAGCTATAACCACATGACAAGTTACAGAAATTAAGATTAATTGTCATGAGTATCTCCTCCTTGTTTTGATACGAATGTGTTTTTATATGTGTGTGTATATATACATAAACATAGATGTATATGCTATATTTACATACACAGTCTGTTTCCTTCCGGCTCTTTTCCTTTATCATGTAACCTAGATGTATTGATTTTATATCATAGTATTTAAGTGTTAATGTTACATCGCAGTATTTAATTTATAGTGTAGCAAGAACAGGAAACACCACTCAAGGATATTACCTCCTATTCTGGGGAAAAAGTTAGTGCATTTTTGCTTGTACTGAAGGTATTTGTATTATGTTAGAAGTAATTCTCAACTTGCTACACAGTCTTTATTTGGAGATTAAACATGGTTTACAAAGCTGTGTATACATGCTGAGTTGATCTGTGATGGTTAATTTTATGTATCAACTTGACTGGGCCATAGGGTGCCCAGATATTTGGTCCAACATCATTTTGGGTGTGTCTGTGAGGGTATTTTTGGATGAAATTAACATCTGAATGGGTAGACTGAGTAAAGAAGACTGGCCTTCCTAATACTAATGGGTATTATCAGAACCTGTGAAGTTCTGAATAGAAGAAAAAGGCAGACCTTCCAGTAAGTAAGAAGGAACTCTGCCAGCCCAGCTGTCTTAAGCTGGGACATAGGTCTTTTCCTAAAACTCCTTGGGTGTTAAACTTGTCTGCTTTCAGACTGACACTTTCTACTGACTCTCCTGGTTCTTAGGTCTTTGGACTCAGACTGGAACTTCACCATCAGCTCTTCTGGGTTTCTAGCTTCCTTAACTGAAGATCTTGGGATTTCTTAGCCTCCATAATCACATGAGACAACTCTTTTTAATACAATCTCACCATCCTCCTCTGCTTCATTCTCTCTATACAGCTGACCCTTGAATAAAGGGTTTAGGGGTACCAACTCCACCTCCAGACCCACACAGTCGAAAATCTGGGTATAATTTTTGATTCCCCAAAAACTTAACTACTAATAGCCTATGCTGATGGGAAGCCTTACCAGTGACATAAGCTGTAGATTAACATGTATTTTGTGTGTTATATGTATTATATACTGTATTAGCTAGAAGAAAGAAAATATTAAGAAAATCATGGGAAAATACATTTATAGTACTGTACTGTGTCAAAAAAATCAGTGTATAAGTGAACTCATGTTGTTCAAATTCATATTGTTCAAGGGTCAAGTGCATACATACACTCTTATTGGTTGCTTCTCTGTAAAACATTAACATACTCTTCACTGAACTCACACCAACTAGACCAGCAAAACCTACAAATGTCACCTCCACTATGAACTCTTTCCTAATATCCTAAGCTTGGTTACATGCCTCTCTTTTGTGCTTCCATAATGTTCCCATAATGCTTAATCATATATTTCTTAATTATTGATTTGTATACCTCCTCTATGGAAATATAAACTCCTTGATAACAATAACATAACTGGGGCATCCTGGTGGCTCAGTCGATTAAGCATCTGACTCTCGATTTCAGGTCCAGTTCATGACTTCAAGCCCACATTGGGCTCTGCACTGACAGTGTGGAGCTGGCTTAGGACTCTCTCCTTCTCTCTCTGTCCTTCCTTCATTCATGCAGTGTGTCTTTCTCCCTCTCTCTCTCTCTCAAACTCAGATAACATAGTTTAAAAAAAAATAACTATTTTCATATTACCAATACCTAACAGTAATCCTGGCATACAGTAAATTCTGAGTAAATGCATATTTAACCATTAAGAAAACCTTCTTGTGTTTATTTGGATGATACTCATTGCAAGAAAAATCAATGCTAAAGAACAAGAGCATATTGTTGCTACCTGTCAATAAGAATTCTGGCATGAAGAAGCTAGAATAAAGGGCTGCTTTATTTTGATGGCAGAAATGCTCTCATCACATCCTTCAGGGGATGAAGGACCCACCTGGGCCATATCAAGCCTGGGCCATGGTTATGCTTCTCACTTGCAAGCAAGCGATCAAAAGACCACTACTACTTGCAATTACTACCTATATAAATCAGGATTATCTCCAAAAGAAATAAATGGATGTTGAGACTACAACTATCAATAGCCCCCGATTTTGAAATTCTGTATTCAGTAAAATAGCTTCATGGTTCTGTTTAATGGCTTATATTTTATTTTAGCTTCAAAATACATTTATACTCATAAAATGACACTATTTTATATACTGGATTTATGTTTAAGTTCTGATTTCAAAAAGAGAGTTGTGGTGCCACGAAGGTTTGAAAACTCCGAGTATAACAGTTTTCTAGCTGGACAGCCCTAATTTTAAAAATTCTTTCTGTCACTTAATAGTTGGGTTTTTAGGCAAGCTAGTTAATCTCCTGGAGCCTCTGTTTTCTCCCTTGTCTAATCCCGACAGTATTAGCAACTACTGTGGCACATAATAAGGACAGTAAAATAACATGCTTATAACATTTAATATGGTTCCTGGCATATAAGCATTTAATATCTGACTGATTAATCTCACTAATATCTCATCATCAGCAATGATGAGAAAATGAAGTCCTGGAAAGAAGATAAGGGACTATAGGCCTGTATATATATTTTGAAAAAGCAGCTTGAGGATTCTGAATTCTAGATGTTATAACAACTATGAATTTAAGTGTCAAAATATCTCAAATTAAAACAAATGGCAGAATATATGAATCATAAATACTATACTAACTGGAAACAGTAACTCAGGGATATGAAAAAACAGGGTCTAAAAATTTCATGACCTTTGTCACCATCACCATCAAACCCATTGTTAAGCATGTCTACATGGGTATTTCCCATTAAAACTTAAGGCATATTATTAATATAGATACTAGGAAGAATCCTTCATTTTTGAGGGAGCATTCAATTAACGTTCGGCTAAATTTAACACTTCATTTCTTGACTTAAATTTTTATTTAAAAATGTATTAATGGGATGCCTGGGTGGCTCAGTCGGTTAAGCATCTGACTTCAGCCCGGGTCATGATCTCACAGTGAGTTCGAGCCCCGCGTTGGGCTCTGTGCTGACAGCTCAGAGCCTGGAGCCTGCTTCGGATTCTGTGTCTCCCTCCCTCTCTGCCCCTCCCCCACTTGCACTGTCTCTCTCTGAAAAATAAACTTAAAAAAAATTTTTTTAATGTATTAATTAGGTTCAGTTACTGAAACTTCCATGGAATAATGGGAGAAATAGCATATGATACAATTTATCAAATACCATGTGGCAAACTGAACATGAAAATAAAAAAAAAATTTAAAAAACAAAAACAAAAACAAAAACCAGATACCTGCTTAGAAAGCACTTTCATATGCCCTACACTTCCCCGGCAGTATGCTTCAAGGATGACACCAAACTGTACTGAGACAGCAGGAATATGCACTTCTGACCTACAAATAAGTTAATAATATTAAGATAATTTGCATATAAAACACTTCAGATCACCAAATAAAAATACTGACTTCATATTATGAAATAAATGTATGATGCCAATCAAAACACAGAAGAATACATCATCTTGTCCACAAATATTAGTGGGATGGGCAACTTCCCAATTCTTTAAACACCACAGATCAAAAACATGTGTGATTATATAATTAATTTTTTATTCCAAAAATCCAAAATTTTCATATCTCACCTTGTTTGCTTTCTGTAGTTGAAACAGAACGTTGCCAATTAAGACAATAAAGTGAAATGCAAAGATCTGATTCACATCACACAAGTGACTAATCCCTCAATTAGCTTCAATTCAATTTTTTCTCACTTAAAGAATGGTGTACCCATTTGAAAAAGGAAGGAACAACATATTCTGTTACTCCCGGAAGGGCTTAAAAATAGGAAGGTTGAACTGGATGAAAAAGATGACAAGTTAAAAATAAGAAAGGAAAAACCTCTATGAGTAATAAAGGAAATCAAGATTCAGAAATGTAGCTTCCAAAATCATTATCAAAATAATATAGAGCTCATTTTCCTTAAAAAGTTTAGCTAAAATGGGGGAAAGTCCTATTTTTATGACAGTCAGTTTCAGTATTCTCAAGTCCAGATGAAAAAAACAAAAATGTCTGAGTACAGACTCAGAAATCAGGAACCAACAATTTTCCTAGGAAAAAAGGACTTCATTTATCCTTTCTGATTTTACTCCTATATCAACTTGGTGAAATAAGGTTCACATATTTCTAAAATTGACCTAATAAAGAAGCTGAAAATAATGTTGCTCTTGTTATAGGAAAACTTTAAAATCTTTATCTATTGGTACCCAAAGCCTTTCAGAAGGAGTAAGTGTGGTTTTAGCCCAAGAATATTAACAAAGTAAGTGCACTTTACTAGAAAATAGCAATACATTAATTTTTAGTTTCAGTTAAAAATCAAGGAGGCTTGATGGGACACTTATCTGAATTACTTTGCCAAATCCTGAAAATTAAGAGTTGGGTATCAAGAAATAGAAGACACCAAGAAGAGTATGAATGTTATAAATGGCTCAGAAACAAGTAAACCAGCCAACTATTACAGTAAATGTCCCGTATTATGCTGATTTATATTTACAAAAGCACCAGGTAGACACAAATCTAAAAATATAAAAGACTTACCTAAGGTGCCAAAATAGAAACTGCCCTATCCTGCGGTTAGCAAGTGCTCTTTCTAATAGGAATCTAGAGAGGGCACAATCAAGAAAAGGCTCGTATTTCAAAACTTGCACCAGTTGTAAAAGATATTGAGAGAGTTCTTCATCACTAAAAGAAACAAAAGACAAATTAAGTCACTCAACAACCAATGCCAGAAAGAGATCCCATCCCATCAAACTATCAAACACTAACTTACTGAAACGCAATGGTTCTTTTGGGTCAGGCTTGTTATGTATGCTTACATTCACTGTCCCACTATTAAAATAACACAAGAGGGGTGGCCTGAGTGGCTAAGTCAGTTAAGCATCCAACATCAGCTCAGAGTTACAATAAAATCGGGTACTTTAATACTGATTTCTGATCATGCAGGAAAAGTTATATACTCAGTCAACACATTTGTTTGTTTGTTTGTTTGTTTCTAAGTTTATTTTGAGAGAGAGACAGTGCAAGTGGGGTAGGGGCAGAGAGAGATGGAGAGAGAGAATCCCAAGTAGGCTCCACACTGTTAGCACAGAGCCTGACACGGGGATTGCACTCACAAACTAAGATCATGACCTGAGCCAAGACCAAGAAAGAGTTGGAGGCTTAACTCACTGAGCCACCCAGGTATCCCAGGCAACCAGTTTTTTTAAATAAAAAAATTCCATCAGTACTTTTTAGTAATTTATTTTCCTTTCTAATCATTAGGGTTAATTCCTTTTCCCAGATTATCAGTGTGTTAAAACATTAACTTTAAATAATTTAAAGGATAAGGAAATGAGTGTAACTGAGAATTGATTCACTGAATTAATACAACATAATATTGTAATTAAATGAGCTGAATTAATTAAGGTTAAGAAGTTCTCTATTTTGTGTCCATTTCTAAATCATACACTTATAAACACACTCTTATCAGAGGCAATTCCAGTGGTCAGGTGAGATGAATTCCAAGTCCTCTACTTACTAACTATAGTCTTGGGCAATAAATGGTTAGGATAGTAGTCTAATGCAGATCTGGGACTGAAACCCAGTGCACTATATTAAAAAAAACCTCATTAGCCAAAAATTTATCATAGGAAAATGCATCAGAAATACCAATATAGAACATGGAGATCACAGCAATCTCTTCCTGTATATGAGTTTATTTAAGAGAAACACCTGGGGGGCTCCTGGAGGGCTCAGTTGGTTAAGCATCCAACTTTGGCTCAGGTCATGATCTCATGGTTTGTGAGTTCCAAGCCCACATTGGGCTCTGTGTTGACAGCTCAGAGCCTGGAGCGTCCTTCGGATTCTGTGTCTCCCTCTCTGCCCCTCCCCAACTCGCTCGCTCTCTCTCTCTCTCTCTCAAAAATAAGTAAACATAAAAAAAGAAAAGAGAAGAAAAGAGAAGGAAAAAAAAGAAAAGAAAAGAAAAGAGAAGAGAAGAGAAGAAAAGAAAAGAAAAGAAAAGAAAAGAAAAGACCTGGCTCAGTATAAAGGGAGCCAGGTAGCCCCTTTCCCTCAGATCTCCAATGCAAATGTAGGGAGATGAGACTAAAGCCCAACTTGCAGCCTCATTTTTTAAAACTATTCACCAATCTTAAGTTTATTGTAAAATCTGTGCCTTTTATAAAACCTACAAAAGGGAGGTGCCTGGACGACTCAGTCAGTTGAATGTCAGACTCTTGATTTCAGCTCAGGTCACAATCCCAGGATCATGGGATCAAGCCTTGCATCAGGCTCCACGCTGAGTATGGAGCCTGCTTAAGAGTCTCTCTTTCTCCCTCTGTGCCCCCACCCCCCTAGTCACCTATTGCCTGTGCGTGGGCACTCTCTCTCAAAAAACAAAAACAGGGGCGCCTGGGTGGCTCAGTCGGTTAAGCGTCCGACTTCGGCTCAGGTCATGATCTCGCGGTCCATGAGTTCGAGCCCCGCGTCGGGCTCTGTGCTGACAGCTCAGAGCCTGGAGCCTGTTTCAGATTCTGTGTCTCCCTCTCTCTGACCTTCCCCCGTTCATGCTCTGTCTCTGTCTCAAAAATAAATAAACGTTAAAAAAAAAAAAAAAAACCAACCAACCTATAAATGGTGTAAAAGATAGAAAGGAAGTACGGAAATTGGGAAGGCTTCCTCTTTCCTTATACTTCTAACTTCACTCCCTTAAGATAACAACTATTGAAAAGTTTGTGTAATTTCTTTTGGATATCATGTGGCTTGAAACATATATGACTTTAACAAGAAGAAAAAGTATAACAGTATCCATAATTTTCTCAGAACTTCTATTTTTTCAAATAGCCATACAGTATAAACCTCATTTTTGAAACGAGAAATGGATAAACCTGAATATGCCCATTGTCTGAGATGGTCTCAATAATGACATTTCTTCAAATAAATCTAACAGATTTTCATACATGTACTAGCCAAACGGGACTGTACAAACATGTTCACTGAAGCACTGGGGAACAGGGAAGTCTGGGGAAAACAAAATGCTCTTCAATAGGGAAATGCGGCAAATAAGATATATCCCTATGATAGAATATTACACAGTAGTGAAAGAAAAAGACTGTATTTATATGTAATGGTAAAGAATGACCTCAAAAACCCAACAATGAATTTTTTAAAATCAAGATTTAAAATAATACATATGGCAAAACATATTGGTGTAATTTTGTAATGTACAATATTATTCTACATATTTTTATAGATATAAAAATGCAGCATCAACAGAAAAATGTGGTATAAAAGGATACAGACCAAATTCATAATCATGGTTGTCTTTGGGAAGTGAAAGTAATCAGGACTAGGTAACAAAACTATGAGGATTTCACCTTTAGCTGTAATGTTATTTGCTTAAAAGTATAAAATTTTTAAAAAAGCCAAAATATTAACACTTCTTAATTCTGAGTGGTGGACAGAAAAGAGTTAACATAGCAGCAGGCCTGACTGCTATCCTTTTAGAAAGGCTGTTAACTACACCGGCCTTTTGGCTGGCATCTGGAAACATAGCTTTTAGAAGGCTTCCCACCACCTAACAGATTAGAATGGCTTCGTGTGTGTAAACTGTTCTTACCCAACGGTTGATGCCCCAACACCCATTTTCCTTCTAGGAGTCTAGGATTTTGCTTTTGTGTTTGGCAGAGGGTGTTTATGTGACCAGCCCCCAATAAAAACCCTGGCCACCAAGTCTCTAACAAGCCCCCCTGGTAGACAATATTTCAGACACGTTCTCACAACTCACTGCTGGGAAGAATTAAGTATATTCACTGAGACTCCACTGGTAAAGAACTCTTAGAAGCTTCTGATGGTTTCCTCCAGACTTTGCTCCATGAATCTTTTTCCTTTGCCAATTCTACATTGTCTCCTTTCGTCTCATAAGTCAGAGCCAAAAGTATGAGTATGCGCTGCATCCTGTAAGTCCTAATGAATTGTGGAAACCAAGGGTGATCTTGGGGACCTTCTGACCCAGTATGTTTTTGGGTTTTCTTTTATAATATAGGCTAAACATGAAAGACAAAGGAAGGAGTCTTTGAGAGAGAGGGAGGTAGAGAAGGGAATAGGGAAGAATAGATGAAAAATATGCTTTAAACTGAGTAATTCCTAGCTCTTTCCTTTCTTATGAAACATTCAACATACATCACCTTCACTATCTACACCCAAGTTATTCCTTTCCTCAAAGAAAGCCACCTGTAGTATACCTCATCTGTTGCAGGCAGCCCACAGCATATTCTCGCACGTACTGATCTGGATAGTTGAAATCTAGAAGCTCCAAGGCCTCCCGGGGGGGCAGTTTAGGCCAAATCTGAAGTAAGGCTTGAAGCTGTTGAAAAATTGAAACTGGTTCAGAAATTATAGGGGGGGGGAAATAATCTATTTTTCCTTGGCACACAGGAGCAGAGATGGGTCAAAAGAAAGAAAAAGCATACTTACAATTACATAGGACTCAAAAATCCACTGCTGTTTACATAAATTAATAATGTCTTTACTGAAATACTCTATAGATAAGCAAGTAATAGAATGATACATTGAATATGCGATTCTACAATCATTAGCCATTAAATAATTTTGTAATTTTGTAAAGGAAAGAGAGAGAAAGAAATGATCAAGGAATAAAGGTAGGAGAGTCTGGGTGGCTCAGTCAGTTAAGCATCAGACTCTTGATTTAAAGTTAGGTTATGATCTCACAGTTGGTGAGAGTGAACCCTGCTTCGGGATCTGTGCTGATAGTGTGGAGCCTAATTGAGATCTTCTTTCTCCCTCCCTCTCTGCCCCTCCCCTCCTCATTTGCATGCACAGGTAAGCACACACTCCTGTATTCTCTCTCTCTCTCTCAAAAATAAACATTTAAACATTTAAATCTAAAAGCGGGGGAGGGGAAGTGAGAGAGAGAGAGACACACACAGAATCTAAAGCAGGCTCCAGGCTCTGAGCTGTCAGCACAGAGCCCGATGCAGGCCTTGAACTCACAAACCATGAGATCATGACCTGAGCCGAAGTCGGAGGCTTAACTGACTGAGCCACCCAGGCGCCCCTAAGTAAACATTTTTTTAAAAAGCTGATAATTATGATTCGTGGTCCTTCAAAGCTCACCCCTGTTGGACAAAAATCTTATTACTTAATATTTGATAGATTTCAATGGGTTTTCTTGAGTTTCCAAAGAAAACACACAAAATGTATGCAAGATTAGAGCTACAAAAACATGGCAAACAGATGGAAATGACCAGAGGACTTCTCTCACTTGACTGCTCAATCTCACAGTCATATTGCAAGAGGTAGCCAGTGAGTATCTGCCAGCTAGCCACCTTGTCATTTGTCATTTGACCTTATGCATGAAACTTGGACTTTTGAGAACTAAACATAGTTTTTAGTGTATTATTATTATTTTTTTTTATTTAACTTTATTTTTTATTTTTTAAAATTTACATCCAAATTAGTTATAGTGAAGCAGTGATTTCAGTAGATTCCTTAATGCCCCTTACCCACTTAGCCCATCCCCCCTCCCACAACCCCTCCAGCAACCCTCAGTTTGTTCTTTATGTTTATGAGTCTCTTTTGTTTTGTCCCCCTCCCTGTTTTCATATTATTTTTCTTTCCCCTCCCTTATGTTCATCTGTTTTGTCTCTTAAACTCCTCATATGAGTGAAGTCATATGATTTTTGTCTTTCTCTGACTAATTTCACTTAGCATAATACCCTCCAGTTCCATGCACATAGTTGCAAATGGCAAGGTTTCATTCTTTTTGATTGCTGAGTAATACTCCATTGTATATATATACCACATCTTCTTTCTCCATTCATTCATCAATGGACATCTGGGCTCTTTCCATACTTTGGCTAATGTTGATAGTGCTGCTGTAAACATGGGGGTGCATGTGTCCCTTTGAAACAGCACACCTGTATCCCTTGGATAAATGCCTAGTAGTGCAATTGCTGAGTTGTAGGGTAGTTCTAATTAGTTTATTATTTTAATTCTACTAATTATTCAACTGCTCTCATTAACTATGTCAAGTGCCCAAAATAGGTCAATAATATTTGAATGAATACCTAGCAGCTAAGTTAAAAGGTATTTTCTCAGATCAAGCAAATTTAACCTCATTGAAGATACTTTTTAAGAAATTAATTTTTCTGGGGTGCATGGGTGACTGAGTCCGTTGAGCATCCAACTCTTGATTTCAGCTCAGGTCATGATCTCACAGTTCCTGAGATAGAGCCCTGTGATGGGCTCTGTGCTGACAGCACAGAGACTGCTTGAGATTCTCTCTCTTCCTCTCTCTGTCCTACCACCTCTCAAAATAAATACACTTTAAAAAAATTAACTAAATTTTTCTATTATTTTACATTTACAGAAAAAAATAACACTTTTGAATTATGGGGACAGGGCTATTAGAGAAAAAATGTCTAAAAATGCTCCTAACAAGTGTAATAATGAAAAAAAAGTTTGACACATACTGGTTTAAAGATATGAAACACCTACCTCAGACCACTTTTTATCACTGATGAGACCACCCTCCCCACTTTGCCCAAAGTTCTAATAGACCAACAGTCCTCATTATGGAAAGAGGAGTCAAGGGGGACCATTTCCTGAGGGTCTGAAACAGTAGTTAAAAAAAAACTAGCATCCCCAGTTAACACATGGACTACAACACTACACACAAAAACAATACAGGGCAGATAACATTCTGTAATACTAGATGGTTAAACTATGCTGGGAATTAAAAAGAGCACTACTATTGGAAAGAAGTTACCTTTGGTAAGATTACTTACAATTATTAAAGAATTAATTATATAAATGTAAACTAAAAAAATTTGCAAAATTCACTACTTTAGTTTGAGGAAAGCTATGAGAGTGAATAGGGAAAAGGTGACTCAGCCATATAAATAATGAAGGCAGTGCCAATTAACTACCAGCCTTTTGCAAAGACTATCGAAACCCCTTCCACAATATGTCAACAGAATATTTTCCTGTGGATTAATGGAAGGCTACTCTTTTTTAAATCCTGGGGCAGTGGAGAAGCTGCTCTTCTACAGAATTTTCACCCACGGCTTTTGCCTTTAGTATTTATTGGAATACAAACTTTGCACCAGGCTCTGGCTCTCTACTTAAGACAGTCAATTTATTAAAAATTCAGTTTATATATTTTTTGCACTCATTCACTGTAACTGGCAATGGGACAAAGTTGTGAAAGCAAGCATGTTACTTTTTTTTTTTTTTAACTTTTTTAACGTTTATTTATTATTGAGAGACAGAGAGAGACAAAGCATGAGCATGGGAGGGACAGAGAGATGGGGAAACACAGAATCCGAAGCAGGTTCCAGGCTCTGAGCTGAAAGCACAGAGCCCGATGTGGGGCTCAAACTCACAAACTGCGAGATCATGACACCCAAGAGTTCCAAGCACATTACTATTTATTCCATCAACTTTTTTTCTCAAAACTACTAAAAAAGAGGATTAGGATTGGCTTTATTCTATTGAAATGGAGGACATTAGGTTATATCTGAAAACAATGCTTTAGATTACCTCATGGAAATGAGACAAGTATGCTAAATTCCCGAATGTAAAAAAAATTTCTGTCCCCAGGGTTCAAATAAAGAAATATTATGCATAAACTGGCTCATTCCATTTTCTGACAGTTGACCTAAGAAACCTCTCTCTCAGATATCCTTAAGAGTACAGCCAAAAATTTCTTCTATTTTAATGCTATACAAAATAATAATATGATGGATTTCTTGGATAAGCAGTTAGAACTGAACACTAATGGATACATTAGAAGCAGGCAAATGTGTCAAATAAAAAATGCTTATATCTTATGTTCCACCGTTACAGGGATTTCATAGAAAACTAACCTTGAATGTAAATAAGTAAGTAGTCAGAAGATAACTATGTCAAAACAATCAAAACCTATCTAAATGACAAAAATAGTTCCTTTTCAGAGTAAACAATGTTCATATGATCTGACTGTATAAATAGTTTAAATGAGGTACATTATAATACAATTAGGTAACATGATTCAAAAAACTGTTAAATACTAGAAATAAACTCAAGAGAAGTCCTTTCTAAACTCTAAACTTAGAGAAGTAAAATAATAAAATAAAATAAAATAAAAATAAATTTTAAATATATATGATTAAAATACATATGCATTTCTTGAAAATCTTTAAAAGTCATTTTATGGGACACCTGGGTAGCTCAGTCTGTTAGGCATCGACATCAGCTCAGGTCATGATTCTCATAGCTCATGAGTTTGAGCCCCACATCAGGCTCTGACCTGACACCTCAGCCTGCTCAGATTCTGTGTCCCTCTCACGCTCTGCCCCTCCCCCACTCATTCTCGCTCTCTTGCTCTCTCAAGAATAAACGTTAAAAAAAAATTTTTTTAAGTCATTATAGATTTTACAGCTGAAACGAATATAACGCTAATATAACTAGAATTAAATTAAAAAAAATTTTTTTAAGTTGCTATAGATTTACTAAGACCAGAAAACTTTTAAAAAGATCAGTTGAATTCAAACAAGTAAGGTAAACAAATTTGGTTATTTTAAACATACCAAATGTATTCATTCTGATTAAAAAACCATTTCAAGGATCTTTCTATAGAGCACTGATAACCATTGCATTTAATAAATGACAGTGCTTTTTCCAGCGTTCTGAAAATTAAATCAAGAAACTAAAATTTGTTTGGCTCTTTGAACAATTTTTTTCCTTTTTTTATTCTGCCTCAGGGCAAACATTCATCAATACTGCCCAACTAAAATGAATGTTAAAAGTGATCTAAAAGGTTTATGCCCTAAAACATCAGCTTCTAGAAAGAGGTAATTTTCAAACAATACACGTTCATTTTAGAACAGTCATCGCAAAAATTAAAGTCATTTTAATATTAAAACATTGGAGCTCATTGAATGAAACTGTTAGAAATAATCCAGAACCTACTTACTACGTGCAGGTAGTAATTACAATGATTACACCAAAAGCAATGTTTTAATTGTTCTTAGTGAAAGATATAGAAAACCTACCTAAAATCTGGAATTTTAAAATCTTAAACTTTCTAGTCTATCACTTAGAGTATATGTAAAGGTTTAAAACATGAAAATTTCTCCTATGGAAAATTATCCAATCTATGAAGAGATACCTATGTTAGAAAGGACAATGTATGGGGCGCCTGGGTGGCGCAGTCGGTTAAGCGTCCGACTTCAGCCAGGTCACGATCTCGCGGTCCGTGAGTTCGAGCCCCGCGTCGGGCTCTGGGCTGATGGCTCAGAGCCTGGAGCCTGTTTCTGATTCTGTGTCTCCCTCTCTCTCTGCCCCTCCCCCGTTCATGCTCTGTCTTTCTCTGTCTCAAAAATAAATAAATGTTAAAAAAAAAAAAAAATTTTTAAAAAAAAAAAAAAGAAAGGACAATGTACATGAAATCAACAAAGTACTATATATTCCCAAAAAGAATTATAAAAATTATCTTTTACTCTTACCTGAGCAACATCTTCAAGTTTATTCCACTTGATCGACAGCAGTAATTTTGGCAGTGACTGTGGGAAATTCTCTCTGCAATCTTGTCGCAAAGTCCAAATAAGATCCATTTCGTTCTCACACAGTTGAGACAAGGGATCCCTGTCCAAGATTTCTTTCAGTACAGCAAGAAACTTTTTTCCACCTCGACTCTAAGAAAGTAAAATACTCATTCATCACATAATTTAATTCTGTGAACAGCATTGGCAAACACTTAGCAAATTTATATACAAGAAATTTATAAACAATTTATGAGCTTTAACATGTAAGATACTAAAAATCGAATTCCTTAAAAAGATTACTAAGGATGGATGCCCTTTTTATATGTTTTATTGATAGAATATTAAATTTGTAAGCTAAGGATGAAGGAAAGAATTATTTTTAAACAGTTCTTAAAAAGGGGGGGAATACGGATTCTTTAAAAGTCCATGTGCAAACACTAGGTGGCAGAATTGCAATCTGGATTAAAAAGTCATTTATTATTTGAACTGAATTTCCTATCTTTCCATTTTAATTTTTAATTTCTATAAACAAATAAAACAACAAAGGCAAACCAAACATATGAAGTTTTTAAAAAAGTGTAAGTGTCTTGTTAGCTCAGAGGCATAAAAACCACTGGATTAAGCAATAAATCTTGGATAAAACTAAACATGAAACAAATACAGTTATCCCATTTTCTTTCCCAATCCTTGTAAGAATAAACTAAAATAATGAAGATGGCCCGTGCTATTTTTTGGATCTAGACTCTGAATTATAGTAACATGAAAAAAAAAAAGAGATTCATTTCCCATACTTAAAGAAAAACTTTATCATTTAGGCCAAAATACATTAAAAAAAAAACAAACAAAAAACCTTTCCAGAATAGGAATTTTTAACTGATATTTCATATAAGCATTAAACTAGTTATATTATTTTCTAAAGTAATGAGATTAAAAATAATATATGCACATGTACAAAAGAATGGGGATTATAATTCTCTACACAGACAGAACTGTCTATGTAAAAAATCTGAAAGAATCAACAAAAATATTACCGGAACATAATTAAAGCAAGATTGTAGAACACAGGTTAGTATACAAAAGTAAATTACTTTCCTATATATCAGCAATGTAAGTGCTATTTGAAATTAAAAACCTAATACCACTTACGTTAGCACCCAAAAATATGAAAACTTAGGTATAAAACTAACAAAATATGTACAAAATCTATATGAGGAAAACTACTGAACTCTGGTGAAAGAAATCAAAGAACTAAATAAACAGAAAGATATTCCATGTTCATGAATAGTAAGATTCAGTACTGTCAGAATGTCAGCTCTTCCCAACGTAATCAACAGATTTAATGCAAACCCAATCTAAATTCTGTAGATATCAATAAAGCGATTCTAAAGTTATATGGAGAGACAAAAGACTCAGAACAGCCAACACAATAATGAAGAAGCAATAAAGTTGAAGGATTGACACTACCCAACTTAGTAAAAATAAATGTGAAACACAAAACTATAAAACTCCTAGCAGATAATATAAGAGAAAACCTAGATGACCTGGGGTTTGGCAATGGTTTTTTACATATAATACCAAAGGCATGATCCATCAATTAAAGAACCATTAATCTGGATTTCAGTAAATTTAAAATTATCTCCTCTGTGAAAGACACTGTCAAGGGAATGAAGAGAGAAGCTACAGATTGGGACAAAATACCTGCAAAAAGACTTACCTGATAAAGGACCATTACCCAATTACACAAACAGCTCTTAAAAACTCAACAATTAGAAAATAAACCATCAGACTAAAATATAAGTCCTGAACAGACAGCTCACCAAACAAGGTACAGACATAACAAGAGCATATAAAACGATGCTTAACATCATATGTCATCAGGGAAAGGCGAATTAAACAAATAAGAGATAAGACTACACACCTATTAGAATGGCCAAAATCCAGAACACTGACAACATCAAATGCTGTTGAGGATATGGAGCAACTCTTATTCACTGCTGGTGGGAATGCAAAACACTGCAACTGCTCAGAAAGACAGTGTGGCAGTGTCTTACAAAACTAAACATACTCTTACCATACAATCCAGTAATCATGCCCCTTCGTATTTACCAAAAGGAGTTGAAAATTTATGCCCACCAAAAACCCAGCACATGGATGTTTACAGCATCTTTATTCAAAATTGTCAAAATTTAGAAGCAACCAAGATGTCCTTCAGTGGGCGAATGGATAAACTGTAATACATACAGACAACGGAGTATTATTTAACACTAAAAGGAAAAGAGCTTTCATGCCACAAAAAGACATGGAGGACCCTTAAGTACATAGCACTAAGGGAAAGAAGCCAGTTTGAAAAGCTGCATACTCTATGATTCCAACTTATATAACATGTAGAAAAGACCAAACTATGGAGAGAATAAAAAGATCAGTGGTTGCCAGGGGTAGGGTGGGGAAATGTATAGGCAGAGCACAGAGGATTCATGGGACAGTAAAAATATTCTGCATAATATGATAGTGATAAAAACATATCACACATTGTCCAAACTCACAAAATACACAACACCAAGAATGAAACCCAAGGTAAACAAACTATGGACTTTGGGTGATTATGATTTGTCAATATAGGTGCATTCTTGGCAACAAATAAACCACTTTGGTGAGTGATGTCGCTAATGGGAAAGGGAGATGCATGTGAAGGGATAGGGGTATATGAGAAATCTCTGTACCTTCCTGCTTATTTTGTTGTGATCCTAAAACCGTTCTTTAAAAAAATTATTTTACACACACACACACACACACACACACACACACACAATGTACGATTACAATGGGTTTATATTCAGACCTTCAACCTAAAAATGGTATGCTCTCTTTTACAGGCTTGACAGGGTTTCTCCGAAAAATTATCATGACAAGTCATCAGAATCTGAAAATCAAACTCCTACACTTACTTACACATCTCAAAATGAAACCTGCTGCTGCAAACAACACAGTATAAATTGTTCATGTCAGCGAAACACAGACTGCTGTTAAATACTGCAAAAAGCTAGCAAACCTACTGTAATTTTGTGAATCAAAATTAGACTCTACAGACCTACTGTAAGTAAATATCCTGAAGACCTATGAGTAAACTAAGAGGGAAAAGCAAGGGGATTGGCTCTATAATTGTACTGTGATTGTTTACCGAGCTATGAAAAGCACAGCACTGAATAAAGCCAAGGTAAAAATAAACAACTACCAGAAATGTGGCAGGAAGCCCAAAGAAAACACAGAATCTTACATTCTTTTGCAAAACCCAAAATAATCAGTAATGAAAACCTACACTGTATAGGGTAAATGGTGATCTTATACACCTGTTCAAATGTTTGAACTAAAGTAAGATAATGGTGGAAAGCAATTAACACTAACATTTATATTCTCTATTTTTCTTTACATGTGGATTTTTCAAAAACCATATACATATTATAACAGTGATTACTGACTAGAATAAATCAAAGCAAACACACTTTGCTATAAGCACATCAAAAAAATGAGTGTGGCTTTCCCCCCCTTCCCAATGGGGGGGATATGGGTATGAGGGGGCATGAAAGGAAGCGATGGCTATCGCTGTAACATAAAGGTTCAAGGAGAAACAAGTGTTGATATAGAAGCCACAGGAAGTTGTCCAGAGATCTAGCTAACATAATTAATGAAGGTGGCTACACTAAACAACAGCTTTTTAATGTGCACGAAACATATTTATATTAGAAGGAAATGCCATCTAAGACTTTCACAGCTACAGGGGAGAAGTCAATGTCTGGCTTCGAAGCTTCAAAGGACAGGCAGACTCTCTTGTTAGGGCTCACACAGCCGGTGACTTTAAGTTGAAGCCAGTGCTAAATGACCATTCCAAAATCCGATGGCCCTTAAGAATTATGCTAAATCTACTCTGCCTGTGCTCTATAATAAATGGAACAACAAAGCCTGATGACAGCACATCTGTTTACAACATGGTTTACTGAATATGTTATGCTCACTGTTGAGACCTACTGGTCAGAAAAAAAGATTCTTTTCAAAACTTTAGTACTGACAATGCACCTGGTCATCTAAGGGCTCTGATGGAGATGTACAATTAGACTGATGTTGTTTCATGCCAGCTAACACAATATCCACCCTGCAATCCATAAACTAAGGAGTAATTTCAACTTTCAAGCCTTATTATCTAGGAAATACATTTTGTGAGGTCAAAGTTGCCACAGTGATTCCTCTGATGGATGTGGACAAAGTAAATTGAAAACATTCTGGAAAGGATTCACCATTCTAGATGCCATTAAGAACATTCATCATTCATGAAAGAGGTCAAAATATCAACATTAACAAGGAGTTTGGAAGAAGTTGATTCCAACCCTCATGGATGACTTTGAGTGTTTCAAGACTTCAGGGGAGGAAGTAACCGCAGATGTGATAAAAACAGCAAGAGAACCAGAAGTGAAGCCTGAATATGTGACAGACATGATGCAATCTCATGATAAAATGTGAACAGATGAGGACTTCTTTTTTTTTTTTTTTCAACGTTTATTTATTTTTGGGACAGAGAGAGACAGAGCATGAACGGGGGAGGGGCAGAGAGAGAGGGAGACACAGAATTGGAAACAGGCTCCAGGCTCTGAGCCATCAGCCCAGAGCCTGACGCGGGGCTCGAACTCACGGACTGTGAGATCGTGACCTGGCTGAAGTCGGACGCTTAACCGACTGTGCCACCCAGGCGCCCCAGATGAGGACTTGTTTCTTATGGATCAGCAAAGAAAGTGTTTTTTAAGTTTATTCATTTTTGAGGCGGGGGGGGGGGGGGCAGCGAGAGGGGGAGACACAGAATCCGAAGCAGGCTCGAGGCTCTGAGCCGTGAGCACAGAGCCCGATGCGGGGCTCAGACTCACGACTGTGAGATCATGACCTGAGCCAAAGTCGAATGCTTAGCCAACCGAACCACCCAGGTGCCCCAAAGAAAGTGGTTTCTTGAGATAGAATCTACCGCTGGTAAAGATGCTGTGAAGTCTGTTGAAATGACAACAAAGGATTTAGAATATGACATAAACTTAGTTGATAAAGCAGCAACAGGGATTGAAAGGATGGACTCTAATTTTGAAACAAGTTCTACTGTGGGTAAAATGCTATTAAGCAGATTGCATGCTGCAGAGAAATCGTTCCTAAAAGGAAGAAGAGTCAATAAATGCAGCAAACTTCATTGTGGTCTTATTTTAAGAACTGCCACAGTTACCCCCACCTTCAGCAACTTCCACCCTGATCAGTCAGAAGTCATCAACATCAAGGCAAGAACTTCCACCACCAAACAGATTAGAACTTGCTGAAAGCTCAGGTAATGATTAGCACTTTTTAACAAAAAGTGTTTTTAAATTAAGGTATGTATATTGTGTTTTAGGTGTAATGCTGTAGCACATGTAAGATTACAGTACAGTGTAAACATAACTTTTATATGCAGTAGGAAGCCAAAAAATTCATGACTCACTTTATTGTGATATTCCCTTTACTGCAGTGGTCTGGAACAGAACCCACAGTATCCCCAAGGTCTGCCTATAATTGCATGGCAAGCTGATAAGCGTATACTTGCACTTCTTTGGTGTCATTAAAAAGAAGTGCTCTCAAAGTATTTATGGTAGTAGATGACTTGTACTGCAGGACTATGGATATTTTTGAAAACTCTTAATGGCAAAGCAGAAGACACCCTGAGCCAGACATTTCTCCAACTAGCCAACATTAAATAGAGCTTTGATTCTGTGTAAATGAAAAAAACATACACTCTCTCCATTTTGCCTTCTGGCCTCTATATAATTAACCGTTCTATGTAGAATGGCCTTATACGGAAGACACATAAAAACTGTAAACAGACAACATGGTAAGAGAACATTAGGTCAGACTCAGAAAAGTCTTAAATGATCTTAAGAGTAAAAAAATTAAACTAAAAAGTATAGGTGGTAGAAAAATTGCATACGGTGTAAACTAAACAAAGTAATCTACTTCGTAGTTTTTGGGTACAAACAATGGGTATGTGTGGCAGAAATTACTGTTTATTCCTCAGTATGCATTCTGCTCTTCATCCTTTATTAACTAGAATCTTTTTCTGGCCAAGCACATGACTGCCCAGCCTACGACTACATTTCCCAGCCTCACTTGTGGTTAGGTATGGCCATGTGAGGAAGTCCTGATTAATGAGATGTGAGCAGCAATGAGGCATATAAATGATATCCTCAAAAAGAATGGGTACGGCCTCTACTCTTGCTTTCCCTATTCCTTGCTGACTGCACCATAATACACAAGAAACTTAAGCACCAGTATTAAACTTGAGACAGAAAGTACACACTAACATGACAGAGCACCAAGATGGAAGAAACTGATTCCCCAGCACTGTAAATCCTGGCCTGATTATATATGCTGTTACATGAGATAAATAAAATTACAGCCTCTTCATCCAACTGAATACTATTCAAAAAGACAGTAGTGTCAATCTATGAGGTGGCATAGCATCCCTTAAAGACTAGCTGCTGGGGGTGCTTGGCTGGTTCAGTCAGTAGTGCATGCAACTCTTGATCTCACACTGGTGAGTTCAAGCCCCATGTTGAGCATGGCACCTATATATATATATAGTATATACAATACAATACAATAAAAAAGACAAGCTGCTAAACCTGTGCTTATATCAGAAAAGGGTTTACCACTGAACACAGACCACCTACAAACAGCTGCCATTCAACAAAAAACATAGTATGTACATACTCACATACACTCTCAGGCTATTCTTCCATAAGAGTATGGTCATCTATAAGCTCATTACCATAAATGAGATGAAAGTAACTAATAAGGAGAAAGGGTCCTTTTAAAACCTTGATACTTACTGATACATTAGCACTGTCACTGCTTGCAATCTCAGCTGCCTTCTCGATTATCTGTTAAAAAAAAACTTTTAAAATTAAATTTTGGCTCTTGCATTTGGAAAATTTTAATTGTAAATGATTATAATTGTACTTAGACTAAAAGAAACAACATATGGTCTGGCATTTCTATGCTTTATAATGTAAACATGAATTTTAAATGCAAAATGGTATTATACAGTGATTCCCAATCTTCGAACTTTTTTTTAAATCTTTTTAGAAAATATTTTTATTTATTTTTGAGAGACAGAATGCGAGCAGGGAGGGGTAGAGAGAGAGGGGGACAGAGGATCAAAAGCAGGCTGCACACTGACAGCGGCAAGCCCGATACGGGGCTGGAACTCACCAACCATTAGATCATGACCTGAGCCTAAGTTGGACACTCAACAGACTGAGCCACCCAGGCGCCCCCCCCCCCCCCCATCCCAATCTTTAAACTCTTGACAACTGGGTATCAAGGGTATTATTATAAGGGACTGTGACTCCTAGGGTGCACTAGCATTGTCTCTAGACAAAATAAGCAATGGCTTGCATATGCATATGAAAGAATTTTAAATACAGGTAAATATTTTCTGCTTAAGAAAATGCAAAGGTATACAAGAGTTACTAAATAGTAAGTTTTTGTCACTGTTTTTCTGAATTAACATAACAAAAGTAGAGTATCAAGAGACACCTGTTTGAATTCATTAAGTTCTAAACGGGCTCTGATTCTTTTTTGTAAGTTTATTTATTTTGAGAGTGAGAGAGAGAGAATGAGGTAGGGGCAGAGAGAAAAAGAGGTAAAATGCCAAGCAGGCTCTGCACTGTCAGCACAGAGCTCAAACCCATGAACTGTGAGATCATGACCTGAGCCAAAATCAAGAGTCCGATGGTTAACCAACTGAGCCACCCAGGTGCCCTTTAAAGAGACTCTGATTCTTGAAAAGACGGGAAAAATCAGTGGTTAAAGAATCTGAAGATTTATATCCTGATACTGAGTTATATAATCCTAAATGAATAATTTAACTGTATCCTCAAATGTAAAGTGCAGTGATAACTCTTATCCTATTTCATAGGGTTGTTATAAAAACAAAATGAGAGTACAGTCATTAATCAATAACCACAAAATTGACTTGAAAAGCAAAAGGTACACAAATGATCACAACAAAAACTATTAAATAAAAAACACAGGGAACCTTCACCTTTTCTATCTGTATTAACTGATATTTTAAATGATTGCATATAAATTGTACAATTAAAAAAACCCAATAATTATAAACATATTTATACATATTTAAAGAAAAACCCTCTATCTCAAATTCATCTTCAAAGACAGACTAAGAGATTACAAAAGCAAAAAGTTTAGTGATGTAAGCAATATTTTTTTTGTTTTTTAATAATTGGACCTCTCTTGAAATAGCAGGTGAAAACTATTTAAATTTGCAGAGGGTGTTCTATTTGTAAAAATGCTCCAAAATGCACCACATTTTATATATATATATATATATATATATATATATATATATATATATATATATATATAATGGAGTATTACTCGGCAATCAAAAAGAATGTAATCTTGCCATTTGCAACTACGTGGATGGAACTAGAGAGTATTATGCTAAGCGAAATTAGTCAGAGAAAGACAAATATCATATGACTTCACTCATATGAGGACGTGAATAGACAAAACAGATGAACATAAGGGAAGGGAAGCACAAATAATATAAAAACAGGAGGGGGACAAAACAGAAGAGACTCTTAAATATGGAGAACAAAGAGAGGGTTACTGGAGGGATTGTGGGAGGAGGGAAGGGCTAAATGGGTAAGGGCACTAAGGAATCTACTCCTGAAATCATTGTTGCACTATATGCTAACTAACTTGGATGTAAATTTAAAAAATTAATTACCTCAAAAAATAATAATAAAATGCACCCCATTTTGGAGCATCTAGGTGGCTCAGTCGGTTCAGTATCTGGCTCTTAATTTCGGCTGAGGTGATGATCTCATGGTTTGTTGGATCGAGTCCTGCACCCAGCTGAGCGCTGAGAGCTCAGAGTCTGCTTGGGATTCTCTCCTCCTACTTTGCTTCTCCCCCCATTTCATCCAAAAGAAACTATAATTGTTGAACTCACACTATAACAACACAAAAATAGTTGCAGCTTATACTATTAAATGTATCACAAGTAGCTATGCCTTCTGGTTAAATTGCTATTCTAAGGAATAAAGCCAAGGCATGAATGCAAAGAGGAGTCAAAATACCTTTTTCTACTCAATGAACACTAAGGTCTATGGTTCTTGACATATCTGAGATTTGAGATTTCTGCTGTAATAACCCCTATTATTACTAATCAGGAAAATACTTTAGAAGAATTTGAAATAAAAAGGCTTATTTTTTTATTTTTTTACATTTATTTATTTTGAGAGAGAAACAGCATAAGCGGGTGAGGGGTAGAGAGAGATGGAGTGAGAGAATCCCAAGCCGGCTCCGCACTGACAGATGTGGGGCATGAATGGACCATGAGATCATGACCTGAGCTGAAACCAACAGTCAGATGCTTAACCAACTGAGCTACCTCGGTGCCCCGAAAAGTTGCTTCTTATGTTGATAAAGTTCAATTAAAATGAGAGTAAAGAAGAAACATTAGGTAACAAGTTTAATTTACATACTACTTTAGAAATCTATTCTATACAGGTCTGGTAGTGCTGGATTTTAAAATACAATTGATTTGAATATTATTTAGTGTGATATCAAATTTATTTATTTCTTTTGAAAAACAGAGAGAGAGAGAACATGAGCAGGGGAGGGGCAGAGAGGGGAGGGGCAGAGATGATCCCAAGCAGGCTCTTCACTGTCAGCACAGAGACCGATGTGAGGCTCTAACTCATAAACCGTGAGATCGTGACCTGAGCCAAAATCATGAGTCGAATGCTTAGCTGACCGGTATATTATCAATTTTTAAGGGAAGTTTATTCTCACATAGATTAAGGAAATAAAATAAATTAGTTATTCTCTGAGAATTTGCTTCAAGATTTTCTCATAAAAATCAGCATCAATCACACGTGAAGCAATGATGCCAAGCCTGAAGATAAAACATATGACAACTTAGCTCTCTTAGAATATAAATTAGCAAAGCCCCATTTTCAAATCCACGAGATACCCTCCAGATTGCCAAGATAAGCAGTTTGTATACTAAGGAAATGTGTTTAGAAATGGAAGTCCTTGGTATAGATTCTACATAAATAACAGTACCTTAGGAAGTCTTCCTAATAGTAATATTCAACATAAACTATCTGTTCTTTGAATACCAATTCCAACAACAGCAGTGACTATGTCTTTAATCCCTGAATATGCTGGGCAAACTTTAAGGACTTTTCACATGCTCAGATTTACATATGAATGCATTTACAGCTGTTTTCAATTGAAAAGAACCTCAGAGAACCATTATAATTTCCTCATTTTATAAATGAGAAACCTGACTTCCAGAGATACTATGTTCTACCTGGTCAGTGATGAAGCCAAGACTAAGTAAGAGTTAGCTGGCTCCATGCTCAGTGGTCTTTCCACTGAATCAAGCTGACAACATATGTGACGTTTGGAAAGAAAAAGTTTTTGTAAAGTTTCATTATAAACATGTAGAGCCAAGAACTAACAATTCAATGATTTTCATACATAGCGGCCTTTAAAATAATTAGCTTACCTTATCAAAGGGAGGATAATAATAAGGTTGTTTTTTATTCTCTGGGAATTTGATATGCAAAGCTGTTGCATTTTCCGTATATGGATTTGTCTGAACAGTTCCCATTGGATTCAACATTTCTTCAAGTTCATCTAAAATATGCAAATAATTTTGATTCTCAAAAAATGTTTTTGAAACTAAACTAAAATTCTTAATAGATTTCAACCATGAAAATTATTTTTAAAGTATGTTACCTAAGGAATTTGTCAGATAATTTTATCAGTAAGCCTCTAATTTTCTGCTAATACTTGACACAAGAGTTGAATGCGTTTACACACATCTCTAAAATGAGAAAGTTTACAAAAATTAATACGTACCTCACATCTTCCTTCAAATTTGGTAAGAATTCTCAATCTTGAAAAAGACTTCATTGGAATTGCTTCCCATCAAAATAACGTGACCCAAAAAATTTTCCTAACTTCATCACATATAGAGATTTCTTATTTTCTGTGGTCACCATAGTACCCAAACTGTTATTTCTGAGGGTCATCAATGACATTTTTTTGAACAAACCTAATGCTATTTATGTTCCTAGACCATTCCATAACTGCTGATACAGTTAAACACCTCTCCAGTAGTCTCTGCAATACTCCATTCAAGTGGTACTGCTATAAACTGCTTCTTTCTTCAAGGCACTGCTCCCACACTCTAAAATGGTCCATTCACAGACTTGTGCATAGGCATCTTACATTTCAATGCTCTCATAAAACCCCGGAGTTCATGTAACTTTCATTTCACAGATAAACTATTAAAAAGACATTAAACTCAAGATAAGAGAACAGAATTAGCAGTACATCCTCAAGTCTCCCGTCTGCAAACTAGTATGTCCTTCCTTACACTGATTTTTAGCAGTTGTTCTCTCCTAAGGAAACAAAAGATAAAAATCCATTGTGTCCAGGCCTAATATCCAGATACTATGCACACTCGAATTATTTGCCAATGCTAGAAAATCTTCACAAAGTATTTGCAAGTTTCAGGTCCTGATCAATTCTTTGCTCATGTTTAATATCGTCAAATTTCATAGAAGGAAGCAATTCTCATCATTTATACACTTCTAAATCAGATTTCTGAGCAAACTAAAATCTTATGGTAGCATTATACTTCCTTGTCCTATAACATGCAATCTATCTAAACTAAAATGTACCATTTTAGTATTCTTATCAGTCCCAAACACATAGAGGTAACCTTGCTTAAAAGGGGTTACAAAAAGGCACTCTAATACATTATAGAGAGTATGAATTGGTACAGTCTCTACTGGAGAGCAATTTGTGATTATTCATCAAAATTACAAATGTATTTACTCTTTTTTATTTTAAAATTCCAAGTTTTTATTTTTTTTTAAGTTTTTATTTTAATTCGAGTTAGTTAACATAGAGTGATTTATCAGTTTCAGGTGTACAGTAACAAATGTATATATTCTTTAACACAATAAACCCATCTCTAGGAAATCTTATACAAATACCTACACATAAGCAAGGTTATTCATTGTAACACTTGCTTAAATTATCAAAAGATAAGTCTACTTTAAAAAGCATCAGCAGCACTCTAGATAGATACATAAGGTTAAAAGGGCAAGAGCAGAACACTGCACAGAAAATGCTACTTTCTTTCAGAATGGAAAAAAAATAGAATATTTCCTAGTGTACACATGAAGAAATCGGGAAAGATATAAAAGCAACCAGAAATGTGATTATATACCCTTTAGTGACGACCTAGGGACTCTAGATAATAGATTTGAAAAAAAAAAAAAAAAGACTATTTGTATTTCAGCCTCACTCCTACAGAGATAAAGTGACAATTCTAGAGTTGATACATGCAGAGAAAATGTGTTCATTTATTATTTTTCATGTTATATTTTGTTAGAGATGAAGTCAGGTTCATGGTATGCCAAGTTAATACTGTCCAAAATCATCAATTCTGCCAAAAATACGAGTCAAGTTGCTTGGAGATTCTGGAGAACATGTGTGAATCTAAATTAAGGTTTTGAAAGAAGTATAACTGCTGAAATGCATAACTTTTACTGTTATGACACTCACAGTTTCTCTTAAGAAATGCATAAATGCATACTATTCTATATTTTGGGAATAACATGATTAATAAAAACTATTACAAGTATATGTAGGAAAGAGCAGAAATTAAAGAATATATATATACACATAAAATATTAGAATATGAGGAGTTTTAAATACGTCTGTGAGGAACTGATTATCCAAAACCAGTTTCTCAGATGGCAACTACTAATAAATGAATATTTTCAAACGTCTGTCACCCACAAAGTAATTTTAAAATGCACATAAATTCACAATTTTATTAACTGTATTAATGAGCTATGAAGGCAGGGGGAAAAAAAGAAAACCACTATTACAATGCAAAGCTTACACTAAAAACTTCCAACATTCAAAAAAAACCAATATGGAATAATGGAAAGAGTCAAGCAATCTTTTGTATAAACCCTGGTTTTGAGCCAATTATGTACGACTGACCAACTTATCATCTCTGAGGTTCACTTTTCTCATCTGTAAAATGGAGATAAAACTATCTACCTTATTGGGGTGCTCTGCATAATATTTAAGAAATACAGACAAATTATAGCTCAAATTTCGCATTAAAGCCAACTAAACACTTATTGTATTTTTACTATTCCTCCCATATTAGTGGATGTGCCTTCTATTAGTGCAGTAAATTTAGTACGACTAAGCACAACAAAGGTTGTTATAAGACTTTGTTTTTTAGGACACTTTCTCCAAAACCTGCAAAAATAAAATGTTTAAAACAACAACATATTCATTAAGAAAACAAATATATTCAGATATAAATCACTTTTTAAACATATTAAAACAATCTGTGGGAATCTGTTTTAGAAAGAATAATAAAGATATGAAATGAAGGTTTCTTTACTAAACTAAAAGAATAGTGAGTCATAAAGAAACAGTAACTAGTCCACATGCCAAAAGTTACTCTTTAAGTATTAGGATATAAATCTTACCAGGAAATGAAGACCAGCTGTGCAATATTATGTCTCCAGATCTCAACTGTCCTTTAAAGTCAAAAACCATTGTATTTACCCATGCTACAGGATAATGCTGTTGAAAAAGATACCATTGCATAAATACGCTGAAAATGAACTTTAGCATGTAAATGTGTACATGCCCTTTGTTTCAAAAATTTAGTTGTAGAAATTGCTAGAGTTCCCGATGATTTCCAAAAAATCATCCAAAATAAAACAAGATATACATGGAAAAATGTTCAAGATCTTTACAGTGGTTCAAGAAAACTCTGAAAGCCAATTAATGTCTCATGATAAAATAACATATCCAAAAAACAGTATTTAATGTATAAACATTGCAAGTGATAAGGAATTTTTAATGATTCAAGAAACTATGCATGATATAATGTCAGGCTGTATGTTTTAAGAGCTTTAAGCCTAAGTAAATCTTACGTAGGAGAAGGCAATGTACTCTGGTATTGTAGAATTTATTAATATTTCTAAAAAGGAAGTGCCAAGCTCACAGACTTACACAGGTATCTAGACCAATTAACTTGGTCACAATTTATCAAAAATACTCATAAATAGTCAAAAGCTTTTAGTAAAATTCTGTATCAGTGGAAGAAAAAACACTGAGGAAATAACTCTTCTGTGACTTTCACATCCTAAAATTTATTTTTTTTAACTATATGGTAATAGCCACAAGAAAAGCCTTGCATTCTCACAGTAAAAAATAAAGGATACAAATACACATACATAAATATAGTAACCAGTTTTTTTAAAAAAGTATACAATTCATGCCTCCATGCCTTCTAAACTTATAAGAAAATGAAAAAGACCTGACTAAAAACAGGAAATGGAAGATGAGAGTATCAGAACAGGTACACCATCCTTTTTCCACAACCTCAAAATCTAACAAACTCGAAAAACTAAAGGTCTGTTCATAACTCATTTGACAGTGCAGGGCACCTCGGTGGCTCAGTCGGTTGAGCATCCATCTGACCTCGGCTCAGGGCATGATCTCGAGGTTCATGAGTTCCAGCCCCACATCAAGCTTGCTGATGTCAGTGTGTAGCCTGCTTTGGATCCTCTGTCCCCTCTCGCTGCCCCTCCCCACTCATGCGCGCATGCAAGCGCTCTCTTTCTCTCAAAAATAAACCTTAAAAAAAATAAATAATTCATTTGACAGTAAAACGTGGTCAGAAATGGCATGAACTTAACTGATACTCTTCATTTGTCTCATTCAGTATGAAAGTCACAGATTTCACTGTTGGATACTGATGTGTTTGATTACAGATTTGTGCTCCAGATCCCAAAGGGTGTGTTGAGTGAAGTGTGTTGTGTAATCTTTCTAAAATTCAAACAATTCTGAGTGTTCAAGTATATGTGGCACCTAGAATTTTAGTTAAGGGACTGTGGACATATAATTTTTTAGATCTTTTCATTCATTTTTATCTGTATCTTTTTAAGTTTATTTATTTTGAAATAAATAAAGGGGGGGAATGAGTGAGGGAGGGGCAGAGAGAGGGGGACAGATAATCCAAAGCAAGTTCTGTGCTGTGAGCACAGAGCCCGACCCAGGGCTCAAACTCACAAACTGTGAGATCATGACCTGAGCCGAAGTCGGACGCTTAAGTGACTGAGCCACCCAGGCACCCCTCACCTCTCTCTTCTTAAAAGTATAATATTTATAATAGAACACTTACAGTAGGACATTTGCTAAAACAAATCTGCCAGAAGAGAAAATAAATAAACAGAATATAAAAATGGATATTGTCTTTTTAAAATCACTTCTTATGGACCAAAGTTATATGATAAAATTTCACTTATATTACTCAATTATTTCAGAGTCTTAAAATCATTCCATTATAAAAATTTTTCAGTAGTGCATAATTACCACTTTCCCAGATTTCCGGATGGTCTGATATTTAGAGGGATTAATAGTTTTAGTCGATTTTTTCGTTTTCACTTTATCCAAAACTGCATAAATAGCAAAACATAATCGAGCCATTCGTGGCAGGTCACAAATATTTATATCAAATTCCAGTGGTTCATTCCAAATGTGATCATTTTTCCCTGATATCTCTGAGCTTACGATGGTTTTACACAGAAGTTCGGTACCATGAAAAAGGCCAGCCCTGACATGAACCTATGATGAAGGAGAGAAAAACAAACACAGATTTATGAACACTGTACTAATGAACACCTCTATTTTTTTTTAATTTTTTTTTCAACGTTTTTTATTTATTTTTGGGACAGAGAGAGACAGAGCATGAACGGGGGAGGGGCAGAGAGAGAGGGAGACACAGAATCGGAAACAGGCTCCAGGCTCCGAGCCATCAGCCCAGAGCCTGACGCGGGGCTCGAACTCACGGACCGCGAGATCGTGACCTGGCTGAAGTCGGACGCTTAACCGACTGCGCCACCCAGGCGCCCCTGAACACCTCTATTTTGAAGAAAAATCGTATACTGGGAGAAGGAGCATACCAACTCTAGGAAAAACCTTTTGTCCACAGAACCATCAGGCTATAATTAATCAGTAGATACTTCACTGAACTGTTATTTTAACCTATTTTTCACTTAATCCAAGAGGTCTCAATGTATGTATAAACAGATCTACAGAAACCAAGACCATAAATATAAAAACTATTACTATCATATGCTCACTTCCACTGACTTCATTTACTCGGGATCTTGTCTTACTCTTCTGCAAAACTGGAAAGGAAGTGATGGATGGAATGTCTCCCAAGTCTCTTCCTACATTTAAAAAATTTTTATTTTAGAAGGAGAGAGAGAGTGGAGGTGAGGTGCAAAGGGAGGGAGGGAGGGAGGGAGGGAGGGGGAGAGAGGGAGAGAGAGAGAGAGAGAGAGAGAGAGAGAGAGAGAGAGAGAATCTTAAGCAGGATTCAATCTTAAGCAGGCTCAGCATGGAGCCTGACATGGTGCTTGCTCCCACAACCCTGCAATCATGACCTGAGTGGAAATCAAGAGTCAGAGGTTTAACCAACTGAACCATCAGGCGCCCTTATTTTCCTACTTTGAAACCATCATCAAGCCTACACTGCGTACAAGCCTATACTGTATAAGCTTAAATAAAAAATAAAATAACAAAATACAATATATACTCACTAAAAGCATATTCACATTTTGACAGTACAAAGAAATGAATACAAATAAAACTAGTACTATGATAGTAAGAACATTGGTGACTTATCCTTCTCTTAAGTTATTTTCAATTATATTTTATAATGTTATCGTTAAAATACTTTAAAATTGGGGTGCCTGGGTGGCTCAGTTGGGTAAGGGTCCAACTCTTGACTTGGGCTCAGATCATGATCTCTGTTATGAGATCAAGCCCTGTGTCAGGCGCCGTGCCCAGCATGGAGCCTGCTTGAGATTTTCTCTCTCTCCTTCTGCCCTCCTCTGCTCGAACTCTCTTTCTCTCAAAAACAAACAAACAAACAAATGACACAAAATAAAATACTTCAAAAATATTATTCTAGAAAGCACCAAACAAAATAGCTGGATGATCTAAATTTAAGATCCTAAATACAAGCATAACACCAAATGCTCACAATCAATCTAAAACTCATAAAATTTAATGCAAATATGAATGAAAATGGAAATCATTTTTTGTATTACTTTTTAAAAAACCATTCAAGGTTATCTGTTTTTAAACAGTGTCAAAAGAATAAACAAATAAATAAAAAATAAACAGACATGGGGTGCCTGGGTGGCTCAGTGGATTGAGTGTCCGACTTTGGCTCAGGTCATGATCTCGCAGTCCGTGAGTTCGAACCCCGCGTTGGGCTCTGTGCTGACAGCTCGGAGCCTGGAGCCTGCTTCGGATTCTGTGTCTCTCTCTCTCTCTCTCTCTCTCTCTGCCCCTCCCCTGCTCATGCGCTGTCTCTCTCTCAAAACTAAACAAACATTAAACAAATTTTTTTACATAAATAAAATAAACAGACACTGTCAAGACTGAGTAGTCACAGCCTTAAGCAACTTTTAAGTCTATGTCTACAGTACTTTATTTTTTAAAAAAAAATTTTTTTTCAACGTTTATTTATTTTTGGGACAGAGAGAGACAGAGCATGAGCAGGGGAGGGGAAGAGAGAGAGGGAGACACAGAATCAGAAACAGGCTCCAGGCTCTGAGCCATCAGCCCAGAGCCTGACTCAGGGCTCGAACTCCCGGACTCCGAGATCGTGACCTGGCTGAAGTCGGACACCCAACCGACTGCGCCACCCAGGCGCCCCAAGTCTACAGTACTTTAAATGATATTCCCCTGTGTTCCCTGAAATAAGGCAAAAAGTCTACAGATTCTTTTTTTACTCTGTAAATTATACGATAATAATTATGAAGAAAGATTTATACAACAGCACTTTTAGGAAATCTTTGTATTTGCCTTTATGTTATACTCAAAGTATCTAAACTATGAGACACTGACAATACTAGTATTTTTAAAGGCCAAGACAAAATAGGAATAACAATTACTTTATTCTGTAAAGAAAACTGCAATTGCCTATAAGAACCATAATTATTTTCTCCTAAGCAACTAAGAAATGGCCCTCTCATGAAATGCTCAAAAGATGGAATTTAGTGTTAGTAAAATTGTATGGAAGATAGGAAGAGCACAAAACTCAAGATTATGAAGTTTTCTTTTCCTCCCTGAGATACCTCAGGAAAACTGAGCATCAATTAATGAACACACAATGAATGGTAATTTTAGTTTATCAGGAGGTTAGGAAAGGTTCCATCACTATGCACTAGTCATTATCTTTTTCTTTTTTTTTACTCAGGAAAGTGCAAATCATGTTTATTTATTTTTGAGAAAAAGAGAGACAGAGTGTGAGTGAGAGGGGGCAGAGAGAGAGGGAGACACAGAATCCAAAGCAGGTTCCAGGCTCTGAACTGTCAGCACAGAGCCTGATGAGGGGCTCAAACTCACAAACCATGAGATCATGACCTGAACCGAAGTCAGATGCTTAACCAACTGAGCCACCCAGATGTCCCTCTTTTTTTTTGTTCGTTTTAATGTTTATTTATTTTGAGGGAGAGCATGCTCACCTGCATGCATGGGACGGGCCGAAAGAGAAGAAAAGAGAGAATCCCAACCAAGCAAGGTAGAGCCTGCCTGGGATTCATTCTCTCTCTCTCTCTCTCTCTCTCTCTCTCTCTCTCTCTCTCTCTTGCTCTCTCTCTCTGCCCCTCCCTCACACTCACCGTCTCTCTCTTTCTCTCTCTCTCAAAAATAAATAACACACACACACACACACACACACACACACACACACACACACAGAAATGTGTACTGACACCTGTCATAACAGGAGTCTGGAATTGAAGAAGTATCTGGGCTACAGGCAAAGGCTTAAGAATAATAAGCAAAGGAGGTACAGTTTTTCAATTTTCTTACAAAGAGCATATCAGTAATTGTTTTCCAAGATGTGAAAAATCCAAATGAGAGGGGAAAAAAACTAAGAGGTGTTGAGGCAGGGCCCACATGCCTAAAGCAATCAATCCATCTGACCTCCGAGTTTCCTGACCTCAAAATCTCCACAGTACTTCCTCTCCTTCCCCTCGGCCCCACAAACCCAATCACATGCAGAATCTGACTTTGCCACACCGTAGCAACTCCCAATCACTAATTGCTACATCTCACTTTCTAGCCACTTCTCCTTCTAACTCACTCTGACACTCCCACAGGAAAATCCCCTTGCCCATTTTTAGCCTCATTTCAATGACCAACACCTTCCCTTCCTTCCCCATCAGCTTTGTCCGCCTTTGCCTTCCCTAAAACTCTCTGCCAATGCTGGTCTCTCCCTCTGTCACACACAACTGAGGTCCATACCCTGAATAAACCTAATCACTTGTCTCCTCTCCATACTACATGTTTTTTGGCCAACCAGCACCATGACTAACCAGTCTCAAATGTAAAATTATTGTTTCATCACTGCAAGAACATTTCTTACCATTACTTAACTGCTGAAAACTTGCAGAGCCATTTACTCTTCTATAAGATGAGCCTTCCTCACATTCAATACAAATATTAAAAATTTTAAAGCCCTTATTTAAGCTCCCTTTTTTATCAGGTTTTCTGCTACCTAAAGACGACGTGCTGTGATGGATACCTCCTGTTGGTCAACCTATTCTATTGAGAAGTTATAGAACATTAGAACAATGAAATACTAGTCCATTATTATTTATAAGATAAGGAAAGCAAGTAATGAGGAAGATCAAATTATGTAGCTAATAAAAAAAGGAATCCAATACTCACCAAATATAGATAAATCACTGTTAATAAATTATGAAGTCAGATCACTGTTACTAAATTATGAAGTCATGTGGGCGGGGAAGATTGAAGACGGCAAATATGCTGGGATGAAGTAAAGGGGTTAAAGAGTATTTTTCTTCCAGAAAAATGCAGGTTATTTCATTTGCACCAGATCCTCCACAAATCTCCATGTAAAGATGTAGGTGGAGGTAGGGTGGGGGTTTTCATCTATTCACACATGAACCCTGCTTATGAACGTCATGTCCCTAAGACTACTTTAATTCCACTATAGGCTCACCTGATGATCAAAGTATTTATGCTTGGATTTCATATCTATATCTGACCTTACATAGGCACAACAAAGTACCTGCTGCCTAAACCTTACCCAAAACCCAATCTGGGGAAAAAATATGCATTCAAAATTTCCTGAAAGACACACAGTACATTTATTTCTTTGGGAAGTTCAAATATTACCATTCAATTAAACATAAACCATCACATGGTTGAGTATAAAACTGAGAGTGAATTACTTTTGTCTCTTACAGAATAACTTTTCCTCAATTGTACTTCATATTATATTTTAAATCTACCCAGTGAAAGATTCTATAGAAGAAAGATACGTGAAATGTTATTTTACCTACTGTAAACATGCTGGCATGAGTGATGATGCCCACTTTACTTCCCACTGTGTTTCCTTCATAAGGAGCCACAAATATCTCTCAATTTACAACAGTATCAGGATGAGCTACAAACACATGAATGACTAGTTTGTTTATCTTAAGAGATTCTGAATATTATAACTGATCATGTTTTCTTTGCTTTGACCATGAGGTATACTACAAGAAAGCAAAATATGTAATCCAACATCAAACAGTTACAGAGGATCTTAATATAATCATACTTACCGTGAATCTTGCTCCTGACTTTTTTGACTATTAAATATTCTCAATTTTTTTTTTAAAAGTCAAAATTTTGTATAGGGTCTGTGTGCATGCGTGTGTGTGTGCGCACGCATGCTGAGAGAAAGAGAAATGGAGACAGATCAAGTACATGTACACTTAGCTCTTACATTTGTGAAGATTCAATAAATCATTAAGTAAAACAAAACATACAAAAAACACATTCTGGGGGCGCCTGGGTGGCTCAGTCGGTTAAGCGTCCGACTTCGGCTCAGGTCATGATCTCGCGGTCCGTGAGTTCGAGCCCCGCGTTGGGCTCTGTGCTGACCGCTCAGAGCCTGGAGCCTGCTTTGGATTCTGTGTCTCCCTCTCTCTCTGCCTCTCCCCTGTTCATGCTCTGTCTCTCTCTGTCTCAAAAATAAATAAACGTTAGGGGCGCCTGGGTGGCGCAGTCGGTTAAGCGTCCGACTTCAGCCAGGTCACGATCTCGCGGTCCGTGAGTTCGAGCCCCGCGTCGGGCTCTGGGCTGATGGCTCAGAGCCTGGAGCCTGTTTCCGATTCTGTGTCTCCCTCTCTCTCTGCCCCTCCCCCGTTCATGCTCTGTCTCTCTCTGTCCCAAAAATAAATAAACGTTGAAAAAATAAATAAATAAATAAATAAATAAATAAATAAATAAATAAACGTTAAAAAAAATTTAAAAACAAAAAACACATTCTGTATCTTTTGTATGATAGGATATAAGGTAGGAATTTCAGGATAAAAGTGACATTCAGTTCTTACTTTCGGTGACCCTGAACAGTTATAAGTCTTATGAATTCTATTACCTTTTACATATGAAATAGTTTATTCAAAAAATAACAAGTAGACTATAAAGAAATAAATGTTTCTCAATGTTTTTGTGATTTAAAAAAGCTACTTACAATAAATTGCTGAACTGGAAAAATGTTAGCATCTCTTGGTTTTGACAATTTTTGAGAACAAAAACATATAGGAGTC
The DNA here is from genome assembly GCF_022837055.1 of Prionailurus viverrinus. Classification (NCBI taxonomy): domain Eukaryota; kingdom Metazoa; phylum Chordata; class Mammalia; order Carnivora; family Felidae; genus Prionailurus; species Prionailurus viverrinus. The sequence goes on from NC_062569.1 coordinate 34,285,767, forward strand.
CACTACATAATTACTCAATAAATGTCAGCTAGTATTGAAAGAACCAAAACAAAAACTGCTAGTTATAATTCCATCAACCAACTTCTACCAGAATTGAGATATAAGGAATGAAGTAAAACTATGGATCAGCTGGATATAAAGGTAAAAAAAAACGCAAGTATAATGAACTTGAAAAGTTCTGTACTAACTATAAACAAGAATAGCAAAGGGTATGATCTAGAAAAAAATAATAATAAAGACTCTAACCAAGACATGGTAACAATAAAAAAAGAGACCCTGCATATTCTGAAAAAGTGTTGAAATATTACTCATTATCTAATTATAATTAGTCAAAGTGTGATTTAAGATTAAGTCATTAAGATTGTATCTACTTGAGAAATCTAGTAATTCACTAAAATGATTCAAGTTGATACCTGGTTAAAAACGAACAAGAGAGGGGTGCCTGGGTGTCGCAGTCGGTTGAGCGTTCGACTTTAGCCAGGTCACGATCTTGCATCCGTGAGTTCGAGCCCCACGTCAGGCTCTGGGCTGATGGCTCAGAGCCTGGAGCCTGTTTCCGATTCTGTGTCTCCCTCTCTCTCTGCCCCTCCCCCGTTCATGCTCTGTCTCTCTCTGTCCCAAAAATAAATAAACGTTGAAAAAAAAAAAAAATTAAAAAAAAAAAAAAAACGAACAAGAGGGATGCCTGTGTGGCTCAGGTCACGATCTCACGGTTCATGGGTTCGAGCCCTGTATCGGGCTCTGTGCTGACAGCTCAGAGTCTCCCTCTCTCTGTGCCCCTACCCTGTTCATGCTCTCTCTCTCCCTGTCTCTCAAAAATGAATAAATGTTAAAAAAGAAAAAATTTAAAAACAACAAAGAGTACTAAAAATGACCTACACTTAAAATTAAACAAAACAAAAAAAACCCCACATGTTTTCTGAACTTAGAATCTCTCATGATAGCAGACATGAAAAACTATACTCTGAACTTGTATCAAATGGAATTTTGTCAAAATTGTCCCATTTCCTGATGCTTGGTCTGAATCATCTTCAAGATTTGAAAAGTAAAGAATTTTGGAGCACCATCATGCTTAATACAGTCATGTTTTATTGTCCAACTTCAGTAAACTTCCAAGGAAACCCTTTTTGCACAAGCCCCAAAACATGCGGAGAGCAAGAGAAGGTAGGCTTTAGCATGCAGAGAACTTCCCCACTCTGCTACAGCAAGGAGGATAGACTACATTCCTGAAATCAACAATTAAACATGTTTCTGTGTTGGGCAGGACATGAAACTTTTCCCAACACTGCACCTAATTTCCTTCTTGTTCAGTAATAATGGCCAAAATCTACTACTTTCTGCCTGTACATACTAGTCACAAAAAAATGTCAGTGATATGAATAGTCTGAAATTCCCATAGTTTCATGGAGTGCATCACTTTGTAAAGCAGATCTGTTCTGCCTTTTGGAAGGAATGTTATGCTACCTTTAACTAAGAAAATAAAGATGTTAGAGATCGTTACATTAAAATGTATTAATTCATATCACAAGTATTTATTTAGTGTTCTTGGCACTGAAATGAAAAGAGAAAAACGTTAAGGTAGTTTCTTTCTTCAGGTTATATATATTTTATGGTTGAAAAAAAAATTTTTTTTAATGTTTATTCATTTTTGAGAGCGTGAGTGGGGGAAGGGCAGAGAAAGAGGGAGACACAGAATCAGAAGCAGGCTCCAGGCTCTGAGCTGTCGGCACAGAGCCCGACACGGGGCTCAAACTCACAAACTGTGAGATCATGACCTGAGTTTAAGTTGGATGCTTAACCAGCTGAGCCACCCATGTGCCCCTATTTAAAAATTTTTTTTAATGTTTACTTATTTTTGAGAGGTAGAGACAGAGTGAGAACGGGGTAAGGGCAGAGAGAGAGGGAAACACAGAATTCACAGCAGGCTCCAGGCTCTGAGCTGTCAGCACAGAGCCCGATGCAGGGCTTGAATCCACGAACTGTGAGATCATGACCTGAGCCAAAGTAGGACGCGTAACCAACTGAGCCACCCAGGTGCCTCTGGTCATATATTTTAATAGTTTAAATATAAGAGTGCTGAGAACCATATAACTAGTCCGGGCAGTGTTAGGATATTGGACTAATAAGTGTGATATCAGATGTACCTAAACTTAAAATTCTATGTGTTTATCCAATTTCTGGTTCATTTGAGTTTCTTGAATCTGTTATGTCTTTTACCGACTTTGGAAAGCTCCCAGTGAGAATTTCTTTAAAAAGTTTTTCTGAACTATATTCTTTTTCTTTCTGAAATTCAGATTACCTTCTGATGTTCAACGTTCTGATACTGTTTGACTTTCTGATATTGCTGCACAGTATATGAGGCTGTAAAGGGTTTTTTCTCCCTCAATCATTTTTCTCTATTTTGTTCAAAATGAAAACTATTTTTATTAATCTTCAAATCACTGACTTTCCCTTCTCATTACATTTCTACCACTGAGTCCATTCAATGACTTTATAAATTATAAGTTACTGTATTTTTCAGTTCTAAATTTTCCAAATGGTACCTATTTTATCTTCTATTTCTTGGCTGAGACTTTCCAGTTTTCCATTCCATTCAATTGTGTTTGCCCTTACTTGCAGCATTTTTATAAGTGACTTAACATCTATGTCATCTCAGCACTGACACCTGTTGATTATCATCATGCATACAACTTGATATCATCCTAGTTCTTCATATGCCAATTAATTTTAAATTGCATCCCAGACCATTCTGACCACTATGTTATGGGACTCCAGGTTTTGTTTATATCCTACAGAAAATGTTAATATATTTTAGCAGACAATGATTAGGTTAAGACTCCATGGTGCAACAAGCCCCTTGAAGCTATGGTTCTAATACCAATTCAGTCAAATTATTTACAGAGCTATTGGATCTGTCCTATGTGTGCAGTATACAGTGACCAGACTGAGACCTGGGTGGTAGTTTATGCTACAGTTCATTTCTCAAAGTGTGTTGGCAGTTAAGACTCAGATCCACATATGTACAGTTTAGGAATAAACCTGTAAGCATAAACAGCTTAAAGGGGTTGCTCTCCTAAGCTCCTCCCACTCTCCAATCATCCAAGTACTTTTTGGTTGTCTGGGGCTCCCCTTTTTTTAATCACCCAGCCAGAAAGCTGAGGCTTTATTCACCCACACTTCCTAGAACTATGCCTAATAGCACAAGAGAAAAGGAGAAAGGAAAACAAAAAAGCCAGTGAGGATCTGCCCCATTCTCCTGATACTACAACTCTTCTAAACATAGAGGAAGGTTCAACTCTCTGCATTTTAGTCCTGTCCCCACTGCTATTGCTGCTGCCACTACCACTGCCACCACTGCTACTAATGCCACAGAACTTCTTAGAAACTGGGGCAAATGAGAACAGAGAAAACAACAAGAAACAAATAATAGAGGGGAAAAGTGGGAAGATCCTCACTCTCTCTCAGAGTTAGAAGACCTCTTTCCCGCTAGAGCTATAACCAGAGGGCTTCTTGAGCTCTGTGTGCACTAGTGTCATCTTCTAGATTTGGGACAGCACTGAATGTGAATATTCATACCTGAAAAGTGGAACACCACAAGGCTAGGAAAAGACTGATCAGAAAGCTTTATGCTACAGAATTCTAAGCACACTTAAAAGGTCAAAAGACAGACTTCACTCACATGAGGACTTTAAGAGACAAAACAGATGAACATAAGGGAAGGGAAACAAAAATAATATAAAAACAGGGAGGGGAACAAAACAGAAGAGACTCATAAATATGGAGAACAAACTGAGGGTTATGGGAGGGATTGTGGGAGGGGGGATGGGCTAAATGGGTAAGGGGCATTAAGGAATCTACTCCTGAAATCATTGCTTCACTATATGCTAACTAATTTGGATGTAAATTTTAACAAATTTACAAATTTGTTAACAAATAAAAAATAAAATTAAAAAAAAAAAAAAGGTCAAAAGATATTCAAGTGCCAGCCAGGGAGAATAGTGAATCTTCACTGAACACCTAGGATTTTCACTACAAACTGTAGAGAATCATGTGCCCCATAGGATCTCTGGGTCTGTGAATATAATGGATTCGCTCCTGTGATTAGGTTATACTATTTGACATAGCTAACTTTGAAGAAGGGAGATATTAGTGAGCCATCAAAAAGGGACCAGGCTCTTCCCCGCAAGAGATTCAAAATGTGGGAAGAATGTGATGCTTGACAAATTCTCCATTTCTATAGAGTTAAAAATAGAGCCACAGAGCCAGGCTTGAAAGATGCCTCTAGTAACTAAGAGCAATCCCCAGTCAATCCCCTGCCAAGACCCAGCAAGGCAATGAGGACCTCAGTTCTACAACTTCCAGGAACTGAATTTGACCAATAACTTGAATCACACTGGAAGCAAATTCTTCTCCAGAGTCTTCAGAAGAAATACGACCTAACACCTGGATTTCAACCTTGTAAAACCATAAGCAGAAAACCCAGTCACACCACACCTAGACTTCTGACTGATATACAAGCTAATAAATATGTATTCAAGCTGCTAGGTTTGTGGTAATTTGCTAAACAGCAATAGAAAACTAATTTAAGGGGCTATTATGAACGTAATAATTTAACAACTTAAAACAAATACTTCAGAAAACAATTATCAAAACTGACACAAAAGAAATAAAAATATGACTATATATCCATTAAAGATATTAAATTCCTAATTAAAAACCTTCCCACAAAGAAAACTCTAGGGTCAGATGTCTTGGAGTAAATCTTACCAAACATTTAAAGAAGAAATAATACTAATTCTATATAAACTTATTCAGAAAATTAATAGGAGGAAGGCTTCTCAAGTCAATTTGGGGAAAAAAGATCAATAACTGTTTTCATGACTGGCATTTAAATTTTTTTACCTGTTGCAACAATCATGTTCTACTTTTGCAACTGGACACAAATTAATAAGGAAAGTTTAAATAAAAGAAAAAACAATTACCACTAAAACAGAAAACAAAGGCCAACTGGTCATAAACACACTCATTAAAAATTAAAACCTAGCTGAGAATGTAAAAGCAAAAAAAAAGTCCTATTTTAATGACAGCTAACTAAAGGATCTTTAAAGTCCATTTATAAAAGCAAGTCACTGGTAATCTTTGGCAAGATGCTCCTGAATATGTCCTCATGCCAGCAAACATCTCAAACTAAGTGAATCTCTTTCTTGGATCACAAAACTATTCACTTAATTTCCTGCCAAGCAAAATAGGGGAAAATGCATGCTTTACACTTTAAGACAAAATGCCTTGTTAAGTCTTTACTTAATTGTATGGGGTTATGCAATAAATCTCCATGTGTTAACAACTTGTGGTCCACAATGTAGTCATCTATTTTCTTCCAGGAAATGGTATTACATTTTCTCTGTGTTCAGCAAGTTTAAAAGAAAAAAAAAGGGGGCTGAAAAAGGAGGCTGGGTGCAGCAAGGCTGACAAAGCAGAGTTAAAGCTTGCATAGGAACCTGTGACCTATAGTTTTGTCTTAAACTGTACCTGGTGAATTCCTGATCTAAAGCAAGTTCTTTTACATAATACATCAGGGGAAAATGTCACTTTATCCAGTACATCTCCAACTATTCAAAGAATACTTTAAGACAAAAATTCTTAATTGTCTTACATTAAAAGTCGCCATATTTTATCCTGTGCAATTGACCGGTATACCTAAAATTTAATCTCCAAAGTGACATTCCTTATGTGTATCAGTAAGTTATTCAAATAATGCAGCAGATTAAAAAAACACTCAAATCTTAACAAGTACTCACTTTTACACTTTCTTCTGTGTTAAGTTTATTTCCCTTAACCAAGACAATTTGGAAAGGGTTGTTATTTTCCCAAACATGCTGCAAAAGAATGAAATAGAGTATTTTAATTAAGGAAATAAATATTCTATGCTAGCAATGAAATCATCTTATCTGTTCTCATGTCCATTGACAAAATAACAAAAATAGACCTCTGAACTAACAACTGAAAGTCACATGTACTAAAATAAGCACCACAACCATTAGCACTTTGTTCTTAGGCAAAACACTGGCAGCATTTCAATACTGTTAAGAAAGTGACTATATTAAGCACCATAAACAAATAATATGAAAGCTTTGGATGAATTAAGAATTGACCATTTAGGGGTGCCTGTCCAACTTCGGCTCACAGTTCGTGGGTCTTAGCCCCACATCAGGCTCTGTTGTCAGGACAGAGCCCACTTTGGATCCTCTGTATCCCTCTCTCTCTGCCCCTCCCCCACTCTCAGTCTCTCTCCCTCTCTCAAAAATTAACATTAAAAACAATTTAAGAATTGATCATTTGGGGCACCCGGATGGCTCAGTCAGTTGGGTGACCGACTCTGGCTCTGGTCATGATCTCGCAATTTGTGAGTTCAAGCCCCACGTCGGGCTCTGTGCTGACAGCTCAGAGCCTGGAGCCTGCTTCAGATTCTGTGTCTCCCTCTCCTCTTCATGCTCTCTCTCTCTCAAAAATAAATAAACGTTAAAAAAAAAAATTAAAAAAAATTGACCATTTAAATATACAGTTAATATCTTAATCCTCAACAAGAGAGATTAAATATACAATCTGTTAAAACTGAATAACTATTGAAAAATGTTAACTGTTCCAATTGATACAGAAATTTAAGATTTGCTTTATATAAATATATTACATTCTGGAAAAGATGGTATTTTTGATATATTTAAATTCTAAAAGTATTCAGTAAGAAGAAGGCAAGTTATACCAAAAACACTCTCATAGCTAAGCTGATAGAAATGAACTATACCAGTAAACCAACTATTTCTGCACGTCTAACTTTTCTACTAGAAAGTCTCAAATTGCTCCCTGAAGTCTATGTTTAGCTGTAATCTCAAGAAATTTTTAATTTGGTGACATTTATCTGTGGCACCAAAAGAACACCAAAACCAGAAATAACATATTTATATTTATATGCAGCTTGCACTGAGGAAAAAGGATAGTAGTTAGAAAGATAATTACAAAGAAAGAAAGAAAGAAAGAAAGAAAGAAAAAGAGAAATAAAAAGAAAGAAAGAAAGAAAGAAAGAAAGAAAGAAAGAAAGAAAGAAAGAAGAGAAAGAGAAAGAAAGAAAAAGAAAATTACCAATAAATGGTAATTGATCTTTGGCAAATCTGCATTGGTTTTCACAGAAGGAAAAATCAACAGAGAAAATATGTGTGAGGCTGAAGCACATCACCTAAAACAAAATCACATGCTTTTGGGGTTACCAAAAGTTCACACATGAAACTTACAGAAATAATTCGCATTTTCTTTGGTGGTAAAGGAAGAGGAAGGTTTGATGAATTTCTATTTATGGCAGCTTCTATGGCAATCATTTCCTGTTCATACATCTTCTTGATCTTGCAACATTCCACAAGCATAAAATGAGGCAAGGTCCTATTCATTACACAGTTCCGGATATACTACAGTGGCAAGGAAAGAATAAGGTAAGGATTTTCAAGCAAATACTTAAATCAAGGGATACCTGGGTGGCTCAGTCGGTTAACAGTCCAAATCTTGATCACTGCTCAGGCCTTGATTTCAGGGTTGTGAGTTCAGGCCCTGCCACACCCACCCATCACCCAGTGTGGAACCTACTTAACAAAAACAAACAAAAACGTAAATTGATAGAAGAACAAAATTAAGATGAACACCACTATATCAAATGTACTGTAAAAATATATCTTAACATCAAGAATATGAGAAATTAAAATCACAACATAAAATAGCTACCATTAATTGAACACCTAAGAACATAAGATTATTTATAGCTAATTTTCCTAACAACCCTATAAAAGATATTTTCCTCTTTTTAATACATGAAAGGAAAATCAGAAGAGCTGAGTTACATTCCTGGCATCTTTAAATCTATCTTTTTTGTTTGTTTGTTTGCTAAACCCTGAAGAAACATGTACCTCCTCAGTGTAGATGTTTTGCCTTTTCTTTGTGCTTAATACAGGACAGTTTGACCTATCGGCTCACCTTTCTAGGGGTGGGACTTGATCAGGAGAGACTGTGATATCACAGTGCAAGCTTTGACCAATCAGTCAGGACAAGTGAACATGTAGTACACATTTGGCCATTTCTTCACATCCTGAGATAGTCAACTTAGACTTTCGGATGGATCCCTGAGGGAAGCCTGGTACCTTTACAGCACAGGGCTCCAGACAACCATTACTATCTTCCTTTTAAAAACATACTGGTCATCTGAGCTTGATGCTTTGTTTTATTTCAATGAGACCAGGATGACTCTCCAAAGGCATATAAGAAAAGGAGGGGCGCCTAGGTGGCTCAATCAGTTAAGCGTCCGACTTCAACTCAAGTCATGATCTCACAGTTGGTGGGTTCAAGTTCTGCACCAGGCTCTGTGCTGGCAGCTGGGAGCCTGGAGCCTGCTTTGGATTTCTGTGTTTCCCTTCTCTCTGCCCTTCCCCGACTCACGCTTTGTCTCTCTCAAAAATAAATAAACATTTAAAAAATTTTTTGTTTTAATAAAAGAAAAGAAAAAAAAACAAAAGAAAAGGAGTGGTTATTCACATTACCAAGATTCCTAACAAGCTGAGAAGAAAGAAACCTAATGTATTTCTCAGAAGAATAAATCTCATATACAGACAAAGTATGATTCAACATATTGTATTCAATTCAGAACCAAGAAGTACAATTTTTTGAAATTAAAAAAGTTCCAGGGGTGCCTGGGTGGCGCAGTCGGTTAAGCGTCCGACTTCAGCCAGGTCACGATCTCGCGGTCCGTGAGTTTGAGCCCCGCGTCAGGCTCTGGGCTGATGGCTCAGAGCCTGGAGCCTGTTTCCGATTCTGTGTCTCCCTCTCTCTCTGCCCCTCCCCCGTTCATGCTCTGTCTCTCTCTGTCCCAAAAATAAATAAACGTTGGAAAAAAAAAAAAAGTTCCAGAATTGTCTGTAATTGGCAGTTAGATGATATTATGCTAAATATATTCAATAAAAAATTTTTCACTATGAAATATTTATCATTCCACTCCTTCACATTCCTTTGAGTACATGGTATATTTTCTCTTTCACTATGACCCTGTACAAAAACGTATACAAGCCTTTGTTTCTCTTTATAACAAATCCTAGTTTGAATAGAACAATATACCCTCCACTAATTAAAGTTTAAAAAAAAGTGTTAAAGAAGCAGAAGGCTACTTAAAGGATGGCAAAACATAAAGAAGTCAACACTCCTATGCTACCACCAAATACTTTTCATCTTCCTTCTTCGTCTCATGGGCTAGAGTTCAAGTGTTGACTGTTAGAATGCCATAGCTCTCAAAGCAGAGAAGTTATAACTGCTTCTAGACCTTCTACCTACTAAACCACAAGAATTCAGGGCCATGCTAAAAATGTGAAAAGAAACATGTAAAATCCTCTATTAGCCGCTAATATATCACAGCTCCTTATTCTCAAATAGACATCACTTAATGTTTAGTATGTCTCTATCCCTCTTGCTTAAAACAAAACAATAAAAATCACAAATAAGAATAAACACATATCTTTATAAAATCCTGTTACTATTTACCCCTAACTTGGCATTTAGCATTATTCTTTATGTAATGACCATTTTTTAGTCTCCAAATTCAATTGCAACAAAAGTATCTTCAAGTTCCTTGAAGTCAAAGCCATTAATTCTATCCTTTAAAAGGACAGTGGTGGGGGAGGAGTACTGCACTGCTTTTATCTTATTTAAACTTCATTTTATTCGACAAACAATCTGAGGCACTATAAGTCAATTCATGATTGCATGGAAATAGGAATGTCAAACACAGAGGAAGTCTTTTGAGGATGTCCAGACCTAACCCTTACAAAATTCCTACCATATGTGGAAGAAACAAATAAGGGAGGGGAGGGCAATTTTACATGTTATACATATAGTAATTATATATATAAATATATATATAACCTATAAAAGAAACTGAAAAGTTTTCTATTCACAATGAAAATTTATAAGTTTTTATACAATTTATTTAGTGACCATTTAATCAAAATATCTTGTTTTTTTACTTCCCGCAGAATATTTTCTATCTAAATCATCATGTTGGGGTTTCTGGGTGGCTCAGACAGCTAAGCTTCTGACTTCAGCTCAAGTCATGATCTCACAGTTCATGAGTTTGAGCCCCACATCAGGCTCTCTGCTGACAGCTCAGAGCTGAGAGCCTGCTTCAGATTCTCTGTCTCCCTCTCTCTCTGCCCCTCCTCCACTCACACTTTGTCTCTCTCTCTCTTGAAAATAAACATTAAAAAAATGTTTTAAGCCTTTCTTTTAAAAAAATAATAAATCATTATGTTTACATGATAAAAAAGTAGGTAGCTATAGCAAATTTTATTAAGAATTCATAATGCTACAGGAAACCATGATATAACACTGAAACAACCAAAAAAGTAGAAAGCAAACATTTAGAAACAAACATTAAACATACAATCATTATACCAAAAATATATATAACCTTAAGTAAAATGACAAAAACATGCCAAAATGTTAACAATGGTTATCTCAGAGGTAGGTAGGATTATGAATATCTATTATTTAATTCTGTATAATTTTCTATAGGTTCTAAATACTCTAAATGTGACAACACATTTTTATCAGAAATTTAAATTATTAAATGCACACACACACACACACACACACACACACACACACACACACACACATATCTCTGGTAAACTGACGGTGAATACACATACCTGGAACTGAATTAGTGGGTGATCACCAAACACATATTCTACTCGCCCACTGACTTGTAACACATAGTCATACGGGCTAACTTCATCTTCTTTCCCATGAATAGTCAAACGTTTTTGGATTGCCAGTTCATTTATTTTGATAGGATTCATATTAGGAGATATTTGAAAGCTAAACACATCCTAAAAAGGGGAGTAGAAAAAAGGAACAATTTTATACTTGTGTTGAAAAAAATCACTCTTCACATTTGTACTTGTTACTACATTGGATATAGCCATACATAATATCCACATGTGTATATATATGTTACATAAGTATATCCTTCACATTTAACATTCCAGTACATATTCCTATTTTCTTTTAAATTTTTTTAATGTTTGTTTATTTTTGAGGGAGAGACAGAGAAAGACAGAGAGACAGTGCGAGCGGGAGAGAGGCAGAGACACACACAGAATCCGAAGCAGGCTCCGGGCTCTGAGCACTCAGCACAGAGCCCAATGCAGGGTTTGAACCCACGAACCACGAGACCATGACCTGAGCCAAAGTTGGCCTTAACCAACTGAGCCATCAAGGCACCCCTCATGTTTTCTATAAGGATTTTTTTAATGTTTATTTATTTTTGAGAGAGAGAGAGAGTGAGAGCGAGAGAGAATATGAGCAGGGGAGGGGCAGAGGGGGAGACACAGAATCTGAAGCAGGCTCCAGACTCTGAGCTGTCAGCACAGAGCCCAAAGTAGGGGTCAAACTTCCAAACTGCAAGATCATGACCTGAGCCGAAGTCAGATGCTTAACCAACTGGGCCAACCAGGCGCCCCTCCTGTTTTCTAAATACAATGTGTCCAGGGGCACCTGGCTGGCTCAGTCAGCACAGCATGCGACTCTTGATTTTGGGGTTCTGAGTTCAAGCCTTACGTTGGATGCAGAGATTACTTAAAAATTTTTTTAAAAATTAAAAAATAAATAACTTTTAAAACGCGTCCCGTCAAATTTGTTAAGATTTGATGGTCTGCAAGTCGTCTTACACTACACAAAGTACCACAGATCCCACAGGTCACACTAATATTTAACTAAAGTTTATCATTAGAAAGTTAAGGGGCGCCTGGGTGGCGCAGTCAGTTAAGCGTCCGACTTCAGCCAGGTCACGATCTCGCGGTCTGTGAGTTCAAGCCCCGCGTCGGGCTCTGGGCTGATGGCTCAGAGCCTGGAGCCTGTTTCCGATTCTGTGTCTCCCTCTCTCTCTGCCCCTCCCCCGTTCATGCTCTGTCTCTCTCTGTCCCAAAAATAAATAAACGTTAAAAAAAAAAAAATTATCATTAGAAAGTTTATCAAACGCATTTCCCAAATATCTTTCTTTAAAAATTTTACACCAAAAACCTGCAGTTGTTCAAATTTAGTTAAACTGAGAATTTTATGTTGTCAATGGTAACAAGAGATGTACACTTTACAGTAATTAAACTTAAATGAACAATTCTGTCCAATTTTATAACATACAAAAAGAAACAAAAGAAATTTTAATTAATGAAAAATGAAGATACAGTAGGGACTGGATATTATCAAAACTGCTCACCATAAATCCCAAAGGTACAGACAGTAAAGATGATCTAATAACACCTGGAACTTCTCAAAAGCTAGCAAAATAATTTCACACCACATGATCACATACTAAAGGATATAAGAAAATTCACCATCTCCAAAGGCAGCTAACTGCTACTCTGGACAAATGTGATTGTTACAGAATTCCCTGTACTGACCAGAGATGGATTCTACAATATTTCTAACAAGTTAAGTCATCTCCCTTTTCTACAAGGTACCTAAAATTCCAACTTTTTAAATATGAACTTACTGGGTATTCCAATCTATTTTCTCTAGTATTTTTACCCCTTTTCTCCTGAATTCTCTATATGAGTTGTTACTATAGGCATCAAAGCACATGAGCTAGGATCCTCAGAGTCATATGAGGACTCATGATTCCACTTTCCTCCCTCACCTGACTTCCCACTAAGATACCAATGATCTTACATTCTAATGGGTTGCCAACTGTTCACCTCTCCATTTCCAGTAATACTCTTCTACTTCAGCAATGCTTCATGTTTATCCTAAAGAGAAATATAACTTCTTATTTAATCCCCTTGCACTATCTACCTTAAAACTAACCTTCATAGAGCTTAAAAGCAATCTATCTTTAAAAAAAGAGTCACATCAGGCTCTGTGCTGACAGCTCAGAGCCTGGAGCCTGCTTTGGATTCTGGGTCTCTCTCTCTCTCTCTCTCTCTCTCTCTCTCTCTGCCTCTCACCCACCCTCTCTCTCTCAAAAAAAAAAAAATTTTTTTTTAAACTTTAAAAAGAGAGTCACAAAGAGATATGATACTCTTTTTTAACATACTACAAATGGTCAGAACTGTCTAAAGCAGTGCTACCCAAAAAACCTCTAATAATAGATATATTCTATTCTGTGCTATCCAATAAAAGTCACTAGCCACAGTGACTCTTGAGAACTTGATATATGGCTATGAAAAGAAATGAATTTTAATTTTACTTGATTAACTTAAATTTAAAATTAAATATACACATGTGGCTACTGATTACTATATTATATAGCACACATCTGGATAATGCCTAAGCAGCTTAATAAATCATAAAATTATTCTATGATTCCCATTTACCCTCTATTTCATACACTGAGAAACACAAAACTGGAGAACACTCTCATTATCAGATAGCAAGAAGCTACAGAAAAGACCAGAAATGAGAACTGGGCTTGAAAAACTGCAGATACTGGAAGTAATACTCAGAAAATAAAATAAATATGGTTGGTATGTTTCAAGAATTAAAGACGGTTTGAAAATGAATAAAGAGCAAATATATCTGAAGAAGAATCAAACAGAACTCCAAGACATAAAACATAATTAAGTGAAATTTGAAACTCAATGAAAAAGAACATGACAAATTTTAAGAGTTTTTAAATGTGACAATATCAAGTATTAGCAAAGATGTGGAGACACTAAACTCTCAAAATATTACTGGTAGGAATATAAATATGGAAAATTATTTTGCAGTATCTATTAAAAACTGATTACACACATACACCTATGACTTACCAGTTCTGTTTCTAGGCATACATCCAATAGAAATACGTAAATCAACATTATTTCATATAACAGCAATAATGAAGTTGATATGCTGTGTGTGTGTGTGAGAGAGAGAGAGAGAGAGAGAGAGAGAGAGAGAGAGAGAGAGACATGACAATTGAGGAAATGTGAACACTGACTGGAACTTGAGGATAAAAACCAAGCAAAACAAAACTAACAAAACAAAAAGAATAACAAAGATAAGCCACACTTCGAGAAAATATACACCCAACACCTATGAATGACAAAAATTCACTACCCCCCCCCCCAAATACCAAGAACTTGTACAAATCAGTAAGACACACACTACATAATTTAAAAATAGATTAAAACAAACAAACAAACAAACAAACAAACAAACAAACAGGGGTGCCTGGGTGGTTCAGTCAGTTAAGTGACCAACTCTTGATTTTGGCTCAGGTCATGATCTCATGATTTGTAAGTTCAAGCCCCACATTGGGCTCTGTGCTGACAGTGCTCAGAGCCTGCTGGGGATTCTCTCTCTCACTCTCTCTCTGCCCTTTCTTCTCTCTCTCTCTCTCAAAATAAATAAATAAACTTCAAAAAATAGACAAAAAACAAACAGAAATATGAATGTTTCATAATCAGTTATGAAAGATACAACTGAGACAATGGATATACAGTTGACACTTGAACAACATGGGTTTGAATTGTGTGGGTCCACCTAATTATGTTTTTTTTAATATAAATCCAGTACAATACTGTAAATGTGTTTTTTCTTCCTTATGTCTTAATAACATTTTCTTCTTTCTAGCTTACTTTATTGTAAAAATATAGTATATAATACATATATTAGATATGTGTAAACCAAATATGACTTTCAGTCAACAGGAATCTATTAGTAGCTAAGTTTTATGTGGGTCAAAAGTTATACATGGATTTTCTTTTTTTTTGAGAGGGCAGGGGAGAAAGCACGCACACACAAGCCAAGGTATGGACAAAGAGAGAGGAAGAGAGAGAATCCCAAGCAGGCTCCACACTGGCAGCACAGAGCCTCAATGCAGGGTTTGATCTCACGAATCATGAGGCCACAGCCTGAGCTGAAATCAAGAGTTGGACATTTACCAATGGAGCCACCCATGCAGCCCCATACCTGGTTTTTTGAATGCAAAGGGATTAGCACCAGTAACCCTCGCATTATTTAAAGCTCAACTTACATTTATAAAATGGAATTATATATAGTACCAACAGCTCAAAACTTTCCTTCAAAGACCAATCTTAATCTCTTGATGATAAAATTCATGTCTTCTAAATTACTACCAGTGTCTCACCACCCTTGTTAATATTTTTCACATAAATGTTAATTAGACCGACTGGTCAGAAGTCAACTAGTTTTTCTTGTATTTCAAGCAGTTTTCCAACATCTCTTTGAAATACTTCACAAAATATTGCACCTTTAAAAGACTTGTAATTTTCCTGAGGAACTGGCTTGCATTGTATTGCTCAATGATTACAAACAACTATATAAGAAAGACTATGCAACAAAGACACTGGGCGTATTAAGTGGGATAGATATTTCTGCTTCGCAGGAAGGGATACAATTAATTAGTGATGACATATATATCATGACAACTGGGCTAATTCAGATAATGTCTAGATGGGTGAAGAAATACTTCTTCATAGTTTTACTGTATATGCTTCACTGTTCTCACATTTCTGCCCATGCTTCTGATATATTCTCAAAAATTCCCAGAAAGTATAGTCACCACCTCCTTCTACCCTCTGTACAACCTGCCCTGTTCCCTAACACACAGGACACAATTTCAAATGCCATCTGCCCCCATCCCTTAATTGAGAGAATAATTTCATTTAACTTATGCTGAGTGAGGTTAAAAAAGAAAACAACACAGGTCTGAAAACGATGCTCAGGTTTATTGGTATCTTTAATAAATTATGACTCCTGGAATTAAAAATAATGCCTTTGTGGTTTGGCTGTTGGGACTAATGTTCTTTAAATCTGAAACATGATAATTCCATGATTATATTTATCTTGCTTATTAAGAGCCCTGTTCTATGCTGGCTGATAGTGACTATGTGGTGATCTAAAATTTCACGTTTTTCAAAGAAACTGCTATCTGTAGTTCTCCCTAACAATCCTATGAAAATCATTTTTTAACCTGTATGTATGCTTTGTTACATTTCATCTCATGCTTAGTTTAATATTCCCACATGCTGCTTCCTAATGTTGGTCATTAGCAGTAATGACGATGGGGTACCCCATGGCGTAGTCGATTAAGCATCTGACTCTTGATCTTGGCTAAGGTCATGATCTCACTGTTTGTGAGCGCAAGCCCCACACTGAGCTATGCAGTAATGGTGCAGAGCCTGCTTGGGATTCTGTCTCTCCTCTCTGCCCCTACCCTGCTAGTGCTCGTTCACTAGCTCTCTCTCTCTTGAAATAAATAAATATAAAAAAAAGTTTTTTTAAATGATTCACATAACCAAGTGGAATTTATTCCAGAGATGCAAGGACGGTTCCATATTCACAAATTGATCAATATGATACAACACTTCAATAAGAGAAAGGATAAGAACCCCATGATCAATTCAACAGATGCTTAAAGAACATTTGACAAAGTACAACCTCCATTCATTATTAAAACCCTCAACAAATTAGGAGTAGATAGAACATACTTCAACACAATAAAGGTCATATATGGAAAACCCACAGTTAAGATCATACTTAAAGGTGAAAAACTGAGAGCTTTTCCCTTAAGACCAGGA
Organism: Prionailurus viverrinus; assembly: GCF_022837055.1. NCBI lineage: Eukaryota > Metazoa > Chordata > Mammalia > Carnivora > Felidae > Prionailurus > Prionailurus viverrinus. Next base: position 34,302,371 of record NC_062569.1, read on the forward strand.
ACATGAAAAGGATGTCCACTCTCATCACGTTTATTCACTGTAGTACTAGAAGTCCTAACCACAGCAATCAGACAAGAAAAAAGAAATAAAAGGCATCCAAAGTGGTAAAGAATAAGTAATATTTTCACTATTCACAGATGACATACTATATATAGAAACCCTACAGACTCCACCAAAAAACTACTAGAACTGATAAATGAACTCAGTAATGTTACAGGATACAAAATCAATATACAGAAATCTGTTTCTATACACATTTCTATACACTAATAATAAAGCAGCAGAAAAGAAATTAAGACAACAATCCCATTTAAAATTGCACCAAAAAGGGGTGCCTGGGTGGCTCGGTCGGTTAAACATCTGACTTCAGCTCAGGTCATGATCTCACAGCTTGTGGGTTCGAGCCCCGCATCAGGCTCTGTGCTGACAGCTCAGAGCCTGGAGCCTCCTTCAGATTCTGCATCCCTCTCTCACTCTGCCCCTCCCCTGCTCATGTTCTCTCTCTCTCTCTCTCAAGAACAAATAAACACTAAAAAAAAAAAAAAAAAGGTAAAATTGTACCAAAAATAATAGGATATGTAGAAATAAACCTAACCAAAGAGGTGAAAGACCTATACTCTGAAAACTATAAGACACTGATGAAAGAAATTGAGGATGATACATTGAAATGAAAAGACATTCCATGATCATGGACCGGAAGAACAAATACTGTTAACATGTCTCTACTATCCAAAGCAATCTACAGATTTAATGCAATCCCTATCAAAATACCAATGGCATTTTTCACACAATTAGAACAGACAATCATAAAATTAGTATGGAACCACAAAACACTCCAAATAGCCAAAGCAAATGTGACAAAGAACAGCAAAGCTGAAGGCATCTCAAATCTGGACTGCAAGATATATTACTAAGTTGTAGTAATTAAAACAGGATGGTACTGGGGCACCTGGGTGGCTCAGTCGGCTAAGCAGCCGGCTTTGGCTCAGGTCATGATCTTGCGGTCCATGAGTTCGAGCCCCGCGTCGGGCTCTGTGCTGACAGCTCAGAGCCTGGAGCCTGTTTCAGATTCTGTGTCTCCCTCTCTCTGACCCTCCCCCATTCATTCTCTGTCTCTCTCTGTCTCAAAAATAAATAAACGTTAAAAAAAAAATTAAAAAAAAAAAAACAAGATGGTACTGGCACAAAAACAGACACACAGATCAACAGAACAAAATAAAAAAAAAAAAAAACAGAGGGGCGCCTGGGTGGCGCAGTCGGTTAAGCGTCCGGCTTCAGCCAGGTCACGATCTTGCGGTCCGTGAGTTCGAGCCCCGCGTCAGGCTCTGGGCTGATGGCTCAGAGCCTGGAGGCTGTTTCCAATTCTGTGTCTCCCTCTCTCTCTGCCCCTCCCCCATTCATGCTCTGTCTCTCTCTGTCCCAAAAATAAATAAACGTTAAAAAAAAAAAATTTTAAAAAAAAAAACAACAGAAAAAAACCCACAATTACATAGTCAATTAATCTTCAACAAAGAAGAAAATAATATACAAAGAGAAAATGACAGTCTCTTTAACAAATGATGTTGGGAAAACTGGACAGCTTCTTTCAAAAGAATGACACTGGACCACTTTCTTACACCATACACAAAAATAAATTCTAAATGTATTAAAGACCTAAATGTCAGAAAGGAAAACCATAAAAATCCTAGAAGAGAGCACAGGCAGTAATTACTCAGACATCAGCTATAGCAACTTTTTGGTCCCCTGAGACAAAGGAAACAAAAGCAAAACTAAACTATTGGGATTATACCAAAATAACAAACTTCTGCACAGTGTAGGAGGCAATCAATGAAACTAAAAAGCAACATAAAGAATGGGAGAAGATATTCCAAATGACATATCCAATAAAGGGTTAGTATCCAAAATATATAAAGAATTTATACAAATTGGGTGAGTCAGTCAGTTGAGCATCTTGACTCTTACTTTCGGCTAAGGTCATCATCTCACAGTTCAAGAGATGGAGCCCCACATTGGGCTCTAGGCTGAAAGAACGGAGCCTGCTTGAGATTCATATTCTCTCTCTCTCTCTCTCTCCCTCTCTCTCTCTCTCTCTCTGCCCCTCCCCTGCTCATGCTCTCTCCCTCTCTCAAAATAAATAAATTATAAAAAAAAATAATAATTTCTACAAGTTAACACCTAAAAAACCAATAATCCAATGAAAAAATTGGCAGAAGACATGAATAGACATTTTTCTAAAGAAGACATACAGGTGGCCAACAGACACACAAAACAATGCTTAATATCACTCATCATCAGGGAAATTCAAATCAAAACCACAATGAGATACCACCTCACACCTGTCAAATGGCTAAAATCAAAAACACAAGAAACAACAATCTTTGGCAAGGATGTGGAGAAAAGGAACTCTCTTGCACTGTTGGTGAGAAATTATACTAGTCCAGCAGCTGTGGAAAACATTATGAGGGTTCCTCAAAAATTTAAAGATAGAAAAAAATGCTTTCAATTTTTTAATTAAAAAAAAAAAAGTTAAAAGTAAAACTGCTCTACACACAGTAATCACACTACTGGGTATTCACCAAAAAAATTGAAAAACACTAATTCAAAGAGATATATGCACCCCCATGTTTATAACAGCATTGTTTACAATAGTCAAATTATGGAAATAGCCCAAGTGTCTACTGATAGGTGAATGGATAAAGAAGATGGGATATGCACAACAGAATATTATTTAGCCATAAAAAAAAGAATGAAATCTTGCCATTTGCAACAACACAGTTGGAGCTAGGGAGTATAATGATAAGCAAAGTAAGTCAGTAAGAGAAATACAAACACCACATGGTTTCACTCATGTGGAATTTAAGAAACAAAACAAACAAGCAAGGAGGCATAAAAAGAGAGAAAGAGAGAGAAACCAAGAAAGGGTCTCTTAACTGTAGAAAACAAACTGATGGTTACCAGAAAGGAGGTAGGTGGGGGGATGGGTGAAACAGGTGATGGGGATTAAAGAGTGCACTTGTCCTGATGAGCAATGAATTATTAAAAACTTAAACAAAAAACCTCTCCATATATATATATATATATATATATATATATATATATATATATATATAAAATTGAAAAAGTATTCTATGCTTGGAATCCACTAAGATTTTACAGTATCTCCATTTCTCTTTTAATTTCAAAACATTTATTTTCACACATACTTTTTTACAATGATGATTACATTAAGATATGCACAGCCAGTAGAGATCTGACCCATAAGTAATGAAATGCAGACTGACCTAGATGGGCAAATTGCCCTGAGCCAGTGTTTTCAAGTTGACTTCTAGTCACCTAACAGCAGTAAATAAAATTCCCCATTCCAGCTCTTTCAAGAGGGCAGAATTCCCTAAACAGTATTTTAAATTTGATCTTGAGATTTTATAATATCCAAATCTTGGTTTAATTGAACTTCTGTCTGAACATATCTCAGGATACAGCATCAAATGTTTTTGTTGTTGTTGTGTTTTTTTTTTAACCTATATAAACTTCCTTTGTAAAAGGCCAGAAGGCAGGCTCCTGCTTTTGCATTTGTTCCTACAAATATTTAGATACATATTGTTGGGAAGGAGGCAGAACTGAATAAAACCAGAAACATCTGGAGAAAATCCTGACTATACCACAGACCAGCTATAAGGCCTTGGCACACATACAAAAAACTTCTCTCCCTTTCAGTTTCTTCCCTATAAAACGAGGATGATAACACTTTATAGAGTTGTTTTTCAAAGTGGAGAATAAAGGGGTGCCTGGGTGGCTCATTGAGTTGAGTGTCTGAATCTTGATTTTGGCTCAGGTCATGATCTGGGGTCGTGGGATCGAGACTTGCATTAGGCACCACGCTGAGTGTGAAGACTGCTTAAGCTTCTCTCTTTCTCTCTTTCTCTCTCTCTCTCTCTCTCTCTCTCTCTCTCTCCTCCCTCTGTCCCTCTCTCCCACTCTCCCACTCGCACTCTCTCTAAAAAAATTAAAAATTAATATTTAAAAGTGGAGACTATAACAAAAATACCTTTCATAGCTCTTAGCATGGTGAAGTGCTTAATATAGAATGTTTACTAAAATGGGTTTATATCATTGTTGTTATCAGAGTAACTGAAGAAAGAACAAAATATTCTTGAACTCCTACCCTAATTCGAAGCCAGATCCTAGATGATAAAATGACCATACTATATACAAAGGTAGTACCATAATCTGGCTTCTAAAATAACTGTGACTATTCAGATATGGATTAACTGTATATACACACTCCATTATAATGCCCAATTCCATATCAGCACTTAATTACATATTTAAAGAATGCAAATATAAGAATATGGAAAAAAGAGATCATTTGATCAAAGCTTTCATTTTATAGACAAGAGCAAAATCACATGAGAAAACCCAGTAACTAAAAAACACTGTCTAGACTGGGGTTGGCAATCTTTTTCTGTAAAGACCCAGGTTTTGCTGACAACCTATGAGTCTTTGTCAATATTCTTTTCATTCTTTTTCTCTTTCTTTAACATCTCTTAAAAATTCCTTGAGTTTTTTTACATCCCTTTTAAGTATAAAAACCATTCAAAAACTGCAATTTTCCAAACCCAATCTAGACTAATATAACATTGCATCAAAAATCATACACATGCAAAGCATGTATCACACCTAATGCTAAAATTTCCATCTTAAATCTAAAAATGCTCTTTGTAACAGCATTTACCAAGTGAGCAAGAACCTCTTCTAAGATTGGTGCTGCATTCAGGTAAAATCACAGATTTCTTACAAAATATTTCTTAAAATAATACAACACTACCTGACAATTTTCAAAATGAACAGCCACAATGAGCTTTCCTCCATAAAGTTTATCTTCTAAGTTTTCAAGGATGGATGGTTCATGTTCTGGTGGATACGTCTGTTTTAGCCAATCCATCCAAGACAATCCCACAAGTGACTGAATCTTTTCTTCACTGAATTTGCGCATTTTTATTCGGAATTCATTCACTTCAGGATCCTTCAGTGCATCAAATTCATGTAGACCTAAACAAATTTTTTTACAGTGTCATTTTGAGTAGCTAATAATAATACAAGAAATACAAAATATATCCAACCAAATATACTGGACGTTCAATTTTTATCAAGAAAACAAAACTGGATAGGAAAATATTACACAAGGATCAAAAGAATATCCAGATAAAATAACACATTTCATATATAGAAGGTGAACACACAATCAGCTTTCTAAAGAAGACAAACTTGAAATCTTTCAAAGAAATGTAGTTAGGTACCAGTTTGATAAAGATAATCACGGAAATAGTATACACATTTTAAAACCACATATAAGGGGCGCCTGGGTGGCTCAGCTGGTTAAGGGTTGGCTCAAGTCATGATCTCAAGGTTTATGAGATGGAGCCCCAAATGGGGCTCCCTGCTGACAGCATGCAGCCTACTTGGGATTCTCTCTCTCTCCTTTCTGTCCCTCCCCACTTATACACACATGCTCGTATGCTTTCTCTCTCCCTCTCAAAATAAGAAATAAACTCAATAATTAGATAAAACCACCTATAAACTATCCAGTTTTTCTTTACAAACCAAGTAAAAATCACGTTTATCATATCTGAGAAAGCCTAAGAATCTGAAAACTTTTAAATTAATCAGTTTAAAACTCACATTTTTACTTAAGGCTCAGTAAATTTAAATTTTATAGATTAAACTTAGGTTTCACTGTGATTTTTCAACAATGGTTATATCAGTCAAAAATCTCATGAATATAAAATTATTCTTCACTGTACTTAATTATGAACCACTTCTACCATGCAGACAACTAAATACAGCAACCTTTTCATAAACTTATCATTATCCTAATAAACAATGCTAGAAATTTACAACAAATAAACATGCAGAAATTTGTATACATAAACTTTTACTTGTAAGATGGCAAACATTTTAAAGTTTAACAACACCCTGTACTGGAAGGCGTATTTATTTAATATTAGAAATTATAAACATACACATACATTCTTTGACCTCAAAATTCTGCCAACAGGAATTTTAGCCTGAGAGACCCACTACTAGCCAGTAAGTGCCAAATATGCACCCCCAAATCATCCACATAAGATGCCCAACTTCTAGTGACCCCCCCCCACCTCCAGCTTCTGGCCAAAAACTTCCAATCAGCCATACAAGAGGCATTCCCCCTTCTTTAGCATAACACTTTTTCAACCCCTGCCTGCCTTTGGGTCACTGACAAACAAAAAGCTCCTTTACTATAATAGCAAGCTCTGAGTAAATAGTCTGTTCTCATTGGGTGGTCTTTATTTCCACAAACCTAGAGAAGTACATTATTTGTACAACGTACTGTTAACAGTACAAGAATGTTCACTGTAGTTTTGTTTATAATAATTTAAAAACTGGAAATAAAGTTAATCATTAAGACCTAGTTTTAAAATTGAGATACATCCATATACCATTATATGGTAGTAGAAGTGATCAATGGATAGATTAGATTGGTATTGTTACATTAAAAGCTCCAGGTAAGTTAAATGTAAAAAGCAGGGACAAAATGAGTCTCACAAGATTCCTTTTATGCAAATTCAAAAGAAAGAGTATAGAATATGTATACATTTTTGTTCTGAAAAGATACCTGAGATGATGACAGTATTTCACAGTGCTGATGACAGAAGTACAGGGAAGCAGCCTGCCAGTATTTGTTCCATAAGGCCATTTAATACCCTATCATTTGAATCTATACTATCTGAATATATGCATGTCAATCAGGGTTACCTGGACAGTGGACTTATCTCCATTGTCTATTTTCTTTTACATATTAAAACAATTATTATTTAAAAATAAATATTAGAATCAATCTGTGGTATTAAATATAAAAACATAAAAATGGGGGGCGCCTGGGTGGCGCAGTCAGTTAAGCGTCCGACTTCAGCCAGGTCACGATCTCGCGGTCCGTGAGTTCGAGCCCCGCGTCAGGCTCTGGGCTCATGGCTCAGAGCCTGGAGCCTGTTTCCGATTCTGTGTCTCCCTCGCTCTCTGCCCCACCCCCGTTCATGCTCTGTCTCTCTCTGTCCCAAAAATAAATAAACGTTGAAAAAAAAATTTAAAAAAAAAAACAAAAACAAAAACAAAAAACCATAAAAATGGTTAAGCCGCATAATGAATGCAGCAAAGGTAAAATCTTGAGAGTACATTATAATTTCCTGGATAGTTTTGGATCTGGAATGGAAATATACACTCTTATTCAGCCATGAAAGAACTGTAATTTATGCAGACTAGCTGAGGGATTTTGGAGCTTGTTTGCCAGCACAGCTGAAGCTCTTTCTACTCACAGACACAGGTATTACAGGTGAGGAAAGGGAAATGTGTACCTACTACATTTAACAAAAATCAAACTCTTTATCTCCCTTTATCTACTAAAAATCACGTCTAAACCACTTCCTAAATGTCTCTCAACCCTGTCTACTTCTCCTAGTTCTTGCAGCCATTAATTTATTCCCAGTCCATCATTGCCCCTCCCATGGATTACTACATCAGTTTTTCACTAATTTCTCTACTCCCAGTCTTAATCTCTCCAACCCATGCTCCATTTTCCAGTATGAATAATTCTTTATAAAATGCAAATATGATGGGGACACCTAGGTGGCTCAGTTGGTTAAGTGGTTGAATGTCCAGCTCTTGATTTTGGCTCAGGTCATGATCCCAAGGTCATGGGATGGAGCTCCTCATTGGGCTCCATGCTGAGTGTAGAGCCTGCTTGGGATTATCACTCTCTCCTCCTGCCCCTCTCTCCCCCTCCCCTACTCATGCACTCACTCTCTTGCTCTCTCAAAAAAACAAAAATGCAAATCTGATGTTACTCCCCTATTTAAATCCCTTCAATAGTTTCCCAACTGCTCCTAGGAAAACGTCTCAAATTTTTATTCTTTTTAGGTTTATGTATTTTTTTTTTGAGACAGAGCGAGTGGGGGAGGGGCAGAGAGAGAGAGAGACATGGGGCTCAAACCCATAAACCACGAGATCATGACCTGAGCTGAAAGCAAGAGTTGGACACTTAACCAAATGAGCCACCCAGGCACCCCAACAAACCTTAAATTTTAAGATAAGAATATTATTTAGCTTAGAATCAAATATAATTTTTTAATATAAAAGAAGTATTGAGTGAATAATTTCTTCACATTAACGACATTGTTAAAGTCCTCCAGACTCTAGATATCCTTCACTTTAAACTACACCACAACTTTACAGGTCGGGGAAAATAAGGGAGTATTCAAACATGTTTTTCAGGATGCTGACAAAATCCTCCAATCAAGATTTCCTAATGCGTATTTGGAGAAATGAATGCAGGGGTGACAGGTACCTTCACTACAGAGGATAATCAGAATCCAAAGAGCAGCTCTGTAAATAATTACTTAGAATAAACATAAAAAATAAAATGATCAAATATATTATCACTCAGGAAAAGGTATTTTTAGACCCATCAGGGCAATTATATCTATTGTTTTCTTTGGGGAGGAGGAGGCAGCAAACTTGTTCCTGAAGTTAAACTGAAATAATTGTTTATTGTTTTCCCAGGAGGCATGACCTCACCAAGTCCCGGTTGTAGTCACCACATACAAATTAGCAATGGCAAAAAATGACTTGTTAGGTATTGAAAGTAAAAATTCATTGTAAAATAATAAACAGAATTACTCAAACTCCTAAATTAATGTTAACACTTGAATTTGTGTATATGATCATTAACATCAGGTTTCCTAGATGCACTGAAAATCTAAAATATGATTTATAAATAGTTAAGAATTTAAAAACTGTTCAAGTTAATATAAAACACTCTTTGCATCTTGATCAATCAAATTGCAGGGCACACTGCATTAAAATTTTTTATATAATAAGCTTTATGATACAGAAGGAAATATGGTCACATTACTTATAGAAAGAGAAATTCAAGATATACATCTACCCATACCTGTACCTATACCTACACCTATACCTATACCTACATCTATATAATCCCTGCATTGTGGCAGGGCAAAGTCAGTGTTGCCAAATAAAAAACCAGCATGCTCAATTCTATTTGAATTTTAGATAAACAATGAATGATTTTTATCAGGAAGTATATCCCATTTAATATCTCAATCTACTATATTTTTATTTGCTAAGTCTGGCAAGCTTATGTAGAGGTTAATAGTGGCTAATGAGCTCATATATTTTGGAGATCACGACTAGAAGAGTGCAGAGATTTCAGTTTTGAAAACATGTTACATCTCAAAAGATAACTATATCCTGACAAAAGTTAGCTCTCTCTCTGGTGCTAACCTTTTGGGTTATCAAATATTTTAGCTTCCTTAACAATCAGTGTGGTTATGATCTACTTCCTTTCATCAGTATAGAAATATACAAAAGTTATATATCTTCATACACACACACACAGCCATTTGGAAAAAACTATATATCTCAATATTGCCAGTGAATATTCTTGTCTTGGATAAAACTGTGTTTATTCTTTTTACTTTTCCATATATTCTTCAATTCAAAGGGGAGATTTTTTGTAATGGAGAATTTAAAATTTATCAAAAAGATCTTTGGAGCTCTGGCAAATAGAAAGGAATGCTCTCTACTGAGGTCATTAATATATAAGAAAATTTGGGTGGTACCTGGCTGGCTCACTTGGTGGAGTGTGTGACTCTTGATCTTGGGGCTGTGCGTTCAAGACCCATGTTGAGTATGAAAATTATTTAACAATAAATAAATAAAATCTTAGGGAAAAAATAAAATTTTGTATGGTAAATAATTACAAACCTATTTAAGGGGGAAAAAATATTGCCTAAAGCAAACTAGTTATCCTCTGAAGTAATTAACCTTTTTAAGGGGTGCCTGAGTGGCTCAGTCTATTAAACATCTGACTTTTGATTTTAGCTCAGGTCGTGATCTCAAGGTTTGTGGGTTCATGCCCCAAGTTGGGCTCTACCCTAAGAGCATGCAGCCTCTTGGAATTCTCTTTTCCTTCCTCTCTGCCCTTCCCCCTGCTCACATGTGTTTGTGCTCTCTCTCTCAAAATAAATAAATAAACTTAAAAAAAAAATTACAAAAAAAAAAAAAAAAAAAACACTTTTTGAATACCAGGCTGTCATTCAGTAAATCAACAAGGTTCTGTTCTATGTACTCAGAGGGAAGAGTGTAGTCCCACATTTGTAATCATTAGTTAGCCTGAATTGCTATAGGTCACCATCAAAGAATGCAATCTCACAGGGCATGGTTCTTAGAGGAGATGGCACTAGATTATCTTAAAGGTACGTATAATCCTAAATGGGATGGTACTATATTATCCTGTAATAGTGAATTTAATCAATACAGAGGCCAATCCAAATCCAACAACCACCAGTCGATATTCTGGTTTTGTATTTAAACTTCAAGTCTCTAAATTAAAATAAAACAGGGGCGCCTGAGTGGCTCAGTTAGTTAAGTGTCCAACTTCGGCTCAGGTCACGATCTCACTGTCCGTGAGTTCGAGCCCCGCGTCGGGCTCTGCGCTGACAGCTCAGAGCCTGGAGCCTGTTTCGGATTCTGTGTCTCCCTCTCTCTCTGACCCTTCCCCGTTCATGCTCTGTCTCTCCCTGTCTCAAAAATAAATAAAACGTTAAAAAAAAAAAGTTTAAAAAAATAAAATAAAATAAAATAAAATAAAATAAAATAAAATAAATAAAATAAAATAAATTAAATTAAAATAACATAACATAACATAAAATACCATAACATAAAATAATAAAATAAAATAAAATAAAATAAATAAAATAAAATAAAATAAAATAAAATAAAATAAATAAAACAACCCAAAACTGCTACTCAAAAATAAACAAACAAACAAACAAACTTCAAGTCTCTTCCAGAGTTAACCTCTTATAGTACTTAACTCAAGTTAGTATCTTGTCTAAAGCAGGATACTGATATCCCATTGCCCCTGAGACAGTTATGATTATTACAGCAAGACTGTACCAGATTTTCTTTGTTATTCACAATTCTCCCTGGAATTAATTTGCAAAGAAGAACATGGACATAATTTATCTTCACTCACTACAAAAATAACTCTACTTAAAGAAAAATTAAGGAGTAAAATTTGTCAAGAATATTGGAATTTATCAATCAGCTTAAAATCTTGGTTGGTATAGAGAGTTGTATATAAATTGTGTTTATACCGTAGAGGCATTTAAAAGAAACAGAGAATGTATCTCTCAGAAAAGGTATCTCTTCTCAAACTACGTGAAACAAAGGAACAACTTTTTTCTTTCCAATCTGCCAAGAAACATTATTTTGCAAATAAAAATAAGTCACTAGAAAAGGATGCAAAAAATATAACCCCTGGGATACTGTGGCAATATCACACTGCTACAGGAATTTATAAACATTTACTCTCAAATTTTAAACTTACCTGATCTCAGACTGGTTAACAATTTACAGACAAGCATTGGTCCTTGGGCCATACTCTACAATGTCTTAGATTATACTTACTACATGTTTATACATATAGCAACAAACATGGTAAGAATTCATACTAGGAAGTACTTAAATTACCTTTTCCTATAAGGACTCCAATTTTTGAGTCTAATTTTTCCCCTGGGTCACAACTTCTTGTCACTAATTTGAGAACTGGAAGAAAAGGTCTGACATCACAGAGCCTTCTTGTTTCATCTTCAAGCTCCTCATATACAGCAGTTTGATTCACACATGCAAACATATAGGAGTCAATTTCCAAAAGGAGGTTAAACATTGGGTAATTATGAACTTGCTTCCATAACATCTGCAGGAAAAAATTAGACACTTTCTGGAACAGAAAAACTTGCTCAAGTGTATAAAATACATCTACAAAGATACTTACTACAGCACTCTTTGTAAAACTCAAAAACATAGAACAAGCCAAGTGTTTAGCAATAAAGGATTGACTAAATCAATAATAAAGTACTATACATCTGTGAAAATAAAAATAAAAGGTAACATAGGAAACTGTCCAAGATATATTAAGGTTGTTTTTTTTTGAAATGCCAACTTGTAGTAGAATATGTATACTATTAACCCATTTTTGTAGTTAATGTACTAGTATAATGCACATAAAATGCACATACATAAGCAAAATCATTAAGTATCTGCCAGACTCATCAAGAAAGAGAGAACTCAAAATCAGAAATGAAAGAGAAGTTACAACTGACACCACAGAAATATAAAGGATTATAAGAGACTACTACAAAAAATCATGTGCCAACAAATTTGAAAACCTAGAAATGGATAAATTCCTAGAAACAATCTTCCAACATTGAATCAGAAAGAAGCAGATACTCTAAACAGACTGATTGCCAGTAACAAAATGGAATCAGTAATTAAAAAACAAAACAAAACAAAACAAAAACCCTCCCAAAAGGGGCACCTACATGGCTCAAACAGTTAAGTGTCTAACCCTGGATTTCTGCTCAGCTCATGATCTCACAGTTCGTGAGAGCCCCATGTTAGGCTCTGTGCTGGCAGCGCAGCACCTGCTTCTATTCTCTCTCTGCCCCTACTCTGCTCATGCTTGCTCTCTCTCAAAATAAATACATAAACTTAAAAAAAAAAAAAACCCTTTAAAAAAAAATCAAAAGAAAAAAAAACTCCCAACAAACAAAATCCGGAACCAGACGGCTTCACCAGTGAATTCCACCATTCATAAAAGATTTACTATCAATCCTTCTCAAACTCATCTAAAAAAGAAGGAATGCTTCCAAATTCATTCTACAAGGGCAGTATTACCCTGATACCAAAACCAGACAAAGACACTACAAAAAAAGAAAACCACATACCAATATCCCCAATGACCATAGCTGCAAAAATCCTCAACAAAATATTAGTAATGCAAATTCAGCAAGACATTTAAAGGTTTATTCACCACAATCCTTGCATTCCAAGGATGCAAAGATGGATCATTATCCACAAATCAATCAATATGACATACCACATTTACAAAATGGAAGATAAAAACCATCTAATCATCTCAGTAGATGCAGAAAAAGCATTTGACAAAATTTCATGATCCTGCATGATAAAAACAAGTGGGAAGAGAGAAAATATACTTCAACATAATAAAGTCATATATGACAAACCCATGGCTAACATCATACTTACTTGTGAAAAGCTGACAGCTTTTCCTCTAAGATCAGAAACAACATAAAAATATCTACTCTCACCACCTTAACTCAACACACCATACTACAAGTCCCAGTCACAGCAATCAGACATAAAGAAAAAACATTCAAATTGTTAACGAAGAAGTGAAGTTGTCACTATTTATAGAAGACATGATACTACATATAGAAAACTCTAAAGATTCCACAAAAAACGATTAGAAATAATAAATGAATTCCATAAAGTTGCAGAATACAAAATTAATATACAGAAACCTGTTGTTTCTGTACACTTCCAGAGAAATTTAAAAACAATGCCATTTATAAGTACATCAAAAAAAAAAAAACCTAGTCTTATGCTAAGTGAAATAAGTCAGAGAAAGATAAATACCGTATGATTTCATATATACATAGAATCTAAAAAACAAAAACAGGAGGCTCATAAATACATAGAGCAAACTGGTGGCTGTCAAAGGGGAGGAGCAGAAGGGACAGGTGAAATAGGTGAAGGGGAATACAAGGTACAAAAATACCATTTATAAAATAAGTAACCCAACGAGATGAAAAGCACAGAAGAAAAAACATAGTAAAATTGCAATAACTTTGTATGGTGACAGAAGGTAACTACACTTATCATGGTGAGCATTTCAAAATGTACTTAACTATTGAATCACTAGGTTGTACACTTAAAAGTAATATAATATGTCAACTAGACTTCAATTTTTTTTTATTTTTTTAATGTTTATTTTTGAGAGAGAGACAGAGCATGAGCAAGGGAGGGGCAGAGAGAGAAGGAGACACAGAATCTGAAGCAGGCTCCAGGCTCTGAGCTGTCAGCACAGAGCCTGATGTGGGGCTCACACTCACAAACCATGAGATCATGACCTGAGCTGAAATCAGATGCTTAACCAACTGAGCCACCCAGGTACCACTATACTTCAAATTTTTTTAAGTGAATATCTCTGAAGGCTAAGAATCAATGAAGACATCCATATTTAACATTCTTATGAATATAAATAACATCTAATCAGAAAATAGAAAAAATTTTAACGTATGTATCATCACTCCCATACAAAATTTGTATTTTTCCTGCATTATTTTCTATTCATCAGGGTTATCTTCATTAATTAGCATTGCTCTATCAGTATAAATAAGCAGAATCTCATATCACTTCCCCCAAGTCTCCTGGATGAGATCATGTAAAAGATCACTATATAAATGACAAGGTGGATGATAAATTTTAACTGCAGCCAGTACAAAAGCCAAAAGCTGAAAATAACAAACTGGGGATAAAACTCATAGCTAATATTCAGATTCAGTTTTATATATGAAAAAGGAGTGATGGACAACAGAAGAAAAAATAGGGAAACTGGATTTTCATCAAAATTTTACAAAATTCATATATGAATAGACACTAATGTGATAGTGAAAAGGCAAACCAAAGAATGGGAGAAGATGTTTGCAAATTATATATTTGATAAGCGATTAATATTCAGGATAATTGAAGAACTCTTACGGCTCAGTAACAAAAAAAAGACAAGTGAAAAAATGTGCAATAGTCTTGAATAGACAATTCTACAAATGGCCATTAAGAAGAAGAAAAGATGCTTGACATCATTAGTCATGAGGTAAATGCAAAGAAAAGCTGCAATGAGATACCACTTCACAGACATAAAAATGGTTATTATCAAAAACAAACAGGGGCACCTGGATGGCTCAAGTCAGTTAAGCATCCAACTTCGGCTCAGGTCATGATCATGTGATTCATGAGTTAGAGCCCCATGTGAGGCTCTGTGCTGACAGCTCAGAGCCAGGAGCCTGCTTCAGATTCTGTGTCTCCCTGGCTCTCTGCCCCTCCCCTGCTCGCATTCTGTCTCTCTCACTCAAAAACAAATAAACATTAAAAAAAAAAAATAGGGGCACCAGGCTGGCTCAGTTGGTTTAAGCGTCCCACTTTGGCTCAGGTCATGATCTCACAATTCATGAGTTCAAGCCCCATGTTGGACTCTATGCTAACAGCTCAGAGCCTTGAGCCTGCTTCAGATTTTGTGTCTCCTTCTCTCTCTCTGACCCTCCCCTGCTCGTTTTCTCTCTCTCTCTCAAAACTAAACATAAAAAATTAAAAATTAAAAAAACAAGAACAAAAATTACAACTGTTGGCCAGAATGTGGAGAAACCAGAACATTTGTGTACTGCTAGTGGGAATGAAAAATGGTATCACTGCTGTAGAAAGCTCTTTGGCAGTTCTTTACAAAGTTAAAACAGGGGCGCCTGGGTGGCTTGGTTCGTTAAGTGTCCAACTTCAACTCAGGTCATGATCTCATGGCTCATGGGTTTGAGCCCCACGTCAGGCTCAGTGCTAACAGCTCAGAGCCTGGATTCTGCTTCAGATTCTGTGTCCATCTCTCTCTGCCCCTCCCCTGCTTGCGCTCTGTCTCTCTCTCTCTCTCTCTCAAATATAAATAAACATTAAAAAAATTTTTTCAAGTTAAAAAAGAATTACCATATGATACAAAAATTCCACTTCCAGACATATACCCCACAAAAATGAAAGCAGAGACTCAAAAAGATATGTATACCAATGTACATAGTAGCATTATTCACAATAGCTAAAAGATAAACAACCAAAATGCCCATCAAAAGATGAACAGATAAAAAAGTGGTATATCCATACAATGGAACATTACTAAGTCTTAGAAAGGAATGAAATTTCGGTTCATTATTATATATGGATGAACTTTAAAATATTATGCTAGGTAGGGGTCCCGGGTGGCTCAGTTAAGCATCTGATTTTTCATTTCAGCTCAGGTCAAGATCTCACTTCATGAGATTGAGTCCCACGTCAGGCTCTGTGCTGGCATTTCAGAGCCTACTTGGGATTCATATACTCTCCCTCTCTCTCAAAATAAATAAACTTAAAAAAAAAAAAACATAAACATATGTCATAAAAACTTTTTCTTAAAAATATAACCCCTGATTTTCATATTGGGTTCAGCTATTTGGAAAACATTAAAGAGAAAGTTTAGAAAATAATTTCATTTACATTTCATAGTCTTCACAAATCAATAGCATTCATCAATTCACTTCAAAAAATAATCCAACAAAACAAGCAACCCTTGTTATGTAAAAGAATTTGCTTCCAAACTGAGGCTCACCAGAAGGGAGGTGGTGGGGGGATGGGTGAAACAGGTGATGGGGCTTAAGGAGTGCACTTATTGTGAGGAGCACAGGGTGTTGTATATGTGTTGAATCACCATATTGCACACCTGAAACTACCTAACATATACTGTATGTTAACCACCTGCAATTTAAATAAAAACTTAAAAAGGTGGGGGTGGCGCCTGGGTGGCTCAGTCAGTTAAATGTCCGACTTCAGCTCAGGTCGCGATCTCTGCAGTTGGTGAGTTTGAGGCCCGCATTAGGGCTTTGTGCTGGAGCTTGTTTCAGATTCTGTGTCTCCCTCTCTCTCTGTTCCTCCCCTGCTCGCACTCTGTCTCTCTCTCAAAAACAAATAAACGTTTAAAAAAAAAAAAAAAAAAAAAAAAGACTTTGCTTCCAAAGGAGGACACGCCATTCACTAGTGAGGGAAAACTTTTTCCTCCCCATAGTCACCATGAAAAGTAGTGGGGTACGGAGGGAAGAGGAAGGAAGAGACAGTTAAAAAGATTTTAACACAAAACTTTCTTCAACAATGTCAAATTCCTTTTAATAACCTGAATGAGCGTTTAAAACTAACGTTTCAAACTAATGTTTAAACGTTTTAAACTAACATTTAAAATCAACGTAAGTTGATTTTTCTTAAATCAGGTATCACATATGGATTAAAAGTGACAGTAAGAATGACTGTTTTATATGTCCACAAAATACAAGGCAAATATCAAAATCTTTAATATGTAGTGACCCAAAGCTTAATCTTCTCTCAAACTGACCATATGATTTACACAAGTAACATTTCCTATAATATAGTAAGTAAGCTACACTGATAAAAATTTTACCTATTAACATACCTGTTTAATATAGGAAATGGTAGCTTCCCGAGGAACCTCCAACTGAATATAAATCCCAGTGGGCAAAAGGAAATCCACAGGTATGGAGCCATCAGATGCTAACTGTGAATCCACTGCCCAGATGTCAAGGATGTCTGCCATAGCAGGAGGCATTATGAAATTGAAGCACATTCATAACCATGAGGCCCTAGAAATTATTAAGTAAAATGTAGTGAAACAGAAAATTAGCCAAATCTTATGTTAAAATATGATAAAGCCCACTAATCCATAATTACTCTTTGGATTTCAATATAGCCAATTACATAACAGGAGGTCAATTAAAGAGTAAGCCACCAGAAATAAATTATTTAAAAACACTTTCAGTTATCACTACATACATTATATACACACACCATACTGACTCAACATAAATTCAACATATCACATGTGAAAAATGAAAGGTTTAAAGATTACAGGTTTCTAAGAAATTAAGTTAAGAACCATTCAACAAGTGATTCTTGCCAGGTTTTACTTAGATAATATTGGCTTCTTTGGCTGAGTTCTTCTCTGCAAACTTCAATGAAAATAGCAATCAAGAGGGCCTTCTTTCAAAAATACTTTTCTATCAACCTCATGTAAGAAAATGTCATGAACTTGTCATGACCCACCACCTAAGTATTAAAAAGACCAAGTCCCTTAAACCAGCTGGCAAGGTCCTTTGTGCTATGTCTCTAGCCTATTTTTCTTTACTTGTCATACTTGTCCTACTAATGAACAGCCCAGGCCTTTGTACCACAAGTATCTTCTGCCCTCCTGCTGTTAGAACTACGTTCATACAAATGTTGACACTCCTGGAATCAAGCCCCTATTCCAATAAATGCACCCCTCAACTGCACCTTGAGGACTTCCTTGAGGGCTTCCTGCAAGGAAGCACAACAATAACAGTGGGAAGAACATGGCACTGAAGTTAATTAAACCAACATTCAAATCCCATTTATTCAAAGAATGAAATTGTTATACCAAAAGAGACAATTGCTAACTCAAAGCCATTTTTCAGCATCAAAAGCAATCATGACATCCATGAGTTGAAACACATCAAATATATATAAATGGGTGACTTAATAAGAAGAAACAAATGCTTCACTGATCACCACCAGAGAGTGCTAAGACCAACTCACACTATTCTGAAAACTGATAAAGAACCTGAGTGCACCTGGGTGGCTCAGTTGTTTAAGTGGCCAACTTCAGCTCAGGTCAAGATCTCACAGTTTTTGAGTTCAAGTCCCGGGTCAGGCTCTGTGCTGACAGCTCAGAGCCTGAAGCCTGCTTCAGATTCTGTGTCTACTCTCTCTCTGCCCCTCCCCAGCTAGCACGCTTGCTCGCACTCTGTCTCTCTCTCTCAAAAATAAATAAAAATTAAAAAAGAAATTAATAAAATAAAATAGTGGGGAAATAAACATTTAACCAGCTTGTGCTAAATTATGTCAGGGTAACCAAATAATTGATGAGGGTAATTTTTTTTTCTTAACTATTACAACTTTAGCTCATAAACACAAAAAGAATGATAGAATTAGAAAAACACCACCTTGCAACTTCTAATCAAACAACAAACTGAGGCAATAATGCATAATTAATGGATACTAAAACAAATTTACAAACTAAAGTGAAAGGATGATGAGGAAATTTACAATGAACATATCAGGTCGACACCATCTAAATCCTAAGAATAATCCAGACATAGGTCTCCTCTTGAATGGAACAGGATTAACCACTACCCATAGGATATACTTGATTTAAAAAAACAAAAAACAGAGGTGCCCCAGTGGCTCAGTCAGATGAGCTTCTGACTTCGGCTCAGGTCATGATCTCACAGTTTGTGCTGACAGCTTGGAGCCTAGAGCCTGCTTTGGATTCTGTGTCTCCCTCTCTTTCTGCCACTCCCTGTACGTGCTCTCTCTCTGTCTCTCAAAAATGGATAAACATTAAAAAAAATTTTAACAAAAAAACTGAACCTGAATTTAATCAAGTCTCTAGATCTGATTTACCAGTTTACAAGAAATAGGGGAAATAGAGAAAGGAGTTAAAGACTTCAAGGAAGCATCAGTCAAGTACAGAATGAATCACCAATAATATAAGCAATAAAAAATAACAAAACAAGCTACTCAATAACAAAAAAAAAAGGAAAGAGAATGGTGCAAGGACTGCTAAAGAATAAAAAAACATTTATGAGACAGCCAAATCGAACACTAATTTCACCAAATCATCTATAAAAACCTATCTCTGAAGCAAACTGGGAAATTTAAATATGAATTAAATATTAGATATTTTAAAGAAATACTGTTACTTTTGCGAGGTGTAATAATGACATGTTGGTAAGGCACCTGGCTGGCTGAGTCAGTGAAGCATGTGACTCCTAATCTTGGGGTTGTGAGTTCAAGCCCCACACTGGACACAGAGATTACTTAAAAATGGAATCTTAAAAAAAAAAAAAAATCCCTCACCTCAAAAAATAGTAATAATGGCACGGTGATTATGTTTCTAATAATCAGTCTGATAATGAGCCAGATAGAGATGCATAACAAAGTATATGCAAGGGTAAAATGACTTTATGTTTGGCATCTGCTTTAAATTTCATTTTTTAAAAAAGTGAAGGGACAGCTGATTTCAACAGAGGTGTGAAGGTAAGTCAATGAGAAAAAGGACAGTCTGTTCAACAAATAGTGCTGAAATCCAGATATCCATATACTAAGAAAGTGAATCTTCATTCTTATCTCTTACCAAAAGTAAAAATTAGCTCAAAATGGATCATAGGCCTAAATGTAAACTCAAAACTTTAAAACTTCTAGAAGAAAATATAGGAGAGGGGCGCCTGGGTAGCTCAGTTAAGCATCTAACTTCAGCTCAGGTCACCATCTTGCAGTTTGTGAGTACAAGCCCCTCACCGGGCTCTGTGCTGACAGCTAGGAGCCTGGAGCCTGCTTTGGATTCTGTGTCTCCCTCTCCCCCTGCCCCTCCCCCACTTGCACTCTGTCTCTGGTCTCTCAAAAATAAACGTTAAATTAAAAAAAAAAAAAAAGAAAAAATATAGGAGAAAATCTTTACCTTGGATTTTGCATACTTCTTAGATATAATACTATAAGCACAATTCATAAAATAAAAAGCTATCAAGCATCATCAAAACTCAAAACTTCTGCCTTTACCCAGATACTGTCTACAACACAAAAAGGCAAGCCCCAGAGTAGGAAAAAATGTTTTCATGTCAATGAAGGATTATATCCTGAAAACATAAAGAACTCTCAACATACAATAATAAGAAAATAAAACTCGGATTTTTTAATTGGCAAAAGATGTGAACAGACACTTCATCAAATATGTATGGATGGTAGGGCTGCCTGGCTGGCTCAGCCAGAAGAGCATGCAACTCTTGATCTCAGGGTTATGAGTCCAAGCCCTACTTTGGGCATAGAAGCTTACTTTAAAAGAGAAAAATATGTACGGAGGGCAAAAGGGTTCAATATTATTTGTCAATACAAATCAAAACCAGAATGTGACACTACCACATACCTAATACAAGGGCTAAAATAAAAAACAAACAAACAAATAAATAGGTAAAAATAAAAACCCCAATCACACCAAGTGTTGGCAAGGATACAAAGGAGAGTTCTAACTCTCATAAACTGCTGGTGGGAATGTTAGATAGTATGACTACTTTGGAAAACAGTTTGGCAGTTTCTCAACATATACCTACCATATGACCCAGTCATCCTACTTCTAAAGCTATGCAAAAAGAAATGAAGGCATATAAACACACGAAAACTTGTACACAATTATTCATAGCGGCCTTATTTATATTGGCAAAAAACTAGAAATGATTCAAATGTCTATCAACAGGTAAATGGATATAAAAAACTGTGATATTCATGCAGTGGAATACTATACAGCGGAAAGGGGGGAGCATTACTGAAACATTCAACAATACAAATGAATCTCAACATAATTATGCTGAGTGCAAAAAGCCTGACAATAAGAGTACATGCTATATAATTCCACTTACATAAAACTCTAGAAAATGTAAACCAGTCTATAGTGACGAGGAGGAAGGGTGGGTGGGAGAAATAGGAAGAGAGATTATAAAGGGACATAAGGAAACTCTTGGGAGTGATGGATGTGTTGTTCATTGCCTTGACTTTGGTGATGATTCAAGGGTATGTACATATATCAAAATGTATCCAACTGTACACTTTAAATACCTGCAGTTTATGGCAATTATACTTCAATAAAGCTTTTTTTTTTAATTTAGAACAGATTAAACAAGAAAGCAAAATGTTGATACTTATTGAAGCTGGGTGATAAGTACATTACATTACTCCTCTCTTTTTGTGTATACTTGCAATTTTTAATAACAGAAAGATTTTGTTAGGGCATCTAGCTGGCTCAGTCAGTAAGCAGAGTATGTGACTTTTAATCTCAAGGTCATGAGTTCAAGCCCCACACTGGGTACAGAGCTTACTTTAAAAAGAAAAAAGGTCTTATTAAATCCCATCTATACCACTTACCAGCTATGTGAATTTTAGTAAGTCACTTAAACTTCTGAGCGTCCAATAACTAAAAAAAGGGAAAATAATAAAATGTGCCTCCTGGGATCACCATGAAGACTGAAGCAGCTAATGTGTTATAGCCAGACACAGTAGATTCTAGTAAATGACAGCTCTCTTCCCTCCCTGAACATCTAGCCTTTACTAATTTCTCCCTGCTAACTGTTACAGCTCATAGACTGAACCCATCACACTGACACTCGTGCAGGCCCTGAGCCTTTCTGATGTGCCAGTCTTGTTTCTGTGGGCAGAGCAGTCCAACAGCTTCATTGTGAGAGCTGGTTCCATCCCTCACTAGCTGAAAGATCTTGGGCAAATACACACCTTCTCCCTACTATTTAACTTTTTATTTATTTATTTTCAGAGGGAGAGAGAGAGAGAGAGAGAGAGAGAGAGAGATAGAGAATGCAAGCAGGAGAGGGGGCAGAGACAAAGGGAGACAGAGAACCCCAATAAGCGCTGACAGCGTGGTACCTGAAGAGGGGCTCAAACTCCTGAACCGTGAGATTGTGACCTGAACCAACAGACTGATCCACCCAGTCACCCCTATCTTCCCCCTGCTTAAGCTCTCTCATCTGTGAAATGGTGAAATCAACAGTAACTACCTTATAGCATAGTTATAAAAACTGAAGAAAGAACACCTGGAACCTAGTAAGTCCAATATAAATGTTTGCTGCTAATTACTATTTTTTATTTTTATTCAAAAGCCCTAAGTTCTTTTGAACTGTCAATTATATATTTTCAACTTTTGTTTCCCCAAAAGTGATTAGCACATAGTAGCCATTTAGTAATCTTGAAGACAAAACATTATTATATCTACTCCTACAATTAAAAAGAAAAAAAAAGCTCACAGGATAATAAAATCTAAAAAAAAATGTTTAGGGACGCCTGAGTAGCTCAGTAAAGTGTCTGACTCTTGACTCCGGCTCAGGTCATGATCTCACAATTTCACTATATCAAGCCCTGCATCAGGCTCATGCTGACAACGTGGAGCCTGCTTGCGATTCTTTCCGTCCTCTCTCTTTCTGTCCCTGATCGCATGCTCTCTATCTCTCTAAATAAATAAATAAATAAATAAACCATAAAATAAAATAGCTGAAGGTGAGTACTTACTCTGTGCCAGCATTCCAGCAAGTTCTTTATGTGCATTTCTATATTTTACTCTTACTACCACCCTATGGTAATATTACTACTCCTTGAGGAACTTAAAGAGGTTGAGATCCCATGGCTACCAAGTGGCAGTCCTGGGATCTGAACTTGAGTCTAACTGCAGGGTGAGCCTCACACCACCCTCTACATAATAACTATTAAAAACCAGAAAAAAAAAGTCTGAGACATTTAACCATAATAAACCACATTATGTTAACTATAAGCTCCTTGAGGGCTTGCCCCAGTGCTTTTGAAAGTACATCTCTGACCACAGTGTATGGAGAAGTCATCATACTTAGGCACCCTAAACTGATATTTTTATAAACATGAACAAAACTACACGAAGTTACTACAGGTGTCATTAACAGTTACTGGTCCTGGAATTGCTTTAGGTATATCACTGCAAAACAGCCTGTGGAGACTGTCTTTAGTTGAGGAGCTTTTCAACCTTGCAAATATCAGGTGTTCAAGAAAACATGCTACCCCAAATTATAAAGACCATGCTTTGCCTATATTCATCTACCATGATGCAAACATGGGGAAAAGCCAACTCCTGAACACCAAGTCACAGCATTTACGACAAACGAATCAGGAGTTTAAAAAAAAAAAAAAAGGTGAGAGAGGAAAAACAAAAGTTAGCATTTAAAATTGAGAAACGCTTATGAAACATCAGCCATCTGTCACACAATTACAATAATAATAAACCTTACACACCCCTACTCTTCAGCATGGATTTTTGGCCAAGACTCTCATAACTGAAACCAAATCACCTAATGTGTAACAATAGGAATAAAGGAGCATGAAAACTATAAAAACAGAACCTCTAAGATCTCACCCTTACCAGACAATTGGAAACGCTGAGGTTTCCTAAGGCCTGAAACCCAGAATAGCATTCTTTTCAAAGAGACTGCACCTTACCACCCTACAGCATTAACTCTCCAGATATAAAATTCTGAATTTCTGGGGCACTGGAGGAAAATGCACTACGGTAGATTTAAGAATTTCTTGATGAAGTAGTTATAACTAATATGAACTACAGGAATGAATTCATAGACTCCTACCTTCCTTCCTTTCTCATTGTTGTTCTCACACATTCTGTCCTTAACCTCGCCATGATGAACCACTGATACTTGCCAGCATATCCCATACTCTCTTCTGCCTCCTACCTTAAATGTATCATTCCCTCTCCCTAAAATGTCCTCATCTACATAACCTCCTGATCAACTCTTACTCTTCTAGACTCTTGGAATCCTTCCCTAATACTCCTCTGTGCACCCAAGCATAGGGCAGATCTATGTCAAATCAGGAGCATACTACATTGAAGCTCACTACTTACAAATAGCTCCCAACGTCCTATTATTTCCAGCTCTTTATGTGCAGTTTTGAAACACATTATGTCTCAGTAAATATTTACATATGAGTAAATGAATTAATGAATGAGAGAAACAAATTCTATGGAAGTCACTTAGTAGAACAAATATACTGGAAAATTGAAAATGTGATTTAAATCATGCTTAACAGGAAAAATTTACATGGCCTTCAATGTAGTCTTTCAGTGAACAGTCTAAATCCATAAAAAGCACACAAAGGTGATGACATCTTTACATGAAGTCAGGGTAATATTTACCAATATACAGATAAAATGCCATACACATATAGGTCTCTTAGAACTCATTAAAATTAAAAAACTGAAAGGATTGAACTCATATAAGTCTACTTAACTCAGTTAAGCCTATTTGCCTATGGCTTTACAAAATCTCAGTCTATATTTTATAGCAGATGTATCTTTCTATAAGAGTAAAGCAGAAAAATATTAAGAAACATACAGAATTCTTACTGCATCATCACATGCAATGAATCAAGCTTTGCCTAATACCACTTTGTCTCCAATCCATAAGTTCCTGTCGTATGAAAAGGAACATGAAAATCTCACCTATAACCTAAGCACTTCACCCTCACTGTGTAATAGTAACAGTATAGGCATTTTCTTCCATAAATGATGTATTTTAAACTACAGAACTGTACTGTTTACGTAACTGCTACTCCCATAAAATTGGCATCTATTAAATTTACACAGACTGGAGAACTCCCATAATGTCAAAGGATAACCATGAATTTCAATATAAGGAAAAAGAATACAGAATTTCACTTCAGAAAAATTCACTAAACTCCACATTTATGTTTTTGTATTTTTCTGTATCTATGATGTATTTCACAATAGAAATCTTTAGAAACATTTAAATAAATTAAAAATTTTAAACTAGCAAAATAAGCTGCAAAGTATTTTTCTCATGTCATCTCAAAATGCAACCAAAAGGGAAGTTTAATCATTTAGCTTTAAAGTTAATCAAGCTCTTTGCTTACTAAAGGAACATCGTACCAGTTTCCAAAATCAATTACTTGATCTTCAGTTTCAGGGGAAAAATCCTTACTTTCAAAATGTCAACTAATTCAAAAAATCCAATGATTCAGCAAGATAATAAAGATGCTTGTTAAGCAGTACTGTTTTTAAATAGAGACTTGGAAATGTTACTCTCAACCAGGAGTAAATTATCAAAGGAAATAATATTGCAAGGTTATACTACTTTCTACCGCAACAGTGTCATATTAATAATATTTTACTAATAGCTGAGACTGTTGTCAAACTTTATAAACACTCAGGTAGAAGGGAGCCTGACTCTTTTTTTAAGTTTATTTATTTTGAGAGACAGAGGGAGCATGAGCTGGGGAGGGGCAGAGAGAGAGAGGGAAACAGAGGATTGGAAGTGGCCTTGGAGGCGACAGCAGAGAGCCCCATGTGGGACTTGAACTCACGAACCGAACCCTGAGATCATACCCAAGCCAAAGGCAGATGCTTAACTGACTGAGCCACCCAGGTGTCCCTCTTTTTTTAAAAAGTTTATTTATTTTTGAGAGAGAGAGAGAGAAAGAGCATGAGCAGGGGAAGGGCAGAAAGAGAGGGAGACAACTCAAAGCAGGCTCTGGGCTCTACGCTGTCAGCATAGAGCCCAACGTGGAGCTCAAACTCACGAACTATGAGATTATGACCTGAGCTGAAGTGGGAGGCTCAACCGACTGAGCCTCCCAGGCACCCCACTTTTTTCTTTTTTTAAAAGTTGGCTCTGTGCCCAATGTGGGACTTGAACTCACAACCCCAAAAACAATAGTTGCATAGTCAGTCTACCAACCGAGCCAGCCAAGTCACTGAACAAGTGACTTACTAGATCTCAAGGTTGTGAGTTCAAGCTGCACCACGATGGGCATAGAGCCTATTAAAAAACAAAACAAACCTCAGACCACTCAGGTAGACATATAGTATATAATTACAGACATACAGTATATAACATATAGGTTGTACTTGTGTGTTATTTTAATAAAAGCACTGGGTCGCCTGGGTGGCTTGGTCGGTTAAGTGTCTAACTTTGGCTCGGGTCATGAGCTCATAGTCTGTGAGTTCGAGCCCCACATCAGGCTCTGTGCTGGCAGCTCGGAGCCTGGAGCCTGCTTCAGATTCTGGGTCTCTCTCTCTCTCTCTGCTCCTCCCCCATTCACACTGTCTCTCTCTCCCTCTCAAAAATAAACAAAAAAAATTTTAATAAAAGCACTCTTTATTAGAACAATTCTCAAGGTTTTCAAGTATTTTAAGCTAAATACTACTTAGAAGAATTTTTTCTTTTTAATGCTTTTTACTTACTTTGAGAGAGAGAGGAGAGAAGGAACAGGAGAGAGAGGAGAGAAGGAACAGGGCAGAAAGAGAGAGAGAATCCCAAGCAGTCTCTGCACTGTCAGCACAGAGCCTAATGTGTGGGGTTCAGTCTCAGAAACCATGAGATCATGACTTGAGCCAAAATCAGGAGTCAGAAGCTTAACCCACAGAACCACCCAGGCACCCCAGAAGAATGGTTTTCAATCCTCTCATTTTCCATACTCGTTTTAAACAAACATTTTACAAACTTTATAAATCAGCAACAATATAACATATATATACCTAATTTCAAAATAAACCCATATAATGTCCTAACCATAACATAAAGGATAAATAAGATAATAAATTAATAAAGTTTCTCTCAGTATGTGAATACTTACACATGACCAAACTTACTGCCTAATGAAGCAGTCAGGTTTGCCTCTAAGCACAGAATCACCACGGATATGACAAACACAAATGCAGACTAGTCCAAATGTGTTGTACTGATGATTAAATACTACAAATGCCACTCAATGGGACCACAGATTTCCCAAATTTATATCTTTTAAAATCAATATTTTGAAGTCATGTAAAAAATATTTTGTATTATGCTTTTGTGTAATAAAAAGTTAAGATCTCGGCTCAGATAATAATAAATACACTTTTCACCTGCATGAATATCTGGAAGAAAATTAAAAAATTGTGTTGTATCTGAGACTTTTGTTGTAAAAGACTGTCCTATGCATTGCGGGACACCTAATTATCTATTATCTAACAGTAAGGAGCACTTCCCCCAAATCATTATATCAACAAAATCACTCCTTTATGAATTTCAAAAACATTGTAGAGGAGCGAGTTCACACTGTCCACTTTTTGAGAACCACTGCTCTAGGACAATTCCTACTATTTATCAAAGTAGTAATTACCTAGAAATGTTTTTATCTAGACCTAATTGTACTCTTGTATTTAAAATAGTAATGAACCCAATTTATCATACATTTCTACTGGCAAACAATGGTGTTTCTTGTATTTGGCTATGTTGTCTTTGGTTAATTCTTGAAGGGTAAAAGAAGGTCAAGTAAAGAAAACTAGCCCCTTAACCAGTCAGAAGAATGTAAGGCCAGTACGACTGGCTCTTAATTTTCTAGACCCTTAGTAAACAAACTTACAGGTGCAGTGGCCTAAGTAACTTGCAGCTCTTCAATACTACTGAGAGAGGGGGCATACTCACAAAATACACTGTGCTGTTGCTGAAACAGCATGTCCTTTGTCAGACTAAAACTGTGGCATGGTTGCTAAACAAACAAGGTAACAAATCAAGTGCTAACCGATAGGTGATCTTTTGTAGAGATATTCTGAAGAAAAATTACTGCTACACATTTAAACACAAAATATATTCTGGTTCCTATTTCCCTTAGTCAACCTGATTTCACAGAGAGCACCACACTCGAGAGTTCAGCCTGAGAATTCACCCAGGAGCTTCAGGTTGGCAGAGGTCTTAAAAGTTACAGACCCGGGGCACCTGAGGGGGGTCAGTTGATTAGGCGTCCGTCCCTCTCTTGATTTGAGCTTAGGTCAGGATTTCACGGTTCATAAGTCTGCGCCCCGAGTCAGGCTCAGGGTGACAGTGCAGGGAACCTACTTGGGATTCTCTCCCTTTCTCTCTCTCTCTCTCTCTCTCTCTCTCTCTCTCTCTCCCCTCCCACCTCCACCCCACCCACTCGTGTGTGCACACACACACACACACACACACACTCTCTCTCTCAAAATAAATAAAAAAAAAAATTACATACCCTTCTCATTTTAAAGAAAACAAGCTAACTAACTAACTAACTAAATAAATAAATAAGTAAATAAATAAATAAATAAATACTAAGTCCCAGAGAAATTCATTATCAAGGATGACACAGAAACAGAGCCGGGACCAAAGTCAGATTTTTTTTTCCCAAGCAATTAGCATACTTTTAAATTTTCCCCCCCTTATTTCTCTTTTAAAAAAATGTTCTTCACAGGGTTACCTAGCCCAGCAGAATCCTCAGTCTCCCATCCTTCTTCTGTTTGAACCCTGAGGACAAGTATGAAACAACTATGAAAACAACTCTTCCAGGAAGCTATCAGAGGACACAGGAACTTTAGCAGTGACAATGAACTCAACTAAACCCTTAGACTATAATTACAAACCTATATCCTGTCAATTGTTCACTGGCAGAAAGAGAGGAAAGGGCTTAAATGTTCTCAGCTTCCCTAGCAATATGCCATCAGAGCCATCAGATTTTACTTTTTTAAATCAAATGATTAGCAGAAACAAACATAAACTTGTTATACAGTTCAACAGATTTAACCAAAACCTACTCTGGAAAATCACGGAAGAAACTCTGAAATTGAAAGAGATTTTTTTTTTTTTTTAATTTTAGAGAAAGAGAGTTCAAGCGGGGAGGGGGGGTGGGAGAGAGAGCGAGAGCGAGAGCGAGAGAGAGAAAGAGAGAGAATGAATATCTTAAGCAGGCTCCATGCTCAACATGGATCATGATCCTGGGATCATGACCTGACCCATAACCAAGATACTCAACCAACGGAGCCACCCAGGTACCCTTTGAAAAAGAATTTTTAAAAACTAAATACAATAGCATTTACCTAGTATTTACTTCTTTCCTATTATATGATAGAGCTAGAAGAAAAGTGAATGTTCATACAAGTACATTAACACTGAAAAGGGCAGAACACTTTTAAAGAGTATTACATTTACGATCTCAAACCTTCAGGTTTCAATCACAGACCATTAAGTGATGGGATCTTGATTCATGTGGGCTTGAGTCCTCACATCCATATTGTTCAAAAACAACAAATCAGCCTCAACTGATTTGTTTACAGCAAAGTATGCATTATACTAAGCACTAAAAATCTGAAGAGAGTAGCACTTCATTTTTTAAAGATGGTTATTTTATCTGAATCATCACAAGTCTACATAAAAGATATCTCCAAAGATGGAGCTCCAAGCTGGCTCAGTCAGTAGAGCATTCAACTCTTAAGCTCAAGGTGGTGAGTATGATTCCCATGTTGGGCATGGAACCTACTTAAATAAAAACTAAATTAAGTTGGGGACGCCTAGGTAGCTCAGTCACTTAAGCGTCTGACTCAGGCTCAGTTCATGATCTCACGGATTTTGAGTTCGAGCCCCACACCAAGGTCTCTGCTGTCAGCACAGAGCCCGCTTGGGATCCTCTGTCCCCCTCTCTCTCTGCCCCTTCTCCGCTCATGCTCTCCCTCTCCCTCACTCTCTCTCTCACACAAAAATAAACATTTAAAAAATAATAAGAGTAATAACTGAATATAATAAACCACAGATTTATATTCTTACTACTTAACCTTAATATAGACAGAATACATTTATAAATAGTGTGCCTCTGTAAAACAAGTTTATTTTATAAGCCAGATTTATTTCAACGTCCATGAAAGCAGAACAAATATTTAAAATGACAACACAGGGGCGCCTGGGTGGCTCAGTCGGTTAAGCGGCCGACTTTGGCTCAGGTCATGATCTCGCAGTCCGTGAGTTCGAGCCCCGCGTCGGGCTCTGTGCTGACAGCTCGGAGCCTGGAGCCTGTTTCAGATTCTGTGTCTCCCTCTCTCTGACCCTCCCCTGTTCATGCTCTGTCTCTCCCTGTCTCAAAAATAAATAAAACGTTAAAAAAAACATTTTTTTTTAAATAAAATGACAACACATACTTTACATACAGAAATGACTTCTGTGGATAACCCAGGCACAGACGAAACTTCAGTCTTAAGGAATTCTTCTCTTTTAAAACTTACCAACAAATAATCTACAATGCACAAATAGTTCCCATCACACTACCTATCCTGAAGAGGAAAACATAGCTAAAACAGTACAAATTTAAATAAAATATTGTTACTAAAGTTTTCCCACCCTCAAAAAAATAGATTACTGTCTTTATGTCTTAAAAGACAAACTCCAAAATACATTCAAACTCAATAAAGGAATCATCTCAGATAAAATTATCCAGTATATAAATGTTACTTTTCTTAACTCTGAACAGAGTTCAGAGTAACTGTTCATAGTTAAGAAAGAGTCATCAAGTATTTAACTTTGAATTTTATCATTCTCTTTAGTTTAGCATATAGCTCATCAATAATGAACTAGACCCACAGAGATTTTATTATTTAAACACTAAGAAGTCCTTTTCATAATCTAGTTTCATCTACATGCTTTGTTGTACAACTTGGCTGGTACAACCATGGTAACTTACCTAACTTCTCTGACTTTCAGTTTCCTAATTTATCAATAAGAATAAGCAATTTCCACCTTGCAGCGTTAGTGTAAGAATTAAATAAAATGGTGCATACAGAAAAGCACCTTGCATAGCACATGACAAAAAGCACTCAATAACCAGTGACTAATATTAATTTATAATAATACTTGTTTCTTTCCAATAAAAGGAACAGCCATGACTCCTTTTCACAGCATACAACCATCAGCCTTGACTGCCTGGTATGAAAGGAATTAGAGCTCCTCAAAAGGTGGTCTCTAGTGACCTACCAGGTAGTTTGCTCTTGTGCATTTCCCAAAATTACAATTTATACAGAAATCCCACAAAACAGTTCTGGGTTAGCTGAGCTGTACTAATTCCTCTTGGGTAACAGTTGACATGATGCTTCGAGTCTTAGCAAATGTATTTTTACTTCCTTGTTACAGCATTTATTTTTGTTAAATACTTCTTACTATCATGTTGTATCACTCTTTTTTTTTTTTTGTTTTTTTTTTTTTTTTTTTTTAAAATTTTTTTTTTTTCAACGTTTATTTTTATTTTTGGGACAGAGAGAGACAGAGCATGAATGGGGGAGGGGCAGAGAGAGAGGGAGACACAGAATCGGAAACAGGCTCCAGGCTCCGAGCCATCAGCCCAGAGCCTGACGCGGGGCTCGAACTCACGGACCGCGAGATCGTGACCTGGCTGAAGTCCGACGCTTAACCGACTGCGCCACCCAGGCGCCCCTGTATCACTCTTTATAAGATAAATGGTTCAAGGGGTGCCTGGGTGGTTCAGTCGGTTAAGCGTCTGACTCTTGATTTTGGCTCAGGTCATGATCTCAAGGTTGTGAAATCGGGCCCCACATTGTGCTCTGCACTGTTCTGCTCTAAGCATGGAGCCTACTTGGGATTCTCTCTCTGTCCCTCACCTACATGTGTACAAAGCACAATCTCTAAATAAATGAATAAATAAATAGATAAATTCCAGTTAGTTAGCATTTAGTGTAATATTAGTTTCAGAATAAATAAAATCTTAAAAAAATAGAGCACTTAAATTTCCAAGACACCTCATAATATAATCCTACTAAGAAAAAAAAGTTTCAAATACATGCAAATTTCAAATACTCCTCTGAAATAAGTTTAAATTAACTACAGTTTATCAGTTAATGGAATGCCCTAAGTAGACTTCACAGAATGCTAACGTATGTATTTCACACTTACATTATGTTAGAAACTGTATTTTTTCAATTTTAATTGTACCACTGCCATTATTTTTTCCTTAAAAAAAATTCCATCCTCAGCACACTCTGGGTACTAACAGAATTCAGCATTCGAAAGATATTCTGGGGTTTTGTTGGGAAATATTACACATACATCAATGGAATAGAATAGAAAACCCAGAAATAAACCCACAATTATATGGTCAATTAATCTCCAACAAAGAAGGCAAGAATACACAATGGGAAAGAGTCTCTTCAATAAATGGTGTTGCTAAAGCTGGACAGCTACATGCCAAAGAATGAAACTGGACCACTTTCTTATACCACACATAAAAATAAACTCAAAATAGATAAAGGACCTAAATGTGAGACCTGAAACCCTAAAAATTCTTGAAGAGAACACAGGCAGTAATTTCTCTGACATTGGCTATAGCAACATTTTTCTAGATATGTCTTGTGAGGGCAAGGGAAATAAAAGCAAAAATAAACTATTGGGGCTACATCAAAATATGCAAAGCAAAGAAAACAATCAACAAAACTAAAAAGCACCCTACAAAATGGGAGAAGATATTTACAAATGACATATCAGATAAAGGGTTAGTATCCAAAATATACAAAGAACTTACCCAGCTCAACATCCAAAAAACAAATAATCCAATTATAAAATGAACAAAAAACATGAACATTTCTCAAAGAAGACATACAGATGGCCAACAGGCATATGAGAAGATGCTAGGTATCACTCATCATCAGGGAAATGCAAATCAAAACTACAATGAAATATCACCTCACATTTGTCAGAATGGCTAAAATCAACATAAGAAACAAGTGTTGGCAAAGATGTAGAGAAAAAGGAACCCTCTTGCACTGCTGATGGGAATGTAAACTGGTGCAGCCACTCTGGAACAGTATGGAGGTTCCTCAAAAATTAAAAATAGAACTACCCTATGATCCAATAACTGCATTACTGGGTATTCACCCAAATAATACAAAAACACTAAATCAAAGGAATACATGCACCCCAATGTTTATAGCAGCATAATTTACAATAGCCAAGATACAGCAGCAGCCCAAGTGTCCAGTGATAGATGAATGGATAAAAAAGATGTGGTATACATATGCAATGGAACGTTATTAGCAATAAAAAGAATGGTATCTTGCCATTTGCAACAACATGGATACAGCTAGAGAGTATAATGCTAAGCAAAATAAGGCAGAGAAAGACAAAAAGCACATGATTTCCCTCACATGTGAAATTTAAGAAACAAAACAAATGAGCACAGGAAATAGAGAGAGAGAGAGAGAGAGAGAGAGAGACAGAGAGAGAGAGAGAAACACCAAGAAACAGACACTCAATTATACAGAACTGATGGTTACCAAAGGGGAAGTGGGTGGGGCTATGGGTGAAATAGGCAATGGGAATTAATGAGTGCACTTGTCAAGATGTGCACTGGGTGATGTATGGAATTGTTCAATCACTATTTTGTACATGTGAAACTAATATAACACTGTATGTTAACTACACTGGAATTAAAACTAAATTAATTTTTTTAATGCAGTGAATCTCAAAATGCGTAGGGAACATCAAATTATAGGGTATTCTACAATTCAAAACATTTACCCTGCTTTGTTTTTTACACCTCCCACTGATAATCACTGAACAAATGTTTGAAATAAGCTACATAAATTAGCTATGTTTATTTAAAAGGCATTAGAAAATTTTAAATAACATACACATTCCAAACAACTTTTTAAATTTTTTTTCAACGTTTATTTATTTTTGGGACAGAGAGAGACAGAGCATGAACGGGGGAGGGGCAGAGAGAGAGGGAGACACAGAATCAGAAACAGGCTCCAGGCTCTGAGCCATCAGCCCAGAGCCTGACGCGGGGCTCGAACTCACGGACCGCGAGATTGTGACCTGGCTGAAGTCGGACGCTTAACCGACTGCGCCACCCAGGCGCCCCCAAACAACTTTTTAAAAGTCATAATTATCAGGTAAAAGTATAAACAAATTTAGATACAACAATGGTATTCCAATGGGGAGACGAAACATTGTTGGCATTATTTCTTTAGACCAAATGGGCTGATGAAAAATTTTTAATTCACCAGATTCCTAAATCTAAAGAATGTTGGTAATTTCCTATAAAGATTATTTTTCTTAAAGTTGTATCACCTCATTATTCAAAAATACACTGCTGGGGTGCCTGGGTGGCTCAGTTGGTTATGCGTCTGACTTCGGCTGAGGTCATGATCTCACAGTTTGTAGGTTCAAGCCCCACATCAGGCTCTGAGCTGACAGTGCAGAGCCTGCTTGGGATTCTCTGTCTCCCTCTCTCTCTGCCCCTCCCTGCTCACTCTCTATCTAGCTCTTTCTCAAAATAGTTATTTAATTTAAAAAATTTGAAACATTTAAAACATTTAAAAAATGTTTTAAAATAGGGGCACCTGGGTGGCTCAGTCAGTTAAACATCCGACTTTGGCTCCAGTCATGATCTCATGGTTCATGGGTTTGAGCCCATTGTTGGGCTCTATGCTGACAGCTCAGGGCCTGGAGCCTGTGTCAGATTCTGTGTCTCCCTGTCTCTCTGCCCCTCTCCCGCTCAGGCTCTGTGTCTCTCTGTCTCTCAAAAATAAATGTTAAAATTTTTTTTTCAAAATTAAAAAAAATTAAAAATTAAAATATATATATACTGCTAACCTGTTTAAGATGTTCCATTTAAAATAAATGGTCTTGGGGCACCTGGGTAGAATGAAACTAAACCACTTTCTTACACCATTCACAAAAATACACTCAAAATGGATAAAAGACCTGAATGTGAGACAGCAAACCATCAAAACCCTAGAGGAGAAAGCAGGAAAAGACCTCTTTGACCTCAGCCACAGCAATTTCTTACTTCACACATCTCCAAAGGAAAAGAAATTAAAAGCAAAAATGAACTACTGGGACCTCATCAAGATAAAAAGCTTCTGCACTGCAAAGGAAACAATCAACAAAACGAAAAGGCAACCCAAGGAATGGGAAAAGATATTTGCAAATGACATATTGGATAAAGGATTAGTATTCAAAATCTATAAAGAACCCAACTTCACACACACAAAACAAATAATCCAGTGAAGAAATGGGCAGAAGACAAACATAGAGACTTTCCTAAGGACATCCAGATAGCCAACTGGCACATGAAAAGATGCTCAACATCACTCCTCAGGGAAATACAAATCAAAACCACACTGAGATACCACCTCACACCAGTCAGAGTGGCCAAAATGAACAAATCAGGAGACTACAGATGCTGGAAAGGATGTGGAAAAACGGGAACCCTCTTGCACTGTTGGTGAGAAGGCAAACTGATGCAGCTGCTCTGGAAAACAGTGTGGAGGTTCCTCAGAAAATTAAAAATAGATCTACTCTATGACCTAGCAATAGCACTGCTAGGAATTTACCCAAGGGATACAGGAGTGCTGATGCATAGGGGCACTTGTACCCCAATGTTTATAGCAGCACTTTCAACAATAGCCAAATTATGGAAAGAGCCTAAATGTCCATCCACTGACGAATGAATAAAGATGTGGTTTATATATACAATGGAATACTACTCGGCAATGAGAAAGAATGAAATCTGGCCATTTGAAGCAATGTGGATGGAACTGGAGGGTATTAGGCTAAGTGAAATAATTCAGGCAGAGAAAGACAGATGCATATGTTTTCACTCATATTTGGATCCTAAGAAACTTAACAGAAGACCATGGGGGAGAGGAAGGGGGAAAAAAAATTACAGAGAGGGAGGGAGGCAAACCATAAGAGACTCTTAAACACTGAGAACAAACTGAGGGTTGATGGGGGTTGGGGGAGAGGGGAAAGTGAGTGATGGGCACTGAGGAGGGCACCTGTTGGGATGAGCACTGGGTATTGTATGGAAACCAATTTGACAATAATTATATTTAATATATAAAAAAATAAAAATAAAAAATAAAGGTTTTTTTCAAAATTTAAAAAAATTTAAAAATTAAAAAAATATATACTGCTAACCTGTTTAAGATGGTCTTGGGGTGCCTGGGTGACTCAGTCAGGTAAGCAACTGACTTTGGCTCAGGTCATGATCTAATGGTTTGTGAGTCTGAGACCCGCATCAGGCTCTGTGCTGACAGCTCAGAGCCTGCTTCAGATTCTGTGTCTCCCTCTCTCTCTGCCCCTCCCCCACTCATGCTCGCACTCTCTCTCTCTCTCTCTCTCTCTCTCTCTCTCTCTCAAAAACAGACATTAAAAAAAATTTTTAATAAAATAAAATACAAAAAAAATTTTTAAATAAAAAATTAAAACAAAACAAAACAAAACAAAACAAAACAAAACAAAACAAAATAATGTCTTGGGGCACCTGGGTGGCTTGGTCGGTTGAGCATCCGATTTCAGCTCAGGTCATGATCTCGCAGTCTGTGAGTTTGATTCTGGAGCCTGCTACCGATTCTGTGCCTCCCTCTCTCTCTGCCCCTCCCCTGCTCACACTCTGTCTCTCTCACTCTCAAAAATGAATAAATGTTAATAAAAATTTTTTGTAATAAATGGTTTTGATTCAAACATTGATTTTTAAATATATTTTTGATGTTTATTTATATTTGAGAGAGAGAGAGGGTGCAGGAGACAAAGGGTTAGGGACAGAAAGAGATAGAGACATAGAATCTGAAGCAGGCTCCAGGCGCTAAGCTGTGAGCACAGATCCTGATGCAGGGCTCAAACTGACGAACAGTGAGATCATGACCTGTGCCAAAGTCAGACACTTAACTGACTGAGCCACCCAGGCGCCCTTCAAATATTAATTTTTTATTAAGTAATGCTAATTAAGTTCTTCATTGTTCTATTTTTTAGTCTGCCCTCCCTTCTTCTAACCTAAATATTCGATCATGCTTATCAACAAGATAATAAATAATTCAAATTGGATACATATTTCCAAGTAGTTTTATTTCATCCCCACAATGTTCTCCCCTCACCCTATCCCTTCTGTTCCACTACTAAATGAATGGTACTTCTGGGCATGGGAACTAATTGTTAAGCCTATTTAAATCACTGTTGACCATAATCATGTTTTAAGTTAAAAACATTTTTTTTTAATGTTTACTTATTTTTTTAAGAGAGAGAGGGGGGCGCCTGGGTGGCTCAGTCGGTTAAGCGTCCGACTTCAGCTCAGGTCACGATCTCACGGTCCGTGAGTTCGAGCCCCGTGTCGGGCTCTGGGCTGATGATGGCCCAGAGCCTGGAGCCTGCTTCCGATTCTGTGTCTCCCTCTCTCTCTGACCCTCCCCCGTTCATGCTCTGCCTCTCTCTGTCTCAAAAATAAATAAACGTTAAAAAAAACAATTAAAAAAAAAAAGAGAGAGAGAGAGAGAGAGAGAGAGAGAGAGAGACAGAAGGTGAGCAGGGGAGGGGCAAAGAGAGAGGGAGACACAGAATCCGAAGCAGGCTCCAGGCTATGAGCTGTCAGCGCAGAGCCTGACATGGGGCTCAAACCCACAGACTGCGAGACCATGACCTAAGCCGAAGTTGGACGCTTAACCAACTGAGCCACCCAGACGCCCCAGGTAAAAGGATTATTTTACTAAATAGATAAAATTAGTAAGACAAAAACTTACTACCAATATCTAGTTCAAAACATGGTGACTTTATTCTTTAGCCTTTGAAGACACAGCTGAGGGAATTCTCCTACATGATTGGCAAGTATTCCCTATTTTTAAACATTTTTATTGTTTAAAGTAATAAAAAAGTACACCAAAAGTATGCAATGAGTTACTATAAAGCAAACACGTACTGTAAAGCAAACCACAGTCCAAACCCAGAAATAGAACACTGCAAGCACTCAGAGCCTCCTTGGGTGTCCCTTTAAGATAGCAAACCCCTTCTTCTCCCTAACCTCTCACCACAACTCTGACTTCTGAAACAAGTTCTTTTCTGTTTTTTAATCACTGTGGCTAATAGTAGAGGAGTGAAGCAAATAATTCGCGTTTATTGGATATACTCTGACATCTACTATACAGATACATATATTTTAGGCAAAAGTTTCATCATCCAGACAATTGTTTCTGTTTCTCATTACAGTGGCAATGGGTCCAACAGACTTACTGGGTGTTTCTGTCCTTTGGGGTTTTGGGGGGTGGGGGGTGAGTATGTCACGCATCTTCATCCCAGAAACATTATCCAACCAATTCTAGTACCTATTTATAACAAGTGACATCATGACAATAAGAAATGACTATCTAGTAAAGGATACCCACATGTAAGTGCTGTGAGGGTGAGTCATGAGCCAAATTGTACAAGTGTGTGGTGATGCTGGTGAGTA
The DNA here is from genome assembly GCF_022837055.1 of Prionailurus viverrinus. NCBI lineage: Eukaryota > Metazoa > Chordata > Mammalia > Carnivora > Felidae > Prionailurus > Prionailurus viverrinus. Next base: position 34,340,768 of record NC_062569.1, read on the forward strand.
ACTAACCAACAGCCCTCACATCTAGGAACTGAATCAGTGCCAGAAAGCCATCTGGATGGCAAACAGTAACATGAGAAGAATTTTAAATAGCTTTACAGCTGTAGAAAAAAGAACTATTCCAGGCTCTGAACCTTTTAGCTCTGTCTGCTGTCATTTTGAAAATAAGTTGTAATACATAAAAATTAAAGCAGCATCCTAAAAAGCTGGCATTTCTCCCAAACCACTTCAGGATTACTACTTTAGACACTAGTTTAACTTTGGTGTATGCAAGTATTTCTTTGTCTATTTAAATGCTTTTCTTCGGAGACCAATTATCCTCCTAAGCCATCCAGCCATGAATGACAAAATGCTTCTGTGTGTAGCTTTCATTTCTCCTTCACTACTGACAGTAAACAGAGAATTCGAAAAAATAAAAAAAGCTAGAAAAATCAAAGAGATATTTCCCTTGGTACCAACACTCTCTTTCACTGTCTATTCTATCTGGAGGACACGGTAAGTCAGGAGAGGCAGGCTGAGTGTCATTTCAGTGCTAGGCTTGACCAAAAGAAAAAGAAAAAAAAAAAAGGAATTCAAGTTAATAAATATTTATTAGCTACTTATAGTTTTCAAGATACTGTAACACACATGTGACTGGGGGAAGAAGGGCTTACAAAAATAAAACATGAAGCAGTCTGCAACCCAGCCTGTACCAGAGCACCCAGGTCAGCTGAGAGACATGAATGGGAGATTTGTCTGTTTTGTTTCATTCAGATGATGCACCTTCTTAGACTGCTGGAAGTAATAAAACAGAGAGAGATAGTAAAGGCTCATATTACTGACTGTAATATTTTCCACCTCAACCCTTACAGAACCTCAATCACAAGAGATGATGATGGACTATTGATTGGAAAAGGGAAGTATAAAATACCTGCCTGAACTTCACAAAGGAAGTTGGAAGGTAGTGTCTGGGGATCAGACCTCACCTGAAAAGCTGAGGCAGTACCACAGTATCACTGTCATGAAACCCCACCACCACTGCCACACACTGCTCTGCCTATGACATGTGCACCACAGAACAAGTGCTGGGAGTTCCACGGTTTGGAGTATAGTAATTCATCATAGGTCACTAGGTCTAGGTTCTCAAAAAATCTGAAATCTTCATCTATTTATGCTTCAAACTCTGCTTTTGGCTATTGTTCTGTATTTAATTTATAACAAGGCTCTACAGTTAATCTAATAAATCACATTTTATTTCAAAAACCTCAAATACAGCATTATTTTTTTTCTTTGAATCACTTTATTTCATAACCAGACCTTACAGATGCTCATTTTTTTTTTTTAGTTTTTAACAACCTAGACTTTCACTTTTTATAATTTTATTTTTTAAAATTTACATCCAAATTAGTTAGCATATAGTGAAACAATGATTTCAGGAGTAGATTCAAATACAGCATTATTTTTAAGACAATTACTTTTCTACTTGCCACGAGAACTTTAAAGATCTACTCTCTTAGCAACTTTCAAATACATAATGCAGTATTATTAACTATAGTCACCATGCTCTACATTACACCCCCATGACTTATTTATAACTGGAAATTTGTACCTTTTGACCCCCTTTACTCATTTTGCCCACACCCCACCCCTGCCTCTGGCAATCACCAGTTTGTTCTCTGTATTAATTAGTTGTTTTGGGTTTTCTTTTTTAAAATTCCACACATAAGTGACATCATATATTTGTCTTTCTCTGAATTATTTCTTAGAATAACGCCCTCAAGATCCACCCGTGTTGTCACAAAAGATTTCCTTCTTTTTATACCTAAATAGTATTCGTGTGTGTGTGTGTGTGTGTGTGTGTGTGTGTGTGTGTGTGTACCACAACTTCTTTATCCATTCATTCATCAATGGACACTTAGGTTGCTTCCTCATCTTGATTACTGCACATAATGCTGCAATGAACATAGAGACATCTTTTTCAGTTAGTGTTTTCATTTCTTTCAGATAAATACCCCAGAAGTGGGACTGCTGGATCATACGGTAGTTTTGTGAGGAATCTCCATAGTACTTTCCATTTTGGCTCCACCAATTTACATTTCCACCAGCAGTGCACAAGGGATCCCTTTTCTATACATTCTCACCAATACTTATATTGCCTCTCTTTTTGATATTAGCCATTCTAATAGGGCAAGGTAATGACCTTGTTGAGGTTTTTTTTATGGTAATTTCCCTGATGACTAGTGATGTTGAACACCTTTTCATGTACCTGTTGGACATTTTCAAGTCTTCTTTGGAAAAATGTCTATTCAGATATCTAATTTGGGTGAGGGCAGGGCACATCTAACTTGTATGGGTTCCTTATACCTTTTGGATACTACCCCTTCACCAGGTATATGATTTGCAAGTATTTTCTCCCATTCGATAGGTTGCCTTTTCATTTTATTGATGGTTTCCTTTGCTGTGCAGACGTTTTTTAGTTTGATGTAGTCCCATTTATTTTTGCTTCTATCGCCTTTGCTTTTGGTATCAAATCCAAAATATCATTGCCAGAATCAAAACAGGAAAACTAACTGCGTATGTTTTCATCTAGGAATTTATGGGTTCAGATCTTAAGTTCACATCTTTAATCTGTATTAATTTTTGTGTGTGGTGCAAGATGGATTCAGTGCCATTCCTTTGTATGTGGTTGTCCAGCTTTTCCAGCACCTTTTATTGAAGGGATCGTCCTTACCTCCACTGCATTTTCTTGGCTCCTTTGTCATAAATTAATTAAACACGTATGCATGGCTTTATTCCTGGGCTCTCTATTCTGTTCCACTGATCTACATGTCTGTTTTATAACAGTATCACACTGTTTTGATTACTATAACTTTGTAATATATTTTGAAATGAGTAAGTGGGATGTCTCTAGCCTTGTTCTTTCTCATGATTACTTTGACTACTCAGGATCTTCTGTGGTTCCATATTTAGGATTGTTTATTCTATTTCTGTAAAAAACAAAAACAAAAACAAAAGCCACTAGAATTATAATAGGGATTGCACTGAATCTGTAGGTTGCTTTGAGTTGTATGGACATTTTTACAATATTATTTTTTCCAATCCAGGAACACAAGCTATTATTCTGTTCACTATGTCTTCTTTATTTCATCAATGTCCTGTAGTTTTATGTGTGCAGGTCTTTCATCTCCTTTGTCATATTTATTCCTAGATATCTTATTCTTTTTGTTGCAATTGTAAATGGGACTGTTTTAATTTCTCTAATAGTTTGTCAGTAGAATATAGAATTTTGCAGATTTTTGTAGATTGATTTTTGTATTTGCCAACTTTACTAAATGTATTACTTCTAACAGCTTTTTGATGAAGTCTCTAGGATTTTCTACATCTTATCTTCATTTCTTCATCTGCTAAGAGTGACAATTTTAATTCCTTTCCGATTTGCAGGTTTTTTATTTCTTGTCCTTGCCTAACTGCTCTGGCTAGGTCTTCCAATAATATGTTCAATAAAAGGGGTGAGAGCAGGCATCCTTTTCTTGTTCTTTGATCTTACAGGAAAATTCTTCACATTTTCACTACTGAGTATGATGTTAGCTGTGGCTTGTCATACATGGCCTTTATTAGTTGACTTATGTTTTTCTCTGTACTCTGTTGAGCATTTTTATCATAAATGGATGTCAAATTTTGTCAAATGCTTTTTCTGTATCTATTGAGATGATAACATGGTTTCTAAACCTTTATTTTGTTAATGTGACATATATCACTGATTTATGGATCTTGAACCATCTTTGCATCCCCAGAATAAATTCTAATTGATCACAGTATATGATTCTTTTAATGTATTGCTGAATTCAGTTTACTAATATTTTGTTGAGGATTTTTGCATCTATTATTCATCAGGAATATTGGTCTATAATTTTCTTTTCTTGTGGGTCCTTGTCTGGTTTTGCTATCAGTGTAATGCTGGCCTCATAAAATGAGTTTAGAAGAATTTGCTCTTCCTTTGTTTTTTGAAAGAAGTTTGAGAAGGTTGGTATTAATTCTTCTTTAAATGTTTGGTAGAATTCACCACTGAAGCCATCTGGTCCTGGACTGTTGTTTGTTGCAAAATTTTCAGTTACTGATTCAATTTCCTTATCAGTAATCTGTCCAGATTTTCTACTTCATGATTCAGATTTGATCAAATATGTTTCTAAGAACTGATCCATTTCTTCTGGGTTGTCCAATTTGTTGGTGTTAAAACAGCATTATTTTTGTCTCTCATCTTCTTAATACACCATTTAAAATACTGCTTTGTTGTGGAATGTGATTTTCAATTTTATTCATTCATACCACCCACATCATTTACTGTCACAAATAACTTACTAAGAAAAGAAATAAACTAGAAAAATGTCATTATTATCAATTTCATACCACTAACACAAAAGCTAAACAAAAATGTTTCCTCACTGAATGCAGCTCTTAAAACCAACCTATACTTTTCCTCTTGATCATTTTTTCAAGTAAAAGCTACTATTAGAGGTTCATTTATTTCCCAGCTTCCAAAATGACACCATCTGGAAACTGAAGAGATACTCTCAAAGAATTTAAAATACATTGGCTAAAACACTGAAATTAAAGAAAGCTTTAAGAATCCAAAGCAGGGGGCGCCTGGGTGGCTCAGTGGGTTAAGCGTCCAGGTCGTGATCTCACAGTTCGTGAGTTCAAGCACCGCGGCCGGCTCCATGCTGACAGCCTGGAGCCTGGAGCCTGCTTCAGATTCTGTGTCTCCCTCTCTCTCTGCCCCTCCCCAGGTCATGCTCGCACTGTCTCTGTCAAAAATAAATAAACTTAAAAAAAAATTTTTTTTTTTTTTAAAGAATCCGAAGCAGGCTTCAGGCTCCAAGCTCTCAACACAGGGCTCGAACTCATGGAATGTGAGATCATGACCCGAGCTGAAGTGGGACGCTTAACCGACTGAGCCACCCAGGTGCCCCTGCACAATGCATTTTTATTCCCTGATAGAAATGAACATATCGACAGCCTTCTTTCTCCTCCTGACTAGTCATCTGACTAGAATTACTATATTTTTAATAAGTTTACACACAAAGTATGTGAATTTGAGGCATATATACAAAAGAGTGCAAAGGGAAGAGGATTTTTTAACACATGCTAGAAGAAAGAGAGGAAGTTAGCTAAGCAAAGTTGAGAAAGAACATATGCAAAGACCTAAGAAGCCTTAATCATCTGAGGAGTTCAAAGACAGCTATGAGGGACACAGAGAAGCAGAAAACAGAAGCAGGATGATACTAGAGAGGTAGGCCATGTTAAGGTGTTCTTGATATATAAATAAATAAATAATAAAAATAAAATAACAGGGGTGCCTAGGTGGCTCAATCAGTTAAGTGTCCAACTTCAGCTCAGGTCATGATCTTGCAGTTCGTGGGTTCGAGCCCCATGCCGGGGTCTGTGCTGACAGCTCAGGGCCCGGAGCCTGTTTCAGATTCTGTGTCTCCCTCTCTCTCTCTGTCCCTTCCCCACTCACACTGTGTGTGTGTCTCTCTCTCTCAAAAATAAAAATAAACATTAATAAAAAAAAAAAAAAAACAGAAAAAGATTCAATGAAGAATGTTGAACAAGTGAATAAAATAGGTGGGTGAGGGGCACCTGGGTAGCTCAGTCAGTTAAGCATCCAACTCTTGATTTTGGCTCAGGTCATGATCTCACAGTTCATGAGTTCAAGCCCCGCCTCAGGCTCAGGCTGGCAGTGCAGAGCCTGCTTAGGATTCTCTCTCTCCCCCTCTTTCTCTGACCCTCCCATTCTTGAGCTGTCTCTCGCTCTTTCTCAAAATAAACTGTAAAAAAATAGGTGGGTGCGATGTGGATAAAACAGGTGAAGGGCATTAATAGTATATTTACTATAATGATCACTAGGTATTGTACAGAACTGTTCAATCACTATATTGTACACTTGAAACTAGTATAACATTATATAAAAATTATACTGGAATTAAAATTTTTAAATGATCAAATAAACAATTTTTATAAAATTTAGTGTGAAAATAAATATACAAAAATTATATAAATCAAAAATCATAGAAAAATGGGCAAAATAATTAAATACAAATTTCACAGCAGCCAGAAAAATCCATAAATACATGGTGGAAAAATATTCAACCTCATTAGTCACCAAGGCAACATAAATTAAAATCACAAGGGGGGGCGCCTGGGTGGCTCAGTTAGTTAGCCCTCTGACTCCGGATTTTGGCTCAGGTCATGATCTCACAGTTTGTGATATCAAAGCCCCATGTGGGGCTCTGGCTGAGAGCACAGAGCCTGCTTGGGATTCTTTCTCCTCTCTCTCTGCCACTTCCTCTGCTTGTGCATGTGTGATCTCTCTCTCTCTCTCTCAAAAATAAACTTAAAAAAAAGTCATTTCAATTTAAAAAAAACAAAACCACAAGGAGATACCATTTCACAGATCACTGCTGGTGGGAGAATAAATTGAATCAACCTCTTCCAAAGAGTCTGGCACCAAAAATTCCATTACTAGGTATACAGCCTTGAAAAAACTCTTAATCTATGATGTCACGTGTACCTGAATGTTAAATGTCAAATTTTTCATACTATCTGAAAACTAGACACAACCTAAATGTACATTAATAGAATGGATCAGTAAGTTGTACTGAATATTTTAACAAAATGGAAAATTAAGAAAATATAGCTATACACATAACTATGAATGGACCCTGTAAACAATGTTAGGAAAAAAAAGAATATGCACAATATGATTTCATTTACTCAAGTATAAATACAAAGTATTGGTCAGAGATATAAATGTAGATGGTACAGCCACAGAGAAAAACAAGGAAGCAACAAAAAATTCAGCTAAGAGTAGTTTAGGGAGAGGAAGAAAAAAAACAATAAAGTAACTAACGCACACAGAACTGGCCTGCCTATCATGCAGAGGTTTTATTTTTCTATTGTTCTTTAAATTTTAACTTAAGGTTTTATGTGCTCTTCTGTATATATGCTAAATTTCACACTTTTTTTTTTTAATGGATTAAGAGCAATAACATACGTAAACCTCCTAGGCAGCACCAGGCATGAAGAGTCCATTTGATGGGAACCCATTTCCCATTCTGCTCTGTGACCTTCATGTCAAGTTCCACATTTTTCCTCTCACCTGCAGTTGCCTGTCCGCCAGCACTGCTCCAACCAAAGAATCCTGACCATCCTCATGTCCTTACTGCTTCCCCTTATAACCTTTGTCTAGATTCTGGGAGGGAACTGAAATTAGCAGCTAGGGCAAGGAGTTTTGATCCTGCTAAAGTTTATTCCTATTACCCTTGTTAATATCTAGATAGTGAGTTCCTTACAAAAGGGACAGGATCTTTTATCTTTCAGGTTCTGTACAGTGCCTGATACAAGACATCAGTAACTATCTGCTCAATGATGAATAAATAAATACAAACATTATAAAGCTCAGCTACTAGCTGAAAATAAAATTAAAGTTTAAAATCAGGCTGGTGCTTATTCACGTCACCTAGGCCCTTTCACAGCATTCTGTTTTGTTTTAATGTTTATTTATTTTTGAGAGAGACAGAGAGACAGAGACAGAGCCTGAGCAGGGGAGACGCAGAGAGAGAGGGAGACACAGAATCCAGAGCAGGTTCCAGACTGAGCTATCAGCACAGAGCCTGCTGCTGGACTTGAACCCACAAACCATGAGGTCATGACCTGAACTGAAGTCGGAAGCTTAACCGACTGAGCCACCCAGGAGCCCCTTCTTTTGTTTTAAATTGAAATGAGTTGACACTGGAGCGCCTGGGTGGCTCAGTCAGTTAAGCGTCTGACTTCGGCTAAGGTCATGATCTTGTGGTTTGTGAGTTCGAGCCCCGCATCAGGCTCTATGCTGACACCTCAGAGCCTAAAGCCTGCTTCAGATTCTGTGTCTCCCTCTCTCTCTGCCCCTTCCCGCTCATGTTTCTCTCTCTCGTTCTCTCAAAAATAAACAAACACTAAAAAAAAAACTTGAAATAAAAAAGAAACATAGTTGACATACAATGTTATATTAGTTTCAGATATTCAACATAGTAATTCAACAATTTTATAGCCCCATTACAGTTTTTTCTTTTTTAATGTTTATTTTTGAGAGGGAATGAATGAGAGGCAGAGAGAGAGACAGCATCTGAAGCGGGCTCTGTGCTGACAGCAGAGCACCTGATGCAGGGCTCAAACCGATGAATCATGAGATCATGACCTGAGCCAAAGTTGCATGCTTAACCAACTGAACCACCCAGGTGCCCCAGCCGCTTCACAGTTTTAAAGAAGACTCTCCTGACTACTCAAGAACAGCAGAAAGGTACCTCCAAAGTTGCTTTAAAAATATCTGCCCACTGGGGCGCTAGAGTGGCTCAGTCAGTTAAGCAACTGACTTCGGCTCAGATCATGATCTCACAGTTCCTGAGTTCAAGCCCTACATTGGGCTCTATGCTACCGGTTCAGAGCCTGGAGCCTGCTTTGGATTCTGTGTCTGTCTCTCTCTGCCCCTCCCCTGCTTGTACTCTCTCTCCCAAAATAAACATTAAAAAAAATTTTTTTTAAGTTTAAAAATAAATATCTGCCCACTAAAATAGTGAATTTTTCATCATGGGCTGTATATAATGATTTCAAATCATTAATAATTCTTAAAACTTTGAATAAAAAATTAAAACCCTTTTTTTTAATGTTTTTATGTTTATTTATTTTTGAGAGAGAGAGAGCGCGCAAGCATGTAAGCAGGGAGAGACAGATAAAGAGAGGGAGGCACAGAATTGGAAGCAGGTTCTGGGCTCTAAGCTGTCAGCACAGAGCCTGACGTGGGGCTCAAACTCACAAATCATGAGATCATGACCTGAGCCGAAGTTGGATGCTTAACCAACTGAGCCACCACCTATGTACCCCAAAGTAACATTCTTTTTAAAAGTAACATAAATTTATTTTCTATTTCAACTTTAACTTACAAATTTTTACAAAATTATACTTAAAATGTACCCTATGTATTATGCATAAGACTTGTTAATCTTCCACATAAATGAAACAATGTTATTTAATAACATATGTGACTATTTAGCATGCTCTTATATTGGAAAACTGTATTGAGATCAACAAGGCAGCCATTTATTCTGCCCTTATATACTACTTCCTCTGTCATGTGGCAGTCAAAAGGCTAAGTGAGATGCTTGCAGCAAAGAAAACAGTTTTGAAAGGTCATGCTACACAGATAGCCAGAATTTCCTTCACAATATCCTTACTGTCTATGGTAGACTATATGACAATCTGACCACAGTTATTCTCTGAGTAAAAGCAAAAACCATGTTATCAAAGGACCAGAAACAGTAGGCACTCAACAATATGATCTTTATGAACATTTTTTCTAACTGCGTAAACACTCAATACACATAGAAGAAAAAGAACCCTGAGGCAAAGACAAGAACTGGAGAAGGGGACCTAGTAAAGACCAGAACACAAGTTTAAAACACTCAGTTTATTCAGTGTTCATGTAACATGGTAAGAAGCTTCTAAAGTAAGCTTTTTGAAATTAAAACATGTCATTTACCAACAAAAGGCATAATTATAATAGTGAAGACAATGAATATGATCTATTTCAAAATTTTCAAATCTTAGCAACATGGATGGAACTGGAGTGTGTTATGCTAAGTGAAATAAGTCATACAGAGAAAGATACCATATGTTTTCACTCTTATGTGGATCCTGAGAAACTAAACAGAAGACCATGGGGAGGGGAAGGAAAAAAAAAAGTTAGAGAGGGAGAGAGTCAAACCATAAGAGACTCTTAAAGACTGAGAATAAACTGAGAGTTGATGGGGGGGGGGGGGGGGGCAAGGTGGGAGGGAGGGGAAAGTGGGTGATGGGCACTGAGGAGGGCACCTGTTGGGATGAGCACTGGGTGTTGTATGGAAACCAATTAGACAATAAATTAAATATTTAAAAAAATTTCAAATCTTAATGACAGTTACAATCAAGGTGCAAAGTTTCAAAAACCTCTGCAGGAGCTATAATCCCTTCGATATTTTTTGCCCTTAATAATTCTTATTGGTCTATTTATGCATCTGAACACAGAATATCTTTTCTGAACTGTTACACAGACAATGTGTTAGTCAACAGCAAGATGAAAACTTCTCTACATCCTTACAAAATTTCCAATCTCAAAGGTTAACAAGTATACTCTTTGGGGGGTAAAAATCATTCTAGGGGCGCCTGGATGGATCAGTGAGTTAAGCGTCTGACTTTGGCTCAGGTCATGGCCTCACAGTTCGTGAGTTGGAGCCCTGCATCAGGTTCTCTGCTCTCAGCACAGAGCCTGCTTCAAATCCTCTGTACCCCTCTCTCTGTGTCCCTATCTCTGTTTGTGCTGTCTCTCCCTCTCTCTCAAAAAAAAAATAAATAAATAAACATTAAATAAAAAAATCATTCTAGCTCATTTAATCATCTTGTCCTATCCTGGGAAATCACAGTTATTCTTGCCTACTAATCAAAACACATAGCTTTCTCCTGAGCCAAGCAAAAGTACTTAGTACATTTGTTATCGTAAGCAAGTTATACAGACACAGTAACCATAAGTTTCTGGCAACACATTCTTTTTTGTTGTTTGTTTCTTTGTTTATTTTTGAGAGAGACAGAGAGACAGAGAGAGAGAGAGAGTCAGAGAGAGGGGGGGGGGGGGGGGAGGCGCAGAGAGAGAGACACAGAATCTGAAACAGGCTCCAGGCTCTGAGCTGTCAGCACAGAGCCCGACGCGGGGCTTGAATTCACAAACCGCGAGATCAGGACCTGAGCTGAAGTCGGTCGCTTAACTGACTGAGCCACCCAGGTGCCCCTAACACATTCTTTTTAAGCCTCCAAAATTTTAATTCCTGTGAGGCTCTCTCATTAAAATTTAACTAGAATACAAATCTCTCGGGGCACCTGTCTAGCTCAGTCTGTTAAGCATCTAACTCTTGATTTCAGTTCAGGACATGACTGCGCTGACAGTGCGGAGCCTGGTTGGGATTTTCTCTCCCTCTCTCAAAATAAATAAATAAACATTAAACCTTCTCTTTCTTTTAATGTTTATTCATTTTGAGAGAGGGAGAGAGAGCGCGGACACATTCCAAGTGCACGTGCTCATGCAAGGGGGAGAGGTAGAGAGAAAGGGAGAGAGAATCCCCAGCAGGCTCCAAAATGCCAGAGCAGAGCCCAATGCAGAGTTCGAACCCACAAACCGTGAGACCATGACCTGAGCCAAAACCAAGAGTCGAATGATTAACTGACTGAGCCACCCAGGCGCCCCTTTTTTTAAAATGTTTATTTTATTTTTGAGAGACAGAGAGAGCAGGGGAGGGGCAGAAAGAGAGGGAGACAGATGATCCAAAGCAGGCTCCACACTGACAGCAGAGAGCCCAATGTGGGGCTGGAACTCATGAACTGCGAGATCATGACCTGAACCAAAGTTGGATGCTTAACTGACCGAGCCACACAGGATCCCAGAGCATCCAACTTGATTTCAGCTCAGGTCATGATCCCAGGGTCGTGGGACTAAGCCCTGCTTCAGCCTCCATGTTGAGTGTAGAGCCTGCTTAAGATTCTTCCTCTCTCTCCTTCTGCCCCCTCCCCCCACTCGCATGTTCTCTTTCTCTCTCAAATAAATAAATAAGTCATGGAGATAAAAAATACAGGTATTAATTGATCTACAAGAGGCTTACATCAGAATATATGGTCACACTAACTATAATTCCAGTACTTAGGAAAATGACCACCACATCCTAAATACACACTACGTGTTGACTTAATAAATGAGTTAGAGCTGAAATATTCATTTCATCGCCTCCTCTTCACTCTTTATTCTACTGCAAGCTTATTTGCAGCCACAAACACTGTCCTGAAATGGTCCCTACTGTCCAGCAGTGTTACCTAAATGCCAACTCCAAAAAAACTTCAGTTTTCTTTTAAATTTTTTTTTTTTTCAATTTTATTTATTTTGGGGACAGAGAGAGACAGAGCATGAACGGGGGAGGGGCAGAGAGAGAGGGAGACGCAGAATCGGAAACAGGCTCCAGGCTCTGAGCCATCAGCCCAGAGCCCGACGCGGGGCTCGAACTCCCGGACCGCGAGATCGTCACCTGGCTGAAGTCGGACGCTTAACCGACTGCGCCACCTAGGCGCCCCAAAACTTCAGTTTTCAATGAGCCTCTCTAGAAAAGCTTTCAACAACACTGATCCCACCTGTCTCCTTCATGAAGCTCCATTAACTATGGGGTAAACATAATCCTAAATATCAGACTATTTTAAAAGAAAGACTAGGGGGAAAAAAAAGCACAAAGTCTAGGATTTCTACCCACCCCCCCAATACAGAGATTAACTAAAAGATTTAGAATCTAAACAATATTCATATTTTCCTTCTATATTTAACTTTTGGAAAACTAATGTAAGTAAAGATACAAATTTAGACACTTACCTCAAATTGACAGCCCCCATTTCAGTCGTTTAGGATAACAGATGATGGCATTACTTATTTTTTTAAAGTGAAGTTTTCATGGAAGACTTTCAAATTAGACGATATGCTACAAAAAAAGGGGGAAGAAAAAAGGTATTAACACCTAAATTAGCTAAATTAAAAATAAAATAAATCTGGGGGCACCTGGGTGGCTCAGTCAGTTAAGTGTCTGACTCCTGACTTAGGCTCAGGTCTTAACTCCACAGTTTGTGAGATGTAACCCCAAACTGCGCTGTTAGTGCAGAGCCTGCTCGGGATTCTCTCTGTCTCTCTGCCCTTTCCCTGCACATGCTGTCCCTCTCTCTCAAAAACAAACATTAAAAAAATAATTAATAAATAAATAAACATTAAAAAAAAAAAAAGAAATCCGCCCACTTAAAAAAAAAGAAAGTGAAGATGGGGCACCTGGGTGGCTCAGTTGGTTAAGCGTCCAACTTCAGCTCAGGTTACGATCTCCTGGCTTATGGGTTCGGGCCCCAAGTCGGGCTTTCTGCTGTCAGCACATAGCCTGCTTCAGATCCTCTGTCCCCCTCTCTCTCTGCCCCTGCCCTGCTCGCACTTTCTCTCTCTCAAAAATAAAGAAACATTTAAAAAAAATTAATTCATTCATTTTTTTAAATGAAAAAATAAAATGAATTGATAAAATAGGGGAGCCAGGGTGGCTCAGCTCTGGTTATGATCCCCAGGTTCATGGGCTCGAGCCCTGAGATGGGCTTTGTGCTGACAGTGCAAAGACTGCTTGGGATTCTCTCCCCCCGCCTCTCTCTTTCTCTCTCTCTTTCTCTCTCTGTTCCTCCCCCACTTACACATGCCTGCACGCATGCTCTCTCTCTCTCTCAAAATAAAATGGATAAACTTAGAAAAATAAAATAAATTTTATATGACATTTGATTGCTTATAATCTGTATTTTTAAATATGAGAAAAATATAAAAAACACATGAAATCCTATTAGAGACAGAAGGGACTTAAGTGGACATCCTATACAAGTATCTAAGTTTTCTCATTTAGGTCACCTCTTTCTTGAAACCTTATTTCTGTAACATGCTAATTTTCTTTCTACTTCTCAACCTATCCCTCTGTCTACACCATAAGCTGCCAACTATAGCTTATTTCATTTCTCCCCTTTTCTCCTTTAATATCTGACATACACAAAATATATGGAAAGATGCATGCAAGCAAACATAAGATGAACACCGTAAATCACCATCCCACAGAGGAGCAATAACATCACATCTATGTACATACTCCTCTCATCCCCACCTTTATCTTGAATAATTATTCCATCACGCTTTAAAAAATAACTTTGTCCCATATGTATATATCCCTAAACAATGTTTTGTTTAGGTTTGTGTCCCTGGCTCCCTTTTTCAGCTTGATAAATTCATATACTGTATGGAATTTTCAGGGACTTGAATTTTGTCACTCAAATATTTTTCTAAGCTTTATCCATGTTACTTTTTAATTGCTCTATAGTATTCCACTACATAAATAGCTATAGTATATTTATCCATTCTGTTTTCAGGCATTTAAATGGTTTGCAGTTTTTTTGCTCTTATTAACATTATTACACAGGTCTCCAGCGGCAAATGAACAAGAATTTCTTTAGGGTATGCTTCAAACCTAGAAGTAGAATTGATGGGTTAAAGGATATGCAAATTCCCAACTTTACCAAAACACCAAGTTGTCTTCCAACTCACTCTACCAACTCACCAGCAGCATGTAAATTGATGACACAATCCTTGCCAATACCTGGTAAAGTGAGATTTCTTAATTGGTGGCAGTACAGAACATATACAACCTTACTGTGATTTGTTTGTATTACTTGATGAGATGTAAGACCTTTTCACAAGTTTTAATGTTTTTTTTGTTTTGTTTTGTTTTATCTTTGAGAGAGAGACAGACAGCATGAGGAGGGGAGAGGCAGAGAGAGGAGAAAGATTCCCAAGCAGGCTCTGTGCTGTCAGCACAGTGCCCGAAGTGGGGCTCGAACACATGAAGACATGAGATCATGCATGACCTAAGCTGAAATCAAGAGTCAGATGTTTGACTGAGTCACCCAGGCACCCTTCAAATGTTTACTAAGTATCTATGTTCCTTTCTGCATTCCTTTGTTCACAGTTTTTGGCCATTTTTATTGGGTTGTCTTTTTCTTATTAGTTAGTAGGCTTTATATATTCAGAACCAGGATTAATTACATAATTTGCAGGGCCCATTCCAAAATTAAAAAGCAGGGCCATTATTAAAAAATTATGAATTATAAAACAGTGATAGTTTAGTATTAAAATAAGTGTGAGGCCCTGTGTGACTGAACAGGTTGTATACCCATGAAGTAGCCCTGTTTAGGACACTAATTTTCTATTATATACATGACAACTATTTTCTTCCAAGTTTGCAATAATTGTTTTCTAAGTTTATCTTTTCCTTTTCGTTATGGTGTCTTTAGGTGAACATTAATTTTAATGTGTTTACAACTATCAATCTTTTTTAAGTTGATGCTTCTGTCTCATTGAGAAAATCCTATAGTCTTCACAAAGTTTTATGGCTTTGCCTTCCCATGAGTCCAAAACCATGGGTGCTTTCCAATGACCAGTGAGCTCACAACCCTCTACTCTCAGCCATTATGTCCCATTCTTCACTAATAAAATCTTAAAGGACTTTATGACCTTTACTGATAGTAGCATCCTAATCACATCATTTAATTTACTTCTGGGCAAGCCCACTCAAACTGGATTAGAGCACAAAGCTTGGAACTATTTACATCTTGTCAGCAATACATCAAGTCAAAAATTTTAATACAAATTCCATGCATCTGATTAGAATATTTTACATTTAAATATTTAAAAGGGAGAAAAATCTTAAAGTTTCATAAAATTAGTAGGAATCAAAGGACAGCAGAATTGTTGCTATACAGGTTGAAAATCTTTTTCATTTTGTATCTTCAAAATAAAATTGTTAGGAAGCAAGTAATTGAATTCTACTCTTGGTTTCTTTGTTTTTGTAATTAAGGTCCATAAGATTCTTTTTTAAATGAGAAGAATGTTATAAAACTTTAGAATAATGTCAAAATATATCAAGCTGCTTACTTTTCCAAAAGTAAGGGATCAATTAAGTAAAAAAAAAAAAAAAAGCAATTTGCAAAAAAAAAAAACAATAAACCAATTTGCTAGTGCAGGATGTTGGTAGGGAGGCTATGCATGTGGGGACAGGGATATATGAGAACTCTCTGTACTTTCTACTCAATTCTACTGTGACCTAAAACTGCTCTAAAAAACGATGTCTTTTGAAAATATGAAAAAAGATATGTATCAAATGCCACCAAAAAAAAAACAAAACAAGAAAACAATTTGAGGGACACGTGGGTGGCTCAGTAAGTTAAGCATCCGACTTTGGCTCAGGTCATGATCATGGGTTCAAGCCCTGTGTTGGGGTCTGTGCTGACAGCTCAGAGCCTGGAGTGTGCTTCAGACTCTGTGCTTCCCTCTCTCTCTGCCCCACCCCCACTCGTACTCTGTCTCTATCAAAAATGAATAAACGTTAAGAAAAAAAAATTTTTAAATAACCAGTTTGACACAATATAGGCTAATAATGAATGTAAGTATACTGCTTACTCTTCTTGAACAGTCAACAAAATTACTCTGATTTATTCAAACACACAATTCAATAAAATGTATTATTAAAATTCCTAGTAATAAGCTTTAGGTAAAAATAATGTTATTAATAACCTTACACATGAAGATTCACTCTCACAACTTTATTATGAAAAGAAAGGGAAAGTTTCTGGACAAACAATAAATATCCCTTACACATGAAGGGATACACATGAATAACCTTACACATGAAGATTCACTCTCACAACTTTATTATGAAAAGAAAGGGAAAAATTCTGGACAAACAATAAATATCCCTTAAACTGTAAAAAGACAGGTGGGAGGGGTGGATTTCAAAAGCTTACTAAGCACTAAGAATGGCCTATGTGGCCATTCTTTGGTTTTGGCCAAACCAAAACCCCTATACACATTCTATCTCTAGTCTTGTTCAAGTAAAAATACTTTTTGGGGTGCCTGGGTGGCTCAGTCAGCTAAGTGGCTGACTCATGACTCCAGCTCAGGTCATGATCTCATGGTTCATGGGTCCAAGCCCCAAGTGGGGCTCTGCACTGTCCATGCAGAGTGTGCCTGGAATTCTCTCTTTCTCTCTCTGCCCCTCCCCATTCGTGGTCATGTGTGCTCACTCTCTCTCTCATAACAAATAAAAGAAAAATTTTAATGTTTATTTATTTTTGAGACAGAGCGAGAGACAGAGGGCAAGCAGGGGAGGGGCAGACAGAGGGAGACACAGAATCCAAAGTAAGCTCTAGGCCCAAGCTGTCAGCACAGAGCCTGGCATGGGGCTTGAACTCATGAACCGCAAGATCACGACCTGAGCCAAAGCCGGATGCCCAACCAACTGAGCCCACCCAGGTGCCCCTTAAAAAATGTTAGTAAGTACTTTTCTACAAAAACAAAATCAACACTATGCTTCAATCATGCTAGTTATATTATAATTTAGGAGCCAGCTAAACTACTTAACAATGATTTCAACCTTCCAGTCTCCGCCCACAAATAAGCAAGCAAAGCCATGTAAATTCAAAATCACTTCATGATATACATTCATCTCTCTCCTCTTCCTCCTCTTCCTACTGAATTCAGAGTATTCCTCATATACTACCACAAAGTCCTAGCCCTACATCAAAGGAACGTGAATTTCCCCTTCTTTTGTTTTTGTTTTACAAAACACAATTAGAACGGTCAATTCTTTGATACCTACTACCCAAGAAAGGACCAGATTAAGACTGCTAGTACAGGAGTTTGTTTTTCTTTCTTTCTGTTTAACAAATGGAGATTATATATATTTTTTTTTCTGGGTATTTTTTAAATAAAGTTTTTCAAAAAAACAATATAGCCAATAAGCATAGGGAAAAAATGGACATTCTCATTAGAGAATAAAAATTAAAACCACAATAAAATAATACTGTGAACCCACCAAAATAGGTAAAATTTAAAGAAACTAATAAGCCTACCTAAGCTGGAGGCTGAGGATGTGGAGCAATGGAAATTCACATACCTATGACAGGGGGTTCCACCCTAGACATACATCAAAAAGAAATGTGCACACATTTCACCAAAAGATATTTACTAGAATGTTCACAGTATTATTCAAAATAGCCAAAAACTGGGGTGCCTGGGTTCATGGGTTTGAGCCCCACATCAGCTGTCTGTGCTGACAGCTCAGAGCCTGCTTTGGATTCTGTGTCTCCCTCTCTCTGCCCCTCCCCACTTGCACTGTGTGTGTGTGTGTGTGTGTGTGTGTGTGTGTGTGTGTGTCTCAAAAATAAACATTAAAAAAAAAACACCTCTAAAAATAGCCAAAAACTATAAACCCAAAAGAGAATGAATAAACTATAATATATTTTCACAATGGAACACTATATTGCAAGGAAAACGAACACTCGAGAGCTTTATAAAAAAGGACTGATATAAAAATATGCAAGATGTTCCAGGCTTCTGAGTGGCTCAGTAAGTTAAACATCTGACTCTTGGTTTTGGCTGTCATAATCTCACAGTTCATGGGTTTGAATCCCATGTCAGGCTCTGTGCTGACAGTGCAGAGCCTGCTTAGGATTGTCTCTCTCTCCCTCTCTCTCTGCCCCTTTCCCACTCACTCTCTCTCTCAAAATAAATAAACTTAAAAATTTTTATAAATAAAAATATGCAAGATGTTAAGCAAAAAATTAACAATAAAGTACAGGGTAGTTACTATAATGTGCTTTTGGTAGAGGAATAAAAATAGAAAGAAATAAAAATCTATATTCAGGGGCACCTGGGTGGCTCAGTCGGTTAAGCATCCAACTCTTGGTTTCAGTTCAGGTCATGATACCATGGTTCATGAGTTTGAACCCCACATTTAGCTCCATGCTGACAGCACAAAGCTGCTTGGGATTCTCTCTCTCCCTGTCTCTTTGCCCCTCCCCTGCTTGCTCTGTCTCTCAAAATAAATAAATAAACTTTAAAAAAATCTATATTCATTAAGACATGCCGAAAGATCACACAAGAAGGTAGTAATACCAGTTTCCTAGGCAGAGTGAGATGTTAGGGGTGGATATGAACTACTCACATACAGTTGGGAATAGAGGTGGGAGACTTTACCTTTTTATACTTTTTATTTCTGAACCACAGAAATCTATCACATACCATAAAAATAAATAATTCAGAAAAAAGATTCAAATACCAGACCTACATATATTTTTTAATTAATTTAGATGTGAATATCTGAATTACAAAAAGATATTTCAGCAACAAATATAATTTGCAAATCCCTCAATAAAAAACAGAAGTGTGCCTCTAACACACACAAATAATAGGAACTACTGTTTTACACATACTAAGAATGAGAATATATATAGCTTTGTCCATCTTATTATTAAGCTACACTTAGCTACAGATAACATGGATAAATGTAATAAGCATATTGCTGAAAAGAAGACCAGACACAAAGGCACTCCACTGCATGATTCCAGGTATACAACGTTCAAAAACAAGCAGAACTAATCTATGGTGTTAGCTGTCAGAACAGCAATTACCTCTGGGAAAGAAGTAACCACTAGTTATGGTTGGTGGGGGATGGTGACAGGATCGGTGTGCGTTTGGAGAGTTTCTGGATTGCTGGCAATGCTATACTTCTCGGTGATGGTCACAAGGATCTGTTTTTACTTTGTGATAAGTCATAATGATTTTTTTGCCTTTTATGTGTTATACTCCATTGGAAAAAGTTAAAAGGAGAAAAAAAGCACAGTGTACCACTATTTCACATGTGCCAGACTGACAAAAAGGTCTGACAGTATCAACTGCTTATGAAAATACAGAACAGCCAAAATATTTTACTTTCCTAGTGACAGTATAAATTAATATAACCTCTTAGGAAAACAATCTGCCACCATCTAACACATTTCATCATTTTCAGATGAAGTAAAGTTTTTTTTCACTTTGTAACTCCTCTGATATCAAAATACACATTACAGGCACTATCAGGCAGCAGGTTTCATCTATAGGTCATTGTCAGTTCATGTGAACTTGAGTCTTTTTCCTGACAGCCTAATGAGACAATTACAACTTTAATATATTAGTATACAAACCATGTAAGGACCATCTGAAGAAAAATAAATATCCTGGCTGTGGTCTGAAATCTCTGTTGATACCTTCTGGTAAAAGATCACCAAGACCAGGGTGCCTTGCTGCCTCAGTCGAAAAAGCATGCCACTCTTAAGCTCGGGGTCATGAGTTCAAGCCCCACGGTAGATGCAGAGATTACTTAAATAAAGAAAACTTAAAAAATAACAATAATAATAACCAAAACCCTCAGAATGAGTGTCAGAAGCTTATAAAAATCTGTCTCACTATACCCTTAGGATTGTTGTACATGTTATACTTGAACTAGGAAAAAAAAAAAAAGTATAAATGAAGATAATGTCATTTCTGCTTCAAAACTCCATGAAAGGGGTGCCTAAGTGGCTCAGGCAGTTAACATCTGACTCTTGATCTCAGCTCCCGTCTTGATTTCAAGGGTCATGAGTTCAAACGCTGCCTTGGACTCCATGCTGGCTGTGAAGCCTACTTTAAAAAAAAAAAAAAAATTTCATGAGGGGCACCTGGGTGGCTCAGGTCATGATCTCATGGTTCATGGGTTCAAGCCCCGCTTCAGGCTCTGTGCTGACAGCTTGCTCAGAGCCTGGAACCTGCTTCAGATTTTGTGTTTCCTTTTCTCTGTCCACACACACACACTGTGGGCACACACACACTGTCCCACACACACATTCTCTCTCTGTCTCTCAAAACTAAATAAATGTTTAAAAAAAAAAAATACAAACATACTTAAACATCATAAAAGCCATTTACGAAAAGCCCACAGCTAACATCATCCTCAATGGGGAAAAACTGAGAGCTTTTTCCCTGAGATCAGGTACACGACAGGGATGTCCACTCTCACCACTGTTGTTTAACATAGTGTTGGAAGTTCTAGCATCAGCAATCAGACAACAAAAGGAAATCAAAGGCATCAAAATTGGCAAAGATGAAGTTAAGCTTTCACTTTTTGCAGATGACATGATATTATAGACGGAAAATCGGACAGACTCCACCAAAAGTCTGCTAGAACTGATACATGAATTCAGCAAAGTTGCAGGATATAAAATCAATGTACAGAAATCAGTTGCATTCTTATACACTAATAATGAAGCAACAGAAAGACAAATAAAGAAACTGATCCCATTCACAATTGCACCAAGAAGCATGAAATACCTAGGAATAAATCTAACCAAAGATGTAAAAGATCTGTATGCTGAAACTATAGAAAGCTTATGAAGGAAACTGAAGAAGATATAAAGAAATGGAAAAACATTCCGTGCTCATGGGTTGGAAGAATAAATATTGTTAAAATGTCAACACTACCCAAAGCTATCTACACATTCAATGCAATCCCAATCAAAATTGCACCAGCATTCTTCTCAAAGCTAGAGCAAGCAATCCTAAAATTTGTATGGAACCACAAAAGGCCCCGAATAGCCAAAGTAATTTTGAAGAAAAAGACCAAAGCAGGAGGCATCACAATCCCAGACTTTAGCCTTTACTACAAAGCTGTAATCATCAAGACAGCATGGTATTGGCACAAAAACAGACACAAAGACCAATGGAATAGAATAGAAACCCCAGAACTAGACCCACAAAAGTATGGCCAACTCATCTTTGACAAAGCAGAAAAGAATATCCAATGGAAAAAAGACAGTCTCTTTAATAAATGGTGCTGGGAGAACCGGACAGCAACATGCAGAAGGTTGAAACTAGACCACTTTCTCACACCATTCACAAAAATAAACTCAAAATGGATAAAGGACCTGAATGTGAGACAGGAAACCATCAAAACCCTAGAGGAGAAAGCAGGAAAAGACCTCTCAGACCTCAGCCACAGCAATTTCTTACTTCACACATCCCAAAGGCAAGGGAAGTAAAAGCAAAAATGAATTATTGGGACCTCATGAAGATAAAGCTTCTGCAGAGCAAAGGAAACAATCAACAAAACTAAAAGGCAACCAACGGAATGGGAAAAGATATTTGCAAATGACATATCGGACAAGGGCTAGTATCCAAAATCTATAAAGAGCTCACCAAACTCCACACCCGAAAAACAAATAATCCAGTGAAGAAATGGGCAGAAAACACGAATAGACACTTCTCTAAAGAAGACATCCAGATGGCCAACAGGCACATGAAAAGATGCCCAACGTCGCTCCTCATCAGGGAAATACAAATCAAAACCACACTCAGATATCACCTCACGCCAGTCAGAGTGGCCAAAATGAACAAATCAGGAGACTATAGATGCTGGAGAGGATGTGGAGAAACGGGAACCCTCTTGCACTGTTGGTGGGAATGCAAACTGGTGTAGCCACTCTGGGAAACAGTGTGGAGGTTCCTCAAAAAATTAAAAATAGACCTACCCTATGACCCAGCAGTAGCACTGCTAGGAATTTACCCAAGAGATTCAGGAGTACTGATGCATAGGGGCACTTGTACCCCAATGTTTATAGCAGCACTCTCAACAATAGCCAAATTATGGAAAGAGCCTAAATGTCCATCAACTGATGAATGGATAAAGAAATTGTGGTTTATATACACAATGGAGTAGTACATGGCAATGAGAAAGAATGAAATATGGTCCTTTGTAGCAACATGAATGGAACTGGAGAGTGTTATGCTAAGTGAAATAAGCCATACAGAGAAAGACAGATACCATATGTTTTCACTCTTATGTGGATCCTGAGAAACTTGACAGAACCCATGGGGGAGGGGAAGGGGGGAAAAAAAAAGAGGTTAGAGTGGGAGAGAGCCAAAGCATAAGAGACGGTTAAAAACTGAGAACAAACTGAGGGTTGATGGGGGGTGGGAGGGAGGGGAGGGTGAGTGATGGCTATTGAGGAGGGCACCTTTTGGGATGAGCACTGGGTGTTGTATGGAAACCAATTTGACAATAAATTTCATATATTAAAAAAAAAAAAAACTGAGAACAAACTGAGGGCTGGTGGGGGGTGGGATGGATGGGAGGATGGGTAATGGGTATTGAAGAGGGCATATTTTGGGATGAGCACTGGGTGTTGTATGGAAACCAATTTGACAATAAATTTCATATATTAAAATAAATAAATAACAAAAACTGAAAAAAAATAAAGTAAAAAATAAATACAAAAAATACAAAAAAATAAAATAAAATCATGAAATAGTTAAGGAAAGCTCACAGAAAAAAGATTTTTTTTTAAGTCTTAATAGCAGGGGCGCCTGACTGGCTCAGTTGGTTAAGTGTCTGACTCTTGGTTTTGGCTCAAGTCATGATCTCATGGGTTCATGAGTTCGAGCCCCACATCCGGCTCTGCGCTGAGCATGGAACCTGCTTGGGTCTGTCTGTCTGTCTCTCTCTCTCTCTCTCTCTCTCTCTCTCTCTCTCTCTCCGCCCCTCTACCCCATGTGCACGCATGAACATTCTCTCTCTCAAAATAAATAAACTTAAAAAAGAAGCCTTAATATGAACAGACTCTTAATCTCATTCATTATAAAAATGCAAATCAGGGGCACCTGGGTGGCTCAGTCTGTTACATGTTGGACTTTGGCTCAGATCATGATGTCACTGTTCATGAGTTCAAGCCCCACATCAGGCTACTCTGCAGTCAGCAAGCAGCCTGCTTTGGATTCCCTGCCCCCCTCTCTCTCTGCCCCTCTCCTGCTTGTGCTTGATAACTTTCTCTCTCTCTCTCACTCTCTCTCTCTCTCTCTCTCTCTCTCAAACACACACACACAAATAAACATTTTAAAAATGCAAATTAAAACTACACTGAAGGGCATCTGGCTGGCTAAGTCTGTAGAGCCCATGACTCTTGATTTCAGGATCCTAACTTTGCGTCCCACGTTGGGCACAGAGCTTACTTACAAATAAGTAGAGAAAGAGAAATAAAACAAAACTACCCTGAGACACCATTTTCCATCTATCAGTTTAGCAAAACTCCCTGTTTTAAGGTACTTTCCTGGCAAGGCTGTGAAGAAATGTACATTATCCACCATAACAACAACCAAATGGTAATTATGTGAATTATGTGAAAGGTGTATAACTAGCATTATAGTGGTGAATATTCTGCAATATATACACATGTCAAATCATCACACTGTACACCTTAAACTTATATAAAGTTATATGCCAAACAAATGTCAAGAAAGCTTGGTGGGGAGAAATACACATTTCTCATAATCCCTTATAATCAGTGGGAGTCTGGGTCCAAACATAAGGGCATTTTGGCAATATCTATCAAAATTACAAAGATATATGGTCCTTGATTAGTAATATCACATCTGAATTTTTATTCCATAATTATATACTTGCTCATGGGCAAAATGACATGTACAAGGTAATTCACTGCAACACTGTTACAATAATAAAAAACTAGAACTAAAATGTCTACCAAGAGAGAACTGGCTAAATGATCCAAAAGGAAACCATACAAATTAAAAAACAAAACTGTACATACTCTTTGGAAAGATCTTCTATGAAGATTTCCATTGTTTAGTAATAAATACAATGTGTAAAGGGAAGGGTGGGAAGACCAATTTGTAAAACAACAGATATAATATGCTGGTTTTGGAATTGGTGGGTTTTGGAGGGGAAAGAAATAAGGGTTTTGGAGGGGAAAGAAATAAGAATCTGTGTTTTTATTAATATAAAGAAACTCTAGAAGGATACGTAAACTAATAAATAGTTCCCTGGGTGGGATAAGCACACTGGAGGAATGGGGTAAACATGAACAGGGTGGCTGAGGGCTAGGGGTGGGAAGGTTTACATTGTTTAACTTTTCTATGTTTAAAAAGTTTTCAATCCCATGGGAATCCATTACTACTAAATAGATCAGTAAATTAATAAGCCAAAAAGGGTCCAAATACTATCAATATACACACATGGTGACAGGAACTATGCTTGGTTTTTTTTTTTTTTTTACCATTTCTATAACCAAGATCCCAGCAATGCCCATCTATCTCACTGAAGTCTGTAGTGTGACCACGTCCATTTGGCTTAAGCCATCAGCCCAAGATCTCTAACACTAGTCTTCTAGAGAAAAGATATTTTCTCTGTAATTCTGTTTTCCTTTTCTCGGGTTCAGGGTCAACCTCTTCTCCCTTAGTAGTTTTGGTGTGTGTGTGTGTGTGTGTGTGTGTGTGTGTGTGTGTGTATTATTTCTCCAGTCACTTCAGAACAAAAGCCTCACCTAAGGATTCTCCTTCTTGTCTATGAGTCCACAGGTTAGACTTTTCTATTCACCAGCAATTCACCCTAACAACCAAGTCATGGTCTAATAAATAAGGGAACCTACAAAATGAAGGCATCCAGAGTTTGCCAACCAATAATATCTCCTCCTCAAACTAAAACAATGAGATAACCCATATCCTGGATTATCCTCCCTAATGAGTTTATCATCCACCTCTCATTTACCTAAAATGCAAAATAGTATGGTATCTATGCAAATGCTGCTCATTCCAGCACCCTGTCCATTAGCCCAACTCCTATGTACCTACGTCAGTTGAGGTGACTTCTTCTCTAGAGCCTTTCCTAATCCAAGACTCACTCCCATCCATGGGATCCTGCTGTGACCTGTGTGTGTCTCATTTATCACAGTGCATTGCAAATATGAGTTTGCTTATCTTCCCTTCTGGACTATGGATCCCTCAGGAAAAGGAGACAGTCATACTCATATTATAACCCAAGTACTCAGCAAAGTGCCTTTACAAATGGCAGGTAATCAAAAATGTTCAGTGACTGAATTAAAGAAACTACACATGTAGACAAATTGTGAGCATGGAGGAAATTCCACTTAATGTTCTCTTAACCCCAAAGGCATTTTACTTCATTCAGTCCCTGCTATGAAAGAAACAGCAACTCCAATAACACTTTCCCTTACTGATATCTATTAATATTCTAGGTTAATATAAAACAACTGAAAATATTATCTCAATCACTTCAAGAATGTTGCATAAAACTATGTTAAAAATGTGTGTCTATTAAAGGATAATAGTTGATGAAGTGCTAAATTTTTATGACCTTTTGTTCATGTTTTGTTTTTAAGAAATGATATAATGACAAAAAACAAGGATGTATAGTATCTTCTAAGAAGGTAGATAGGATTATAGGGATCAAGTATTCCTCCACATTGTCTTTTTTGTTTTTTGTTTTTAATATGGAACCCTTCACGAATTTGCGTGTCATCCTTGTGCAGGGGCCATGCTAATCTTAGTATATGTGCTGCTGAAGCAAGCACCACATTGTGTCTTAAACACTGACTTGTATGAGCTTTCCCATATGGGCTGTCCCAAGTGGCCTGATGAAAAGAAAGCAGAGAACAAAATAATCAACTATTCATATATAACCAAGAACTGTATGGCAGGTGCCTATAATTCAGAATGGGTTTCCAAATTTTATCAAATAATGGTAAAAACTAGGAACCAGAGAGAAAAACAAATTTTAAGGATGCCTGTTAAAAACTTCCTAGTTAACCATGAAACTGTCTTCCAAATCCAGGAATTCAGTAAAGCTTTCTGTTTTCTGTCAGAGAATGTTAAGGAACAGTAAACATAACTAGGAAATACATGGATGTATACTGAACCATGGATACACACATTTCTATTTATCTCTGTCTCTATCTAAAAAGACTAGTAATTTTATACTGATATCTCAAATTCCAATCTAACACAACATCGTTCAATCCATATTTACAATTCCCTTTTTAATTTTTTTATTTTTTTAATGTTTATTCGTTTTTTTGAGAGAGCGTGAATGGGGGAAGGGCAGAGAGGAAAACACAGAATCCAAACCAACCTCCAACCTCCAGGCTCTGAACTGACAGCCCAGAGCCTGATGCGGGGCTCGAACCCACAAACCATGAGATCGTGACCTAAGCCGTTGGATGCTTAACCAGCTGAGCCATCCAGGCACCCCTTTAATTTTTTTTAATATTTATTTATTCTTGAGACAGAGAGACAGAGCACAAGCAGGGGAGGGGCAGAGAGAGAGGGAGACACAGAATCGGATGCAGGGTCCAGGCTCTAAACTGTCAGTACAGAGCCTGATGAGGGTCTTGAACCCACAAAATGTGAGATCATGACCTGGGCCAAAGTCAGGCACTTAACCGACTGAGCCATCCAGGTGCCCCTACAATTCCCTTTACCACAGTGATAAATCTCTTTATCTTCAACATATTGGTAAACACATTCAATCCTAAAATATGTAAAGTAGTTACAGAATTCTTAATTCAAACCACTGTGAAAAACAATTCTACTGACAACAGTTCAGTATTTGTTTAGAAATTTTTTTGTTTTGAGCTTGTGGTGTATAGTCAAAATTCTGTGTAGTTAACTGGTTTAGTTTTTATTCTTTTTCCCTTTCAATGTGGTTGTTATTTACTAGAAAAATCCAGTTAGGTTCATTTGTTTGTGTCTTTATTTCACTTGGGCTGTTTTCTTTCCACCCAGATAGATTTTATGTATTTGTTTTTCATTATGTTAAACATTCATATAGTTCTAAAACTCAGACTTAACACAAAAAGATACTCTCACAAAAGCATCCCTCTCTCTATCCCTACTACTTCCATTCTCTTCCCCTTCATCCCTTCTACACCGTTTCCACCCAAATCCTGTAAGAAACCAATCTCAGTAGTTTCTGGCTTATCCTTCTTGTATTTATTTTGGCACCTATGTGCAAATACATATTTATATTCCTATTTCCTTCTTTTCTTACATAAAAGGCTAACACATTATAGTTATGCTTTTGCACTTTTTTCCATTAACAGTAGGCCCTGGAAATAACTTTGTATCAGTTCACAAGGCTCTTCCTCACTCTTTTCTTACAAGTGCACTGCACTCCACTATGTGGATGTACCACTGTTTATGGGTATTTATATTGTTTTCAATATTTTCACAATGCAAAAATGTAAACTAATGACATCCTCCTGTTCTGCATCCACTATCTCAGACACAAACAGAAACAATCAAAAAAACTGGCTCTACCTCTAAAACACACCAAATTCAACACTTGCATTGTTCCCGACACAGTCCCTGTCTAAGTCCTCATCAATACTTCTTGGCTGTTTTGCTCCAACACCCTCCTAATCAGTCTCTCGGCCTCTACTCTAGCCTCTCTACAGTTCATCTGTGCCAAAGCAACCCAAAATGTACTTCATAGACCATGAATCAGGTAACTCCAATTCCTTGTTTAAAACCTTTCAAAAACATCCCATTGTAACCCTACCTGAGTTGCACCTATAACCTGCAGAGACCCTATATGATCTGATATCTGTCAACCTCTGACCTCAGCTTCCACTCTCTTCCTCATTCACTACTCTTTAATCACACTGGTTTGCTTTCTGTTCCTCCCATAATTTGTTCCTTACTTTGTGCTTTTATACTGGCTGTGCTTTCAGCTTCAAATGTTCTGCCCCTGGTTATCTGCGACCTTCTAACATTCATGTCTCAACCAAAAATTACCTCTTCTAAGAGGCTTTCTGTGGACTGCCACAGTTAAGCTATAACCTGGGTCATTTTATACCACTTTATTACCTTCATAATTCTTGTTAGTGCTTATAATTCTCATTTATTATTTACATGTTTGTTTCTTCCACTGGAAAAGGAGGAAAGATAGATTTTCTTTAAGATTTTTTTAAGGTTTATTTGTTTATTTTGAGAGAGACAGAGAGAAATGACAGGGAGGGGGGTCGGAGGGGAGTCCCAAGCAGGCTCCACAGGGTCAGTGAAGAGGCCAACATGAGGCCCAAACTCACAAAACCCTGAGATCATGACCTGAGCCAAAATCAAGAGTCATACACTTAACCCAGTGAGCCACCCAGGCACCCCTAGGATTTTATTTTTAAGTAATCTCCACACCCAAGGTGGGGCTCAAACTCACGACCCAGAGATCAAGAGTTGCACACTCTACCGACTGAGCCAGGCAGACACCCAGGAAAGATAACTTTTAATCCATACAACTTTAACTTTGTTATTTTTTAAACTTTCTCTAAGTCTGAAATTATTTCAAATAATTCTCCATGGAATTGCCTATTCTGGACATTTTATATAAATGGAATCATTAAATACTTTTGTGAATGGTCTCTTTCGCTTAGCATTGTTTTCAAGGTTCATCCATGCTGGAGCATGTATAAACGTAACTGCACTCCTCTTTAAGGCTGAATACTACTCCACTGTATGGATGAACTACGTGTCATTACACATTCATCAGCTGAAGGACATCTGGGTTGTTTCTACTTTTTGGCTATCGTGAATAATGTTTTGAACATTCATGTACAAGTCTTTGTACGGGCATGTGTTTCAATTCTTTTGAGTATATACCCACAAGTAGAATTGCTGGGTCACACAGTAATTCTATATTTAACTTTTTGAGGAATTGACCACTATTTTTCCAAAGTGGCTGCACTATTTCACAATCCAACCAGCAACGTATGAGGGTTCCAACTCTACATGTTATACTTGTTATTGTCCGTGTTTTCATTACAGCCACCCTAAAAAGTGGTATCTCTTATGTTTTGATTTGCATTTCCTTAATGACTAATGACATTGAGCAATTGCTCATGTGCTTATTAGCCATTTGTATAACCTCCTTGGAAAAATGTTTACTCAAACTTTTTGCCAACTTTTAAATTAGATTATTTAAGTTTGTATTACTGAATTATAAAAGTGTTCTTTATATATATTCCTTATCAGATATATCCTTTGTTACTATTTTCTCACTGGCCATCTATTTGAATGAGGATCTGAGTTTTCCTATCAACTTAACCACCTGGTTCAGAAGATCTCTATCACTATTAGCTAATAACCATAACTAGCATATTAAAAACAATTTATAAAAATGTTATATCACTGACAATGGTCAATTGAAACCTACATTTTATAGGAAATATAAAACTGCATTTAGGTAGTACTAGGACTCAGAATACGCAAATTACTAATGTGTTGTCAATGCTAAGTGGTAGTGTCCAGAATACTTTTTCACTTTAACAATTCACACAAAATCAAAAACACAATCTTCTAAACTCCTTATATTTAAAAATACACATAGTAAAACAGCTTTTTAGAGTACTTCACATGTAAGGATAGAAATGAGCACATTTTAGAAACTTCCTATTTAGGACTACAGGAGCAGGAAAAAACTTCTCAACCTGACAAACAAGACATTGAGTGATCCACCTCTTCCTACCTATCTTCTGCAACTCCCTCCCACTTTACATCCCAGGTGGAAATTATTTAAATACTTGTGACTGAGCCCTAGTATCACCTCCTAGGGAAAATCCTTCCTTGACCACCTTGCTCCTAAGAAATAGTTTAAAATTTTCGGGGCACCTGGGTGGCGCAGTCGGTTAAGCGTCTGACTTCAGCCAGGTCACACTCTCGCGGTCTGGGAGTTCGAGCCCCGCGTCAGGCTCTGGGCTGATGGCTCAGAGCCTGGAGCCTGTTTCCGATTCTGTGTCTCCCTCTCTCTCTGCCCCACCCCCGTTCATGCTCTGTCTCTCTCTGTCTCAAAAATAAATAAACGTTGAAAAAAAAAATTAAAAAAAAAAAAAGAAATAGTTTAAAATTTTCTATTCCAATGGTTCTCAAACTTTTTGGTTGCAGGTCCCCTTCACACTCTTAAAAATTATCAAGGACTCAGGGGCACCAGGCCAGCTCAGCAGGAGGAGCATGTGACTCTTGATCTCAGGGTTGTAAGTTCAAGCCCCTCATTGGGTGTAGAGGTTAGTTAAAAAAATAAAATCTTAAAAATAAAATTATTGAGGGGCACCTGGGTGGCTCAGTGGGTTGAGTATTTGACCTCGGCTCAAGTCATGATCTAACAGTTCATGAGTTCGAGCCCACGTCGGGCTCTGTGCTGACAGCTCAGACCTTGGAGCCTGCTTGGGATTCTATGTCTCCCTCTCTCTCTGCTCTCCTCTATTCACGTTCTGTCAAAAATAAATAAATATTTTTAAAAAAATTTTTTTAATTATCAAGGACTCAAAAGCTCTTAAGTTATATCAATATTTGCTGAACATGAAGTTAAAAACAAGGATTTTAAAATATTTACCATGTAAAAATTAACAGATCTATTAAATGTTTATTTAAAACATTTTAAACATATTTTAACTTTAAAAACCATAATTTTCAAAACAAAACTTTTAGTGAAAAGAGTAATACTGCCTTATATTTCTGCAAATCTACTTAAATGTCTGGCTTAATAGAAGACAGCTAGATTCTCTTCTCTGCTTCTGTATCCAATGTATTGGCATATCACAAATTATATTGCCTCTGGAAAACTCCATCATATATTTGTAAGCAAATGACATCAAAAAAGCAAATAATGTCTTAAGTTATGAAAACAGATTTGACCTTACAGATCCTTATGAGCTCAGGGATCACTAGGGCCCCCATACTGTGAGAACCACTGCTCCATTCTGGGCTCCCACAATACTCTGGATTGGCTCTATCACTTGCACTCACCACACAACATCAGAATTATCTGTTCATTTGTCTTTCTTAAAATTCCTTGAAGCCATGAATGCCAAAGCCTTCGACTTTGCATCCCCAAGTGCCTCATACAGCATATACCATATATCCTCTCAATAAACACTCCACAAATAAGTATTACTATATAGGAAATATATAGTAAACAAGAAAATAGTCATACACCTTAATATCAAAAGGTATATGTGAATAAAGCAGATTTTTCCATGGCCAGTTCTTTAGCTAACAGAAATGCACAAAAGAAAATCTTGCATTTATAACAATTCCAGAAGTTAGAATAAAGGATACCATTCAGACTTGGTCTGACCACACTAGATTAGACCTTTTCAAAGTTCAGCCCTGAGGGAACAAGGAAAGCAGATCCTAAAAAGTATCTTAGACTGTAAACAAACACCCACTGCTCCAGTCTTCTGACTAAATAAAAGTATCCACCTCTGTAACAAGACAATTTACCCACTGTTTAAAAAAAATGGGTGGGGAGGAGTGTTGGTGTTAAGGTAGGGAGAGTGCCAGTGACTGATGACTAAGACTCAAACAGGTATTCCCAGCTCATGAATTTCCTGAAATTTTGTCAATCAAATTAGAATGTGAAAAAATGTATTTTCCTGTCTTTATTTGCATTGATTTTCAAATCAATGCCACCTTGCATTTTTATAAATGAACATCATCCTCCCAGAGCGACTGGGTGGCTCAGTCAGTTGATCGGCCAAGTGACTCTTGATTTCGGCTCAGGTCATGATCCCAGGGTCATTGGATCAAGCCCTGTGTTGAGCTCCATGCTGAACATGGAGTCTGCTTAAGGTTTTCTCTCTCTGTCTCTCTCTCCCTCTCCCACTCTCCTTCTGCCCCTCTCCCTGGCGTGAACTCTCTCTCACTCTCTAAAATAATAAATAATAATAAATATCATCCTCCCAATCAAATTAAATACCAACATCATAACATTATTGAAGATAGGACACATACGTGCATCTCTCACTTACACCTAGCCCAGTACCTTGATGCTCAACCAATATGTTTAGGTTTGTCCATTAATTGGATATATGAAGAAGTACTTGCACCAAGGAAAAAGAGATCCCTTTCCAGTAAGACTTAGGATGGGTTGGGATGGGATGTCACACTAACCAAGATGAAGAGAAAAGCTCTTTGAACAATTCTCAGGAGTGATGGGGAAATTCAATGCAGAGCTAAAAGAGCCTGGGGCTCTAGGGGAGCAGCCTGCACACCCTAGAGAAATGGCCTCCTTCCCTAGGTCTGTACTCTAAACTGTAAAATGAAGTTCTAAAATGCAGCTGGCCTCCTTCCCTAGGTCTGTACTCTACACTGTAAAATAAGCTCTAAAATGCAAAGGCTCTTGGCCACCCTTTTCAGGAAGTCTTGGTAGCTTGCATGCCCAAGAAAGCCCCAACCCTTGGCAGAACAAATCTGACATTCCAAAGGTCTGAATTTTGACTGGAGTCAGCTCACTAGTATTCCATATATTGGCAAAGCACTCATTTACTGTTAAATCACTTACAACAAACAGATTAGAAATGTTACTACTTTTTCTAGATAAGGAAATAGGAACACAAGTAACCTGACAAATTATTTGACCTCTTCTGGAGAAAAAGCCATGAGTATTTTAGAAAATAACAGTCATCAAAATAATTTCCTAGCTCCTATTATAAAATTTAATAAAAGCAGAACTCTTATTAAACTTTTAGTAGTTAAAATCACAGAATATTTTTGCATTAGCAACACACCGTAAATACAGAACCAGTACAAAGACATTCACTTTGGCAAAACCTTAGAACACTGGTTATAGAACCATAATATCATGGTTTAGAAAATAAGTGTTTCTTCTAGTTTTCTTGTCACAGGAAACTAATATCCATTATGTTCACTAAAATTTCACTATATTCTAAATTTTATTTATTTTTATATTACCTAATCAAAAAGCCTTCTATGGCCTTTAAGTGGATATAACATTATTCTCATTTGATAATCTCATCAACTATTAAGAATAGCTCTACAAGAGGTGCCCGGGTGGCTCAGTTAAGCATCTGACTCTTGATATTAGTTCAGGTCATGCCGTCACGGTCATGAGACCAAGCCCCTCGTCTGGCTTGGCACTGAGCATGAAGCCTGTTTGGGATTCTCTCTCCCTCTCTATCTGCCTCTCCGCCACTTGTGCATGTGTGCACCAGCTCTCTGTCTCTCAAAATAAATAAACATTAAAAAAAAAAAAAAAAAAAACCAGCTCTACAATATAAGCTGTAATCTGGTCATTAAATGCAAGATACACAATTCCTTAGGAATTCTTTTTCTTTCCTAGGTATACTGAGAGTAGCCTTTAACAAACTCATTAAGAATAAAAAATCAGGGGTGCCTGGGTGTCTCAGTTGGTTAAGCATCCAACTCTTAGTTACAGCTCAGGTCATGATCCCACAGTTTGTGAGTTTGAGACCTGTGTCAGACTCTGCTCTGACAGTACAGAGCCTGCTTGGGACTTTCTCTTCCCCACCCCCCTCTCTGCTCCTCCCCTGCTCCTGCTGCTCACAATAAATAAATAAATAAACAAACAAACAAACTTTTTTAAAAAAAGGAATAAAAAAATCAGCATTAGAAAATCCACTTCCCATTTTAAAAGGATTTGTCCTTCCCCTTATGAAAAGTATCGGAATTTCCTTAATTATATCAGCATGAGCAACAGGTTTTATATACACTAAGAGAAAGATGGGTTAACATACTATCATAAACACATCAGTGCTTTGTTTATAAAATCTTAAGTGGTTTATCAGACTTGAAAAGAAACATTACGGAGTACCACCAGTGTATTCATCCAGCCACATGATAACTAAACATGCTCAGCAGACAGAGGAACCCCAGGAATGACTAAATTGGCATCATCCTATTTGGTCAAGGCTGGGACTGAAGACAGAAGGCTCTGAATCTCAGGGTATCTGGCACCTATTTATTCAAAATTATTCTGGAGTAAGTTAGACTTGAAAAGAGACCAATAGGAGATAAAGAGCTAGAAAGACCAACAGAAAAATAAGCTAACATTTATGTAGTGAGAGGATGGGCAATTTCTGGAGTTACACAGGAAAACAAGTAGAATGGCCAGTGGTGATGCTGCCCATGGCTGGATGTTGAAAAACACGATCATCAAAATACAAGAAACTGGGACATTACAGGGATCCCTATGCAGGGGAAAAGAGGCTTACTTTTTACAATAAATTTTTGTACTTTTAAGCTTTATACTATACGCAATCATTCCATGGCTCCTATAGCTCTTTGTGGAAGTGCCCACAAACACATAAATTATATCCATACACATAGATTTGTTAATCACTACTCTGAATTTGAGCCATTTATTACAGTATGTCAATTTGCCTTGTTTCTTTCAATGGTCATAATCCAGATCTTAGATCATACAGAATCTGAACAAAATGTTTCAGAATAAAATCTAAATGTTATTTATTCATTACAGGATTGCTTGTAATGTCTAAAAACTGTAAACCTAAAAGTCTACCAATAGGGAGCTGGTTAGGTACATAATGGTATACCCACGTAAGAGAATGCTACGCATGCAACTATTAAAAAAACAAAGTCTCGGGGCGCCTGGGTGGCGAGTTGGTTAAGCGTCCGACTTCAGCCAGGTCATGATCTCGCGGTCCGTGAGTTCGAGCCCCACGTCAGGCTCTGGGCTGATGGCTCAGAGCCTGGAGCCTGTTTCCGATTCTGTGTCTCCCTCTCTCTGCTCCTCCCCCGTTCATGCTCTGTCTCTCTCTGTCCCAAAAATAAATAAACGTTGAAAAAAAAAAACAAAAAAACAAAAAAACAAAGTCTCTAAATGAAAAAAAAAACAAAAACACAGCAACACTCAGAACAATGTTTGGAGTACACTATCATTTTTATTTTTTAAAAAAGTTAGGAGATATATAAAAACATATGTATTTGCTTATATAAGCACTCAGGAAAAACGCGTTTGTAACCACTGGTTGCCTCAAGTAATGAAAACTGGGTGGCTGGACAACAGATAGAAGGGAGACTTTTCAGGGTGGCTCAGTCGGTTGAGCCTCTGACTCTTACTTCCAGCTGGGTCATGACCTCATGGTTCATGGGTTTGACCCCACATCCAGCTCTGCTCTGACAGCATGGAAGCCTGCTTGACACTTCTCCCTCTCTCTCTGTCCCTCCCTCACACATGCATGTGCCTTCTAGCTCTCTCTCTCTCTCTCTCTCACTTTCTCTCAAAATTAATAAACTTAAAAAAAAGCCTTTTAACTGTATGCTTTGTTTCCTTTTGAATTTTGAATCATAGAAGTGTATTACCTGTTCAATAATCAATAATTAAAAAATTAAAACTAAACCCAGCATCTTGAGGCATCTAATTCCCGTACTTACCTCACTTGCTAGCATTTTCAATCCCCTCCTACCAACCAGATCTTTCCTCTGACTCCAGAAACATACATACCTCACTCGTCCCTCTTTCCCTTCTTCCCATCCTTTTCCTTTTCCTTCCTTAACAGCCAACATCATCTCCATTAGTCTCTCCCTACTAGCTCCCTTAATGCCTGTAGTCTAGATTTTGTCCCAACCCTCCACTGAGAAAGTTTCACCATCAAGTCCTTCAAGACCAAATTCAAGTCTGGTTTCCAGGATGTCTTCTTTTACCAGTCCAGCTCACATTGACCTTGGTCTCCTCAGAATCTTAAGGATTTTTAAAACACAATTTAGCATTATACTGTAGGTTGTCTTACAGTGCTGGTTATTTTATTTTATTTTTTTTTCAACGTTTATTTATTTTTTGGACAGAGAGAGACAGAGCATGAACAGGGGAGGGGCAGAGAGAGAGGGAGACACAGAATTGGAAACAGGCTCCAGGCTCTGAGCCGTCAGCCCAGACCCCGACGCAGGGCTCGAACTCACGGACCGTGAGATTGTGACCTGGCTGAAGTCGGACGCTTAACCGACTGCGCCACCCAGGCGCCCCCTGCTTATTTTATTATGTCTTGTACCCTAAATCAAATTAAGGGCTGGGAAAAAATGGATTTATAAATACCATGACATGGTATTTCAACTGACTTTATTAGAACTCTTTATTCATCCTCTATGTGGGGTGACTACAATGTACAGAACAATGTACAATATTTAGAGTACACACTTTTTAATATTTTTTTTTTTGAAAGAGAGGGAGAGCATGAATGGGGGAAAGGCAGAGAGACAGGGAAAGAGAATCCCAATCAGGCTCCATGCTGTCAGTGCAGAGCCCAATAGGGCTCGATCTCACAAAATGTGAGATCATGACCTGAGTTAAAATCAAGAGTCAAGACACTTAACCGAATGAGCTACCCAGGCAGCCATAGGGTATGAATTTTTAGCCATTGCTTGCCTCAGGGAATGAAAGTGGATGGCTGGGGAATGGGTGGAAAGGTAAGTATTTCTCTAGGTTCAATGTTCCTAAGGCCCAAGGCTTTCTTCAGTTTAATTCAAACATTATCAAGTGCCTACTGTATGCCAGGCACTGTGCTAAGTATTTTAGTGGTGGATGCAGGGTGAAACTAAATTGTAAAAGACATTACAAGAGATGGTTCTCCACCCTAAGGGGTAAATAATTAGCTACGGGAATTTCAAAAGAATGGGGTGAAAGCTAAGACAAAGGTATAGGATATAAAAGTGGGGCTCTTAGTGCAACCTAGACGGTTTTGGGGAAAAGTACACCTGAGATGAAAATGAATAAGAGCAAAGTTTGGAGGTAAAAGGGAGCAGAAAGCTTTCTCAATGTGGATGGATGCTACACTAACAGCTCTGTATGAATTAACACATGATGAGGTATTATCCCATTTATCCCATTTTACAGATGAGGAAACGGAGGCATACAGAGGACAGATAACTTGCCCAAGATAACATGCTAATAAAGATGATTTCAGGGGGCACCTAGGTGGCTCAGTTGGTGGAATGTCCAACTCTTGATCTGGCTCAGGTCATGATCCCAGGGGCGTGGGACTGAGCCCCACATCAGGCTCCAGGTTGAGCATGGAGCCTGCCTGAGATTCTTTCTTCCACCGCCCCTTCTCCTCTCCCCAACTTGTGCTCTCAAAAAAAAAAAAAAAAGTCAAGCTTTCTTTAAAAAAGAAAACAAAAACAAAAACAAAAACGGGGCGCCTGGGTGGCTCAGTCAGTTGAGCCTCTGACTTGGGCTCAGATCACAATCTCACCGTTGGGGGGTTCAAGCCCCATGTCAGGCTCTGTGCTGACAGCTCAGAGCCTGAAGCCTGCTTTGGATTCTGTCTCTCTCTCTCTCTCTGCCCCTCCCCTGCTGGTGCTCTCTCTCTCTCTCTCTTTCAAAAATAAATAAACATTACAATTTTTTAAAAAAACAAACAAAAAAAACAACTATGAACTCAGTCTGGTCCCAAGACAGTAACAGAAAGGTTGAGTCTTGGGTTTCAGTACTGCCTTGGGAAGACCAGGGCTATTTCACTCCTATCCTTATTCCTCTCTCCTTTTTTCCCTCCAATCATTCTTCTAGCTTTTCCCAGATTTTCTCCTGTTCATCTTCCTTCCCTGCTCTATCAGCATCATAGCCTTTCTCTTTCTCTGTCTCCACACATATCCTGCACAAACTGTATCATACCTGGCCACTATAAAACTAGACAAAACTGTAGCAGAAAGATTATAGATAAAATTTAAATGTCCATTCATACACAAATAGAGAAAAATATTGACAACAAAATAATTAGAAGCCATGAAAAGGAATAAAACAGTTCAATACCTAAAAACTATCAAATATATTGGTAACTGACAAACAAAAGACACAAAGAACAATGAGTATGCTATACTACTTTTTGTGAGGGTGGACGGTTTGGGGGTATATATATTAATAAATGTAATAGATTCTAGTAAGCTGGCGGCTTAATTCAAATCTCATGCTGGGGCAACTTAACAAGTACAACTCATAACTTACAAAGTATTTGAGCCAAAATATGTAGGAAGTAAAAAGTCACGGGCATACTTACTAGAAGACAAACCAAGCACACTAACACAAAAAACTATTAAATAACATCATAAGTCAAGATCTGAACTCATATTTAGTGATTCACTTTGATCAGAGGGTAAAATCTTAGGGGCCCTGACTTTGTGGCTTCCTATTACCCATTGCCTCCAGCCTGCACACAGCCATCTCTATCCTGGAATTCTCTTGGTGAAATCTGAAATGCTCCCAACGGTCTAAAATGTAATCCCTATGGGAGCACCTGGCTGGCTCAGTCAGGGGAACATGCGACTCGTAATCTTGCGGTTATGAGTTCAAGTCCCAAACTGGGTGCAGAGATTACTTAAAAATAAAATTTTAAATTAATTAAAAAAAAAAAAAAAGTAATCCCTCTGCCTGGCAGTCAAGTGTAAACAATGAATTACCAAGGTCAAGTTCTAGCTCCAGCTCATTCATGATTTGTCTCACCTTGGGAAAATTCCCTCAATTTCCATTTTCTTATTTGTAAAGCAGGATGATTAAGCTATATGATCTTTAAGTCCATTTCAGCTATAAATTGCACTTGACTGAGTCACTCATACCTCGAAACTCCTCAGCTTTTGCTCTAATCAAACAACTCTCCAAGCTTCCTCCTTCAAGGTCCCACATGGCCCTTGCCTCCCTGTTGGACTCATCCTACACATCTGTCCCCCTCACTCTCTCTTCTAAAGTTATATACAGTCTCCTTTCAATTACTCCAAGATGCCAGCCTCCCTCCCACTGGAGTCTTCCCATGCACTGCACCAACATATCCCATCTATTCTAGGGGTGCTCAGTCATGTCAGACCCAATGCTCCCTTTTGTAAAATAAATATTTCATAACATCCTCTTACCACACTGCAATAAAATTTATAGATAATACAAAGGAAACATAATTTTAAGTAATTACATATATATCTTTTAACATAGCATACTGTCTTATAAAGGAGAAATAGGGGTGCCTGAGAGGCTCAGTCGGTTAAGCGACCGACTTCAGCTCAGGTCATGATCTCGCGGTCCTTGAGTTCAAGCCCCGTATCGGGCTCTGTGCTGACAGCTCAGAGCCTGGAGCCTGTTCTAGATTCTGTGTCTCCCTCTCTCTGCCCCTCCCCTGTTCATGCTCTGTCTCTCCCTGTCTCAAAAATAAATAAAACGTTAAAAAAAATTTTTTTTAATAAAAAAATAAAGGAGAAATAAAAAGAATATAATTTAGTACAAAATAATACATATGCTAGGGGCACCTGAATGGCTCAGTTCGTTAAGCATCAGGCTCTTGATTTTGGCTCAGGTCTTGAGCTCATGGTTCTTGTGAGTTCGAGCCCGGCAATGGGATCCACAATGTCAGCACGTGGAGCCTACTTGGTATTCTCTTTCTCCCTCTCTCTCTGCCCCTCCCCTGCTCGCTCACATGCCCTCATGCGCAAAAGTAAATAAACTTTAAAAAATACATTTACATATATGTGGGCACACACAAATACCAAATACCCTGGTATAATTATATTAGAAGAGAACGGAGCAGCATAATACTATGTTTTTCATCACAAACTTTGTGGGGACTATTTGACCATTCAAAATGTACATATGAAAGTATAATCCTGATTTATAAAAACAACAAAAAAACTCAGAATCAAGAAACCTGAGTGCCAATAACAGCTCTGCCAGTAATAAGCCTAAAATCACTCCTAAGTCTTTCCCCCCCCCCAAATTTTTATTTCAGTGATCTCTATACCCAGTGTGGGGCTGGAACTCAGGACCTCGAGATCAAGAGTCACGTGTTCTTCTGACTGATCTGGCCAGGCACTCCCCACCCCCCACCTTTTTTTTTTTTTTTTTAATTTTTTAATGTCACTTCAACTATACAGCCTTGGATAAAGTTCCAGGCTGGAAGAAGAGTGCACACACGGCTGGCACAGTCACTGGGTGGTAATCAAGCAGGTGCAACTCCAAGCTTACTTCAACCAGAACAGCAGCTCAGCTAGGATTTGTTTATATACTGCAACTAGCATCTGTTTATATAAGGATTCTGTGTTACTCCTCTTATGATAAAAGGGACTATGGCAGTTTCTTATAAAACTAAACATGTAATTACCCAACAACTCAGTAATTGCACTCTTTGGCATTTATCACAGAAAAGGGAAATATTTTGTTCACACAAAAAATAAATGTTCATACTTGCTTTATTTATAACAGGCCAAAACTGAAAACAATCCAAATCCAATCTAAACAATCCAAAAAAAGAAGCCAATTGGAGACAAAAAACAAAACACTTCAGGAACGAACCTCTTTCTAAAAGACGACACGAGAGTTAAATGTCTGTTTAAGCCTCATAGGTTAACTGAGAAACCATTCTTCAAAATACACACACGGCAAAATACCTGAGATTACAGTAAAGCAACTCAAGGTGTTCTGTGAAACTCTGTGGGAAACTAGTCTGGACTGGGTTTCAGGATAGAAGTGCTCTGAATATGACACTATGTCTTCTCCAACATTCCAATTCTACAGCTAATTACCTTTGTCCTTAATTTAGGTTCAAGTGTAGATAGTATACACAGTATTAGCTCAAAGGAATACAAGACACAATAGGGGACTGAGAAAAAACATGAAAAGTAAAATCTAGGTGTAATTTCCACATTTTGCTTCATTTACCCCATAGTTTCAAGCCCCTTTTAAAATTCTTGCCAAGGACATTAATAGGTAACTTTTTTTTTTATGTATGTGTTTATTTATTTATTTTGAGAGAGAGAAAGAGCACGTGCACGTACACACATGTCAGTGAGGGAGGGGCAAAGAGAGAGAGGGAGAGAGAATCCCAAGCAGGCGCCACACTGTCAGAGCAGAGTCTGACACAGAACTCTGTCTCACAAACTGTGAGATCATGACCTGAGCCAAAATCAAGAGTCGGACGTTAACTAACTGAGCCACCCAGGTACCACTAAACTCACTTTAAAATTTACATCATTTCCCTCTCTCTAACAATACTTTTACAGTTTAATGAATATGTAGCAAAATGTTAACAAGCAGATGATATACAGAAAGAAAACCTAGGGCATGAATAATCTCCTGATTAACAACCATAATACTTAGCAAATCACATTTAGTAATGAAATTTAAAAAGAAAATAGAATTATTCAGCAAAAAGAAAGTACTGATATATGTTACAGTATGGATGAACCTTAAAAATATTATGCCAAGTACAACAAGCCAATCACAGAAGACTGCGTACTAGGCAAATCTACAGAGATAAAGTAGATTAGCCATTGCTTAGAGATGGGGCATAGAT
Source organism: Prionailurus viverrinus (assembly GCF_022837055.1). Taxonomy (NCBI): domain Eukaryota; kingdom Metazoa; phylum Chordata; class Mammalia; order Carnivora; family Felidae; genus Prionailurus; species Prionailurus viverrinus. Next base: position 34,382,156 of record NC_062569.1, read on the forward strand.
GGGATTGAACAATGATAGCTAAAAGATTTCTTCTTACACTGATAAAAAATGTTCTAAAATTGATTTTTGTATGTATTGGAATATACTAAAAACTACTGAATTATACACTTTCAATGGATGAATTGTATGGTACGCAATTACATATACACACATACACACACACATATATATATGTATAATCAATAAACCTATTGTCAAAAAAAAATTTGAGAAAAACTCTCACCCCTTTACAAAAAAATGTTTATTTTCAGCCAGGGTGTATGCACACACACAGGCATGTACTCAAGTGGGAGAAAGTAAGAGAGAGAGGGAAGGAGAGAAAGAGGGAGGGAGACGGAGGGAGAGGGTGAGAGAGGGAAAGAGGGAGGGAGACAGAGGGAGAGAATCCCAAGCTGACTCCATGCTGTCAATGTAGAACCCAACATGGGGCTCAACCCCATGAACCATGAAATCATGATCTGAGCCAAAACCAAGAGTCAGACACCTAACTGACTGAGCCACCTAGGTACCCCTCGCCACTTTTAATCGACATTGTACTGAATGAAGTTCTAGTAACCGCAATCAGACAAGAAAAAAGAAATAAAAGGCATCCAAATTGGGAAGGAAGAAGTAAAAGTGTCATTATTTGCAGATTACATGATAGGATATTTAGAAAACCCTAAAGACTTCACCAAAAAAACCTATTAGAACTGATAAATTCAGTGAAGTTGCAAGATACAAATCAAGATATAAAAATCTGCTGCATTTTATACACTACCAACGAAATAGAAGAAGGAAAACTCAGGAAACAATCCCATTTACAAGTGCATCAAAAAGAATAAAATAACTAGGAATAAGAATCACTAAATTCTACTCCTGAAACCAATACTACACTATTAAGTTAACCAATTGGAATTTAAATAAATAAATAGGAATAAATTTAACCAAAGAGATGAAAGAACTATATTCTAAAAACTATAAGACACTGAGAAAAAAATTCAAAGTTGACACAAATAAATGGAAAGATACACCTGCTCAAAGACTGGAAAAAATATTGTTAAAATGTCCATACTACCCACAGCACTCTACAGATTCAACACAATCCCTATCAAAATACCAATAGTATTTTTTGAAGAACTCTAACGAATAATCCTAACATTTATAAAGTAAAACAAAAACCCAAATAGCAAAGACAATCTTGACAAAGAACAAAGCTGGAGGTATCACAATCCCAGTTTTCTTTTTTTTTTTTTTTTTTAATTTTTTTTTTCAACGTTTATTTATTTTTGGGACAGAGAGAGACAGAGCATGAACGGGGGTGGGGCAGAGAGAGAGGGAGACACAGAATGGGAAGCAGGCTCCAGGCTCCGAGCCATCAGCCCAGAGCCCGACGCGGGGCTCGAACTCACAGACCGCGAGATCATGACCTGGCTGAAGTCGGACGCTTAACCGACTGCGCCACCCAGGCGCCCCAGTCCCAGTTTTCAAACTATACTACAAAGTTACAGTAATCAAAACAGCATGGTACTGGCACAAAAACAGACATATATACATCAATGGAATAAAACAGAAAGCCAGAAATAAACCCATACTTATCTGCTCAATTAATTAATCTACATCAAAGAAGGCAAAATATACAATGGGGAAAAGACAGTCTCTTCAATGAATGGTGCTGGGAAAACTGGACAGCTACATGCAAAAGAATGAAACCAAACCACTTTCTTACACCATACACAAAAAATAAACTCAAAATGGATTAAGGAGCTAAATGTGTGACCTGAAACCATAAAAGTAAACTTAAGTAGTAATCTCTTGGACATCAACCTTCGCAATATTTTTCTGGATCTGTCTCCCCAGGCAAGGAAAACAAAAGCAAAAATAAACCATTGGGACTATATCAAACTAAAAAGCTTTTGCACAGCAAAAGAAACCATCAACAAAACAAAAAGGGCAACCTAAAGAATGGGAGAAGATACCTGCAAATGATATATCTGATAAGGGGTTAATAGCCAAAATATATAAAGAACATGGGGCTCCTGACTGGCTCAGTCAGTGAAGCATGTGACTCTTGATCTTGGGTCATGAGTTCAAACCCCACATTGGGTGTAGAGCTTACTTAAAAATTTTTTTGAGGGGCACCTGGATGGCTCAGTCGGTTGAACATCCGACTTCAGCTCAGGTCATGATCTCACAGTTCGTGAGTTTGAGCCCCACGTCAGGCTCTGTGCTGACAGCTCAGAGCCTGGAGCCTGCTTTGGATTCTGTGTCTCCCTCTCTCTCTGACCCTCCCCTGCTCTTGCTCTGTCTCATTCTCTCTCTCAAAAATAAATAAACATTAAAAAAAAAAAAATTTTTTTGAAAACTAAAAATTTAAAAATATGTATATATAAAGAACTTTTACAACTCAACACCAAAAAACAATCTGATTAAAGAATGGGCAGAGAGAGGTAGGTGGCTGACTCAGTTGGTAGAGCATGTGACTCTTAGTCTTGGGGTTGTGAGTTCAAGTTCCACTTTTTAGGTGTAGAGATTACTTAAATCTTGGGGCGCCTGGGTAGCTCAGTTGGTTAAGTGTCCAACTTCAGCTCAGGTCATGATCTTGAGGCTAATGAGTTGGAGCCCCACATCAGGCTCTTTGCTGACAGCTCAGAGCCTGAAGCCTGCTTCAGATTCTGTGTCTCCCTGTCTCTCTGCCCCTCCCCCACTCACACTCTCTCTGTCAAAAATAAAAAATAAGTCTTAAAAAAATAAAAATAAATAAAATCTTAAATGTTCAGTTAATAAATAAAATTTTCTAAAAATTGGGCAGAGAACCTGAATAGACATGCTTCCGAAGACATACAGACAGCCAACAGACATTATGAAAAGATGCTCAACATCACTAATCATCTGGAAAGGCAAATCAAAACCACAATCTCACTAATCAGAATGGCTAGTATCAAAAACATAAAAAATAGTAAGTGTTGGTAAGGATGTGAAGAAAAGGGAACCCTCGTGCACTGTCAGTGGGAATGTAAATTAGTACAGCCACTGCAGAAAACACCATGGAGGGTCCTCCAAAGACTAAAAATAGAAATACCATACAATCCAGTAATTCCACTCCTGAGTATTTACCCAAAGAAAACAAAACTGCTATATGCACCCCATGTTTACTACAGCATTATTTATAATAGCAAAGGTATGGAAGCAACCTAAATGCCCAATGATATAGATGAATGGATAAAGATATAGTATATATACAAAAAGGAAGATTACTCAACCATTAAAAAGAATGAAATTTTGCCATTCATGACAATGTGGATTGACCTAGAGGTTGTTATGTTAAGTGAAATAAGTCAGAGGAAGACAAATACCGTATGGTTTCATTTATATGTGAAGTCTAAAAAACAAAACAACAACAAAAGAAAGAGCAACAGACTCCTCATAAATACACAGAACTAGGGATTGCCAGAGGGTAGAGGTTGGGGGATAGGTGAGATAGGTAAAGGGGATTGGCAAAATAGGTTAAGGAAGTGGATACAAACCTCCAGTTATAAAAAAAAAAAAAAAAAAAGTCACAGGATGAAAAGCACAGCATAGGGAATACAGTCATTAATACTGTAATAGCTCTATACCTGGAGCTAGTACGATACTGTATGATAACCACACTGGAGTTAAAATTAATATTGTAATAACTCTGTACAGTGTTATATGGTAACTACACTTATCTTGGTGAGCATTTCATAATGTATATAATTGTTGAATTACTATATTGTACACACGAAACTAATATGTCCAACTGTACTTCAATTAAAATTAAATAAATTTAGAGGGGGACCTGGCTGGCTCAGTTGGAAGAGCATGCAACACTTGATCTAGGGGTCATGAGTTCAAGCCCCACACTGAGTGTAGAGATTACATTAAAAAATGACATCTTTGGGGCGCCTGGAGGGTGCAGTCGGTTAAGCGTCCGACTTCAGCCAGGTCATGATCTCGCGGTCTGGGAGTTCAAGCCCCGCGTCAGGCTCTGGGCTGATGGCTCAGAGCCTGGAGCCTGTTTCCGATTCTGTGTCTCCCTCTCTCTCTGCCCCTCCCCTGTTCATGCTCTGTCTCTCTCTGTCCCAAAAATAAATAAACGTTGAAAAAAATTTAAAAAAAAAAAAAAGAAAAAAAAAATGACATCTTTAAAAAAATAAATAGCAAAATTAAATGAGAACAGATAAAAGGCTTATATAGAAAAAAGTAAAGAACTTTTTCATATACACCTAATGGCTGAGACACCGAATAAAAACTGAACAAGTCCAATGAGTACAGAAATAGATGAAAGGAAAATGATTGGTTTTAGAATACTTCTGTGCAGATCGCTAAAGAGCTATGCACACTGTGTAGATTAGGACTATCTACCATTCACGATGCAATATACATTAGTTTCCCTTTCCCTATATAATTCCAACCTCTGCAATTTATATAATTTAAAAAAAGGAAATTAAAAAAATAATAAAAAAAAATAAAAAGAGGAAATGTGATATTCAAACGCAATTCCAAGTCTTCATGTGTCATACCTAAGAAATAATGATTGTATCCAAAGATTCAGTTCAAAGATGTTCACTATAAGGTTATTCATAACAGCAAAGTAAGTTTAATCTTATCTAATTAAGCTTTTGTTGAATACTTTTGTTATTAAATTGCATTACAACCATGTGACAGAATTTTAAACTTTTTTTAATAAATGTTTACTCCTTTTTGAGACAGAACACGCAACTGAGTGGGGGAGGGAGAGGTGGGGGACAGAGCATCCAAAGTGGGCTCCATGCCAACAAGAGGGATTCCAACTCACAAACTGAGCATCCCCTTCTATGTGTCTGAATACTATTAATGATAGATATAATGTTCATGCTCACATTCTTTTCTCATGTGAATGTGGGGGAGGGGGGAGGCCAAACAGCACAAATGTAATGCTTATCTATTCATTTTTTTAATTAAAGGATTAATAACTGTAATCTATTGGTTCATTTATTCAAAAGTAAATTCATGAAACAAAAGTAAATTTATGTCTACCTTCCTCTATTCCCAACACTTTAGGATCAAGTTTAGCAAGATGTTTCAATATAGCACCCAACAAATTACCTAGGCAGGAGAGGAAAAAATACTTCAGAGTTTTCGTATTTGAAAATTCTGTAAAGATGATCTACACCTGCTTACAAGAACATCTAATAATACCAGATCATACATTAAGTATTTTTGTTAGCTACATATATATAACAAAGCATAAAACCACAGGTTTCTTTTTTTTCTCTTCTTTTTTTTTTAAGAGAAAGAAAGAGATCATGAGGAGGGGGAAAAGTCGGGGAGAGGGCAAAAGAGAGAGAGAGAATATCTTACACAGGCTCTATGCTCAGCACGGAGCACAATGCAGGGCTGGATCCCACAACCTTGGGATCAAGACCTGAGCCAAAACCAAGAGTCAATGCTCAACCGAATGAGCCATCTAAGCACCCCTAAAACCACATACTTTCTAACTATAAAGCCAAGGCAAAAGCAAAGCTTTTTATACATTCAAAACAAAGGCATACTACATCAAATAATTTATTTTTTTTAACGTTTATTTATTTATTTATTTATTTTTTTTTTTTTTTGCAACGTTTATTTATTTTTGGGACAGAGAGAGACAGAGCATGAACGGGGGAGGGGCAGAGAGAGAGGGAGACACAGAATCGGAAACAGGCTCCAGGCTCTGAGCCATCAGCCCAGAGCCTGACGCGGGGCTCGAACTCCCGGACCGCGAGATCGTGACCTGGCTGAAGTCGGCCGCTTAACCGACTGCGCCACCCAGGCGCCCCTAACGTTTATTTATTTATTTGCAGAGAGATAAACAAGAGAGCAAGAATAGGAGAGGAGCAGAGAAACAGGGAGAGAATCCTAGGCAGATTCTGCACTGCCAGCTGGGGAGTCCAACACAGGGCTCAATCATGACCTGAGCTGAAATCAAGAGTCTGACGCTTAACCAACTGAGCTATCCAGGAGCCCCAATTTTTTAACTCATAACTCGTACAATAAAACTAGGCTATATCTATATCAAGTTATTTAAGAGTAGTTAGAAAAAGAAAGTTAATGGTTGAGAGGTGAGTGGGGGGATAAGTAAAATAAATGGATTAAAAGACACAAACTTCTAGGGGCGCCTGGGTGGCGCAGTCGGTTAAGCGTCCGACTTCAGCCAGGTCACGATCTCGCGGTCCGTGAGTTCGAGCCCCGCGTCAGGCTCTGGGCTGATGGCTCAGAGCCTGGAGCCTGTTTCCGATTCTGTGTCTCCCTCTCTCTCTGCCCCTCACCCGTTCATGCTCTGTCTCTCTCTGTCCCAAAAATAAAAATAAAACGTTGAAAAAAAATTAAAAAAAAAAAATAAAAAGACACAAACTTCTAGTTATAAATCAAGGAGGTGAAAAATGCAGCATATGGAATACAATCAATAATACTGTAATAACATTGCTTGGTGACAGATGGAGACTATACTTATCATGGTGAGCAATGAGTAATGTATTAAATTGTTGAATATATATATATATATATATATATATATATATACACACACACACACACACACACACACACACCTGAAACTAATACTTCAATTAAAAAAAAAAGGTTAAAGGTTCAATGAACAGAAAATTGCATCCTGTTTCCAAATACTACACAGGTAGTGTAAGATGAAGGTGGTGATTATCATACTAAAAAAAACACAACACTTTAAACTTATATAGTATCTTCTAACCTTCCTCTGAAGGACCTAAAAAATAAAGAACTGTATGATGCAATCAGTTAAAAATATAAATTCTAGGGGCACCTGGCTGGCTCAGCAGGTGGAGCAAAACACTCTTGCTCAGGGTTGTAAGTTCAAGCTTCATGTTGGGTGTAGAGAGTACTTAAAAATAAAATCTTAGAAGGAAGGAAGGAAGGAAGGAAGGAAGGAAGGAAGGAAGGAAGGAAGGAAAGAAAGAAAGAAAGAAAGAAAGATAGATACACGTAAATTCTAGAGTCAGATCTGAGTTTGAAACCTGACTTTTCCTCAACTATGTGATGCTTGGCATGTTAACATCCCCCAAAGCTTCAGTTTCCTTATCTCTTAAGCAAGGATATCATCACTACCTTCATTACAAGTTTATGAAGATAAAATCTAGGAAGGCCACTAAGCATAACATGGCATGTAAGTAAGCATCCAATAAATGTTAACTACTATTATAGTCTAATCCCATATAGTAAGCACAAAGAGCAAGTTCTTTTTTTTTTTCTTCTCCCCTTATTTTCTGAATTTCATATGGTACAAAAGGTATTACATACTTGAACATATTCAAATAGAAGGTTCTTTCCATTCTTTGGGCCAACCTTCCTTCAGAGGCAAAAGAGTGGTTTTTCTAATGGGCTATATTGACAGCCACAACTTTAAATGACAAAAAATGATGGAGCAATTGGTGAAGCATGTGACACATGATTTCCAGGTTGTAAATCGAGCCTCACGTTGAGCTTGAGATTACTTTAAAAAAAAAGAAAGAAAGAAAGAAAGAAAGAAAAGAGGAGAAAAAAAGAAAAGAAAGGAAGAAAGAGAAAAAGAAAGGAAATAGGTGACAATATACAGAATTAAAGAAATCATAAATTCTTCACAAGTTAAGGATGAAATCATTGCTGCTGGTTGATATGGCATACATAGCTACCATACACACACACACAGTAGACATTTCTTGTAGGTAGAATCAGCACCTAAAACCCAGAACAATACCAATTACTTAGGAAAAATATTAATAATGAAATGGTGGGTAAAGTATACTAAGACTTAAGACAACCAATGATTTTCAATGAAAATGTGAAAGTTTCCTAACCACCAAAAAAAAAAAAAAAAACCCCAAAAATAATTTCAATTGATCACCACCTTGTCAAAACTAACTATCATCTATCTACTCCTATGGATATTTCCTTAGGCTCTCTAGCAAAAAATAAACATATTAAGAGAATCCCAGATGGTTGTCCCCCAGGACACCCCTCCCCCCAAAAAACTACCCATAATGAATCTCAATTAAGGGGAATAATATATACACACACACACACACACACACACACACACACATATACACACAAACATATATATATATATGTATCTAGCTGATAAATATGGAACCTTTTATTTTCCCTATGTCAGACGGGCAATGTGCCAAGGTCGTAACAAGGTTTAAGGGAGGCACATATCACACAACAACATGAACACCCAATCATCACGCTTATGAACTACAAGAGGATCAGAAACCTAACTTTTTTAAAATATACAACTGGAGGGGCGCCTGGGTGGCGCAGTCGGTTAAGCGTCCGACTTCAGCCAGGTCACGATCTCGCAGTCCCGGAGTTCGAGCCCCGCGTCGGGCTCTGGGCTGATGGCTCGGAGCCTGGAGCCTGTTTCCGATTCTGTGTCTCCCTCTCTCTCTGCCCCTCCCCCGTTCATGCTCTGTCTCTCTCTGTCCCAAAATAAATAAAAAACGTTGAAAAAAAAAATTTTTTTTTAAATAAAAAAAATAAAATAAAATATACAACTGGAGAGGTAAGTTTTAGCTAACAAATTATAATTTTTGTTCAGATAACATAACAGCAGCAATTTGTAATGATTTATAAACACTGCTTTTATTAGTATATAAATACAAGACCTACACTAAATTGGTAGTTCAAGAGTACAAAATTTTAGGCAGCTATTATCTGCCCATGGGCCCTGTCCTCATGCTTTAGTAACACATTTTTGCACCAAAAAAAAAAAAAATACACAATTTTAACTGACCATATTTCAACGGTTTAATAGAAATTAGGGGCGCCTGGGTGGCTCAGTTGGTTAAGCAGCCGACTTCACCTCAGGTCATGATCTCGCACTCCGTGAGTTCGAGCCCCGCGTCGGGCTCTGTGCTGACAGCTCAGAGCCTGGAGCCTGTTTCAGATTCTGTGTCTCCCTCTCTCTGACCCTCCCCCGTTCATGCTCTGTCTCTCTCTGTCTCAAAAATAAATAAATGTTAAAAAAAAAATTTTTTTTAATAGAAATTAATTACTGTGTAAGTAACTTGTCAGAGGTAGTAGTAAGTGGTCTGGCTACAAAAACTGAGCATCTCGGGGCGCCTGGATGGCTCAGTCCGTTAAGCATCCCACTCTTAGTTTCAGCTCAGGTCATGATCTCATGGTTTGTTGACTCTAAGCCCTGTATCAGGCTCCGCACTGAGTGTGGGGAGCCTGCTTGGAATTCTCTTTCTCCCTCTCTCTCTGCCCCTCCCCTGCTCTTGCCCCAGCTCTCTCTCTCTCTCAAAATAAACTCCAAAAAAAAAAAAAAAAAAAAGAGAGAGAGACAATCTCTATTTCAAACTGCAGTTTTTCAGTTTAATTCCTCTGAAAATTGTTGAAAAGTTAAATTTTTAAATAAACATTAAAGAAAACTTCAAATTGCATTAAACTTATAATTCTGATGGTCTGAAGTACTCATTATTTAAATCATGAAAGCTCAATCATTTAAACTAGTAAGGAGCAAATGTCTCAAAATGGAGTTTGCCCTTTTGTTGACAGTCACCTCAAATTTCTTCCAGTGGCTCAGCAGGTAAGGAATTCATGGAATTCAGGTCTTCGAGGTCTAGTAAGCACTGTGGTTAAACCACCCAGTCAACACCAAATTATGTAGGGCAAAGCCTGTTCATTATCTAATTCCTTTGACCCCTCCCATCCTTTCCCTACTTCACAATTGCCAATACTTCTATATGGTAGGAGATAGATACGAAATTAGTAAATATTACAGTTATTAGAAATGCAAGGAAAAACTATCGTCAGGAATGTGGTTAAACTGCAGTTTAAATAAAGCTTCTGGATTACTCATGGATTTCTTTTAATCCACATAATCCTTCTCCTGAAGGCATGGATAATCAGGATCGCATTTCCCCTGAAGACAAGTAAGCATTTGCCTGGTGGTCTCCCAAGTGATTCCAGCACCAGGGGAGGACAAGCTAGAGTCAGGAACAAGCATGTCAGTTCTTCCTAGCTTGCACCAGAGGACTGTGAGTTGCAGACCTGGCTCTAGCAATACCACAACAGAGGGGATGGTCCAGCAGTAAATACACCAGTTAAAAGGGCAATGATAATAACCTCAAGCGAACTGCTTTAAATACTGCAGGAAATGAGGAGGTATGCATTCTTGGTGAAGAGGTGGGGGAAAACAGATCCTGAAGCCAGGATTCAGGGTAAGGATTTGTGAATTTTGTAAGGAAATGATGAAGTTTCTACATTATTAACTGCTTTAGGTTGAAACTAATATATATAAGATAAATGAAAGCTACATTTGCAACACACCATAGTTATACAGATAGCATATCCTCCCTTCAATCCCTAGGCTAAAAACAACTTTAAGTGCTAGGAAAAAGTAGGCTAGCAGAAAGTGACAATGCTAGAGAGAAGTTAGGAAGAAAAACTGAGACTTCATAACATAATCCTTGGCAAAATTAATCTCCAGCTAACCCTGCCAAGAGCAGTAAATGGGAAGTCTAGATTTACCAGAGAGATGAATCCATTATTATCACAGACTTAGCCTCCAAATTCTCTTAGATGGTCCTTTATATAAGCTGACATTATGGGATTCACCTCACTTGACAGTTTTCAGAAGTTATACAGTATTTTTTTAATTTAAAGCCTTTTTAAACATTCCTTCATCTACAAGGATAATTAGTTTATTGCATGTTGAAGACTGGAATTATCTCATTTATATTTCCAAAAGAAAACCAACAATTAGGGTGATCAGTTATCCACTCATTCTAGTTCTAACATATTCTAGCCATGAAAAATTTTCTCTTTAAAACACAAATAAGGGCGCCTGGGTGGCTCAGTTAAGCATCTGACTTCGGCTCAGGTCATGATCTCATGGTTCATGGGTTTGAGACCTGGGTCAGGCTTCATGCTGACAGCTCAGAGCCTGGAGCCTGCTTCAGAGCCTACTTCGAATTCTGTGTTTCCCTCTCTTTCTGCCTCTCCCCGACTCACCCTCTGTCTCGCTCTCTCTCAAAAATGAATAAATATTTTTATAAATAAATAAAATGAATCCAAGTGCTCAGAATGAGAAGGGAGAGGACTACAAAGGAGTAACACAAGGGAATTCTTTGAGGTGTTGGAATTGTTCTGTATACTGTTAGTGGTGGCTATAATTACAAAAATCTATGCATGTGTTAAAACTCAGGAGGGGAACGCCTGAGTGGCTCAGTCGGTTAAGCATCTGACTCTTGATTTTTGGCTCAGGTCACAATTTCAGGGTTTGTGAGATTTGAACCCCATGTTAAGCTCTGCGCTGACAACATGGAGCCTGCTTGGGATTCTCTCTCTCCCTCTCTCCCTGCTCCTCCCTGGCTCATACTCTCTCTCCCTCAAAATAAATAAACATTTAATAAAAAAAAAAAAAACCCTCAGGACTGTATATGAAAAAAATTAAGTTTTTTTTCAACGTTTATTTATTTTTGGACAGAGAGAGACAGAGCATGAACAGGGGAGGGGCAGAGAGAGAGGGAGACACAGAATCGGAAGCAGGCTCCAGGCTCTGAGCCATCAGCCCAGAGCCTGACGCGGGGCTCGAACTCACGAACCGTGAGATCGTGACCTGGCTGAAGTCGGACGCTTAACCGACTGCGCCACCCAGGCGCCCCGAAAAAAATTAAGTTTTGACAAACCAAAGAAACAGACTTAACTACAGAGAACAAACTGATGGTCGCCAGAGGAGTGGTGGGTGGGAGATGGGTGAAATTAGGTGATAGGCAATAAAGATTATACTTATCACAATGAGCACTGAGTAATGAATACAATTGTTTAATCATTTACACCGTACACCTAAAACTAATACCCTGTACATTAACTGTACTGAAAACATTTTCAATTAATTTTAAAAATTAGAGTTTTACTGTATATAAATTTTTTTTAATTCAATGTCATCCTCTTTTAGAAATGCCTTTTTATCAAAATCTCTTTGGTCATCTAAAAAAATAGGGGCACCTGAGTGGCTCAGTCAGTTGAGTGTCCGACTCTTGATTTTGGCTCAGGTCATGATCCTAGGGTCCTGGGATCCAGCCCCATGTCTGCCTCCATGCTGATTGTGGATAATATAATAATAATTGATTTTAATATTTAAAAATATGTATCTAAAAGTGTATTATATATTTACTGTACATCATATATTATACAAAAATTATATATTTATATGAAATTTATATAAAAAGTGTTTATTTAATGAATAATAATAAACAAGCCTATTGAAAAAGAAAGGTCTAAATTAGAGACACAATCTGCATTATCAGAGCAACTAGAACAAACACACTATACACACCCAACCACACATCTAATCCCTTTCATTTTTCTCTCTCTCAACTAGAAGCTTGTGACTCAGAACTATTTAACCTGGAGATAACATAAAGGCTACTATGGAATCTATGGTAGAACAACAACTTAAAAAGGAAGTGCACCAGTTTGGAGCCAGTCTAAAGAGAAAGCTGGACCCAATGGCTAGAAAATGTAGGCAGACAGACCTTGACTAGGAGAAGGCAGGCCTCTTCAAGAAAAGGATAGTTTCCTCTCAAAGCATTACAGCAGACATTAAACTACTGAAGGCTCACAGGTACTCCTTAGAAAAAGAGCCCATACCAATCAGGGAATGAAGAGTGAGGAGAGGGAAAAAAATCCAGGTGACAAAATCTGGGGAGGGCAGTGAGAGGTAAGAGGAGTGATAAGGGAAGTTGTCTTATGTCAGCCAAAAAAACTGATGATATTCTCACCTATGTTCCTTTTCTTCTTCTCTTTCACTAAATGTTAAGTCAGCATTATTCTTCTAATCTAAGCTTTTCTCCTCCAACATATTTTTTCTCTATTTCTACTCTGACAATGGAATTATACACTCTTTTTTAATATTTTATTTCTTTTGAATAAGAGAGTTCAAGTGGGGGAAAGGCAGAGAGAGAGGGAGAGACAGAATCCCATGCTTCAAAAATAAAATCCTGAAAAAAAAGAAAGAAACCAAATGGTAAGAATTTATCCCCAAGACATGATAATTCCAAATCAAATGGTTGAGAGGATGGATACACACATACACACATACACACACACACACACACACACACACACACACACACACACAGAGGATCAGGGGTCTCCGTTTTTGTTTTTGTTTTTTTAAATAGTGTAATTGAAATAAACACACCTGCTCTCTGCAAACATTCCAACTGCTACCCTATCGGATTTGGTATGCAATACTAAATGAAAGTATCACATTCTAGAACCAATCCCCTCCAGTCAAGACCAAAATTCAATGTCTCAAAAGAACACAAGCCTGGAAAACCTGTTTGGTTCCTTATTTACAAAAATACTAATGAACCAGTACACAATGAATAAAAATCACATTTGTTGTTATTAGTGGCTTAATGTCTAGCCTCTTCAGGAGGTACAGCACCCCTTAACCAAGACTGAGGAATAAGGATGCCTAACAGAATACCTCTAGGCCCTCTGATTACTTCCTTATTTGCACAAATCTGGGACCAAAAAGAATAAGTTTGTTCAACACATGCTGAACTTATAATCAAAAGACTGGGGGCGCCTGGGTGGCACAGTCGGTCAAGCGTCCAACTTCAGCTCGAGTCACGATCTCGCGGTCCGTGAGTTCGAGCCCCGCGTCAGGCTCTGGGCTGATGGCTCAGAGCCTGGAGCCTGCTTCCGATTCTGTGTCTCCCTCTCTCTCTGCCCCTCCCCCCTTCATGCTCTGTCTGTCTCTGTCTCAAAAATAAATAAACGTTAAAAAAAAAAAAAGACTGACTTATTTCATTCACACATTCATTCATTCAACATTAAATGTTTTAGGCACTGTTCTGGTTACCAAGAATACCAATATAGAAGACAGACAAGATCCTAGCCCTCAGAGAGTTTAGAGTATGCCGAAGGGGAAAAAAGCCATAACAAATAAATAAGTAAATAAGCAAGATAATAGCAGAAAATGCAAGTAAAGAGTATGGATTTACTTCTTAGTGTAATAAGCCACTGAAGCAGGAAAGTGAGTAAAGATCACTCTGATCACTATTTGAAACAGCAAAGCAAGACCAGAGGCAAGAGACCAGGTAAGAAGCTACTGCCCAAGAAGAAATGGGTTGGTGGCAATAAAAACAAAGAAGTAAATATACCTGAAATGTATTTTGGAGGTAAAATTGACAGGGTTTGCTGAAGGACTGATTATGTGGGGAATGGAGGCGCAGTGAGGCAAAGGGATGAATTAAGAATGACCACCAGATTTTTCACTTAACGGGGGTGGAGGAGGAGGGCAGAGGGGTGCTGAGGAAGGAAAAGGCTGAGAAACAAATCAAGAGCTCCACTCTGAACATGTTCAGTTTTGGATGCCTAAAGGCAAATGGAGTGAAGATACCACAAAGGCAGTAAAAGAAATCTAAAGTTCAGGACTGAAGATAAAAATCTGAGCGTCGGGCACCTGGGTGGCTAGTCAGTTGAGAGTCCAACTCTTGATTTCAGCTCAGATCACAATCTCACAGTTTGTGAGATCGAACCCCACATCAGGCTCTGCTCTGATAGCACAGAGCATGCTTGGGATTCTGTCTCTCCCACTCCCTTCACCACACTCTTGCTCGCTGTCTCAAAATAAATAAATCTTTTAAAAAAATCTGAACGTCCCTTCCCCTCTCATGCTCTGTCTGTCAAAAATGAATAAACGTTTAAAAATATTTAAAAAAAAAAAAAAAAAGGGGGGGGCGCCTGGGTGGCTCAGTCGGTTGAGCATCCGACTTCAGCTCAGGTCATGATATCTCAGTCTGTGAATTCGAGCCCCGTCTCGGGCTCTGTGCTGAGAGCTCAGAGCCTAGAGCCTGCTTCAGATTCTGTGTCTCCCTCTCTCTGCCTCTTCCCCTCTCATGCTCTGTCTGTCAAAAATGAATAAACGTTTAAAAATATTAAAAAAAAAAAATCTGAACGTCAACAGCACATGGACAGTGGACATGATGAGATCACCTGGAGAGAGTACAGGTAGAAAAACAGTAGAGGGAACATAGTGATATTGTAATAGTATTGTATGGCAACAGATGGTAGCCACACTTGTGGTGAGCACAGCATTATGTAATGTATACACTTGTTGAATCACTATGTGGTATACCTGAAATTAATGTAACACCGTGTGTTAACTACACTCAAAAAAAATTTTTTTAAGAAAAGAAAAAAGTAGAGGGGATAGGGGCACTGGGCTGGCATAGGCAGCAGAGCATGTGACTCCTGATCTTGGGGTTGTGAGTTCAAACCCTGCACTGGGCACAGATCTTACTTTAAAAAAAGTTTTTTTTTAAGTCGAGGGAATGGCTTGGAAGCGCTAAGGCATTAGGATGTTTTGAATTCAGGGAGAAGGAAAAATCAACAAAAGGAGAGAAAGGGAGTGAAGAGAAGGAAACCATAAAAGTGCAGTATCCTGGAAGGTTCTTCTATATAATGTGATTCACTAGTCCATCACCACCCTCCCAAACCTTGTGACACACACCCACTCAAACTCTATAAATAAAAAGACTAAGGCAAAACCAAAAAGACTTGAGTGACATCCCCAAAGCCCCAGCTATTAGGGACCCAAGTCCAGGCCTAGAACGAAGCAAGATGGGACTTCTGACCCCTAGCCTTTTCAGCAGCTAGCACAGTAGTGCTTCTACTGTCAGGTTCACCAATCTAAAGTGAGACAAGAGGAAAAATCACAATTTAGGAAGAACGTATCTTAGATTACAAGGTCTAATTTTAATTTTTTTTCTGTGTATTTTGTTCACATTCAAAAATACGTTGAATCAAAGTCTCTGTGGATGAGTCTCTTTACAAAGTAGAAAACACAGTCAAGAGGTGCAAAATGGCAATAAATTAAAAGACAACTCAATTTTCTACACTTCTAAAAAACACCCTGAAGGTCAAAGATCCTCATCAGAGTATGAATCAGGGGGTGTAAAACAAAGTTTTTTTGTTGTTAGTCATTTTTGCTTTAGTGAATACAATTTTCATTTTTAAAGCTTATGATTATTACTTGTTTCTACACTTGCCTTCTGAAACTAAGATCTTTATCCTGACCACTGTCTTATGCTACATTATCATGACTTAAACAGTTCTGCTTTTACCATAAAAACCTTACAGCGTTGCATAAAAATCCCCAAATGATTAATGAACTGCTGAGAATACTGACTCGGAGATGATTTTATTAGGAATCACATTTCCAAACATTCACTCAGTGCTTCAAAGTAAGTACTCATCTAATTTAATTATGATGACTTCACCAGACACTAACACTACCCACAATGATGTTTACAAAAGCACTTGTCACTCCCTTCGGATGTAGCAACGCAGAAAAATGAGTCTGTTTCCATATTCCTCGTGTGTTTATACTCTGTAACAAGTGACAGTTAAGTGTGACTTAAGATTATTTAAACTGCAAAGCACTTCCAGTTTGTGTGTCCCACCATTTTCCATCCTAAGCGAATCCTAAAATTCTTTCGGTCTTATTTCAACAATTGCCACTCAGCACCTGAGACAGGTAGACCAAGTAAGCCTTAGCAAGAAAGAGACTACAAGATTCTAGTATGGGAAATAGACGATTCTATTTTGGCCACTGTAAGAGAACAGTCTCCAATATTAGGCAATTTCAGTGGAGGTTACTGCAACACCAGAGCAGTCTGTAAATAAATGTGCCCCCAAACGTACACCCGCAGCCTGGAATCAGCAATGGCTAACGAGAAAAGATGCTGCACCAGGGTTGCTCCTAATAGCTTACCACTTACCGAGCTCTGGCTGATCGGTCATGCACATCATCCGGTCCTATCCTCAAAACAACCCTGTGAAGTACGTATTATTATTATTCCCATTAACAAATCGGGACACTTGGGCCCAAGGTCCCAGGGCTGGTCAGTGGAGGCGGTGGAATTTGAAAACACGACCGTACCCCAACAGCCCAGGATCCCCGCCCCTAAAATGCACTTCTACACAAAAAGGCACCTGAGGGTGGAGAAGCCGCGGGGACGTCCGCAAAGGCGGAGGAGAGACAGGGCGAGGGCGCCGCCTCTCCAGAGAGGGCCCTTCAGGAACGCCACCAAAAGCGCCAGCGGCCGGGGCTACCGGTCGCGTCTCGGCCGCCCTGTGGCCAGGAAGCGCCGCTCACCTAAGAGAGCCCCGGGAGGGCCGCAGTCGAGCGAAGCGCCCCCGCAGGCCGGCGGGCGGGTGTCCTCCGCGACGGCAGGAAGCGCGCCGCGGGTACACAACTCGCCGGCGCCGCAGGCTGTGGCGGGCTAGAGCGCGCCGCCCGCCCGCGCGGGGGCACCTCACCCGCCGCCGCGACCGCGCCGCCACTCGGCTGCGCCGCATCCGGGTCCCGCGCAGCCGCTCTCACCTGCCCGGTGTTCCGCCGCCGCAGACTCCTAGCTCCGGTTACGCGGTCAGCAGCCCAGGCCACCGCGACCGTCCCGCTGAGGCACCCCCATCCCTGCCTCTCCCGGTCGCCTCCCGCCTGCCCCGCGCGGCGTTACACTGGCCCGCCACCCACAGCCATGGCCCGCTCTGCCGCCGCCGCCGCACCGACCGACGGAGCACGCGCGCGCCGCCGCCGTGCCCGCGCGCGCGCCCACCTCCCCGGCTGGCCTTCCAGCAACCTTCGCCCCGCCCCGCGCGCTGCTCGGACCAATCCCCGGTCCCGCAGCGGCCGCCGCCAGACCTGCGGGACTGGCCCGGCAGGGCAGAGGGAGAGGCGGTACTGCCGCCTAGTTCTCTCGGGCTCTCTGCCCTCCCGGGACGCTACTGCTCGCCGTTTCGGCTCCTCTTTGTGGCTTCTGGAAGACAGTGGGATTGGGGATCTCCAACAGGCCGCCTTCAGCAGAGAACCGCCACCTGCCCCGTCTTTCGTAGCCCCCTCCCGAGACACCCCTCTGCTCTAGATTTCCTTGTTGGCTTTCGCTTCCCAGTCCCTCTCCCGAATTCCGTTCTGGAACTTTGAACTGACTCCTCGCTGACTGGGCGCAGCCCATCGCTTTTCCCCCTTCTTCTGTCACTCCACTTCTGGAGATGGAGTTGCTAGATTGGCTGCTTCACAGCTGGTTCTTCAAGTCCTGCTATATTAATGGTCATAAAAGCAGAAGTACAGCCTTCCAAGCCCAAGATTATTTTTCTGTGTGTTCATTTTTGCGACAGTAACAGCTATCATTTGTATGTAGTGCCTTATAGTTTACACAGCCCCCTTTGCATACCTTATCTCCTGTTATCTTTGGACCTCTACCAGGAAATTTTATAGACTTTCTTAGAGGCACACTTCAATTTCACTTACTGAAAAGCTAAAATCTTAACTTATTGTAAAGTTACTATATTTTAGAGTTATTTTAACTTTCGCTGCTATAATAGCTCAAGCAAATATTTGAGTAACCGAGGATGGAATCTAGAAGTAGAACCTACTATAAAGCAAAGATGGCAAACAGCCCAGTGGTAAAACAGTAGTTTGATAAATTATCCTAGTTTAATTGAATATTTATAATATATCAAAGCTAGAACCATACCACATTCAAAAATAAATTCCAGAAGAATTAAAGATATAAAAATATACAAAACAGGGGCGCCTGGCTGGTTCAGCTGGAAGAGCATGCAACTCTTGATCTGGGGGTCATGAGTTAGAGCCCCACTTTGGGGGTAGAGATTACTTAAATAAATATTTTACATATATATGTATATATATGTGAAACAAACACTTAGAGGGAATTTTTTAAAGAATAGTGATATGACATTTATTTCGTGAGGGGGAAATTTTAAGCCAGACAGGAAGCCCAGAATCATTAAAGAAAAAAATTGTCTACATAAGTATTGTGAAAGTTTTGCATGACATCACAATGACAAGACAAAGAAAAATGGAATAAAACAACAAAATGTATGGCAGACAGGGCCACCTTGATGGCTCAGTTGGTTAAATGTCTATCTCTTGGTTTCAGCTCAGGTCATGATCTCACAGTTTGTTATGTTGAGCCCTGCATCCAGCTCTTTGCTGACAGTACAGAGGCTGTTTGGGATTCTCTCTCTCCTTCTCTTTCACTCTGCACCCCACCGCCCGCCCTTGCTTTCAAAATAAATAAACTTAAAACAATAACTTTTAAAAAAATGGGAAACACATTGTATCTCTAACATACATATCTCTATGTATCAGAAACGTAAGAGTTTCTAAAAATGGATTTTTTTTAAGTAAGCTCTCCTGCCCAAGATGGGGCTTGAACTCACAACCCAGAAAGCAGCAGTCACATACTCTACCAAATGAGCCAGCCACATGCCCCTATAAATGGATTTTTTTTTTTTAACCCAGCTGGATCGGTTTTATAAAAATATAGGCAAGGTATACAAGCAGGCAATTAATGGAAGAGAAAATCCTAGTGGTCCATTAAAAAGACGCTTATTTCACTAATAGTTATGGAAAAACATTAAAACAATAATCCATTTTCCCTCATTAGACTGGCAAACATTAACAAAAGCAATCAATGATACCTGGGGAAAGGAGCCCTGGTACACCTCTGATAGAAGTATAATAGCTGCAAACTTTCTAGAAGTAACCTGGGAATATTTATTAGCCTTTAAAATACACACACTTGCCAACTGACCAAAAAATACATTAACTCTGCCCTGTGGAAAAGCTAAAGAAAATATCCATAAGGATATACACAAGAATGCTGCAGTGGGTTGAATGTTGACCCTTCTACAGATATGTCCACCCAAAACCTGGGAACATAGCCTTATTTGGAAAAAGGATCTTTACACATGTAATTAAGTTAAGGATCTTGAAATGAGATCATGTTAGAATTAGGACGGGCCCTATATCCAATGACAAGTGTCCTTGTAAGGGAAAGGCCGAAGGAGATTTGAGATACAGAGACACAGAGACAAAGGTGATGTGAAAGATGAGGCAGGGACAAAAAAAAAAAACAAAAAACAACGAGGCAGAGATGGGAAAGAACAAGCCAAAGAACGCCAAGGATCACTGGCAGCTACCAGAAGCTGGAAGAGGGGCATAGAACAAATTCTCCTTCAGAGTGTCTAGAAGGAAACAACCCTGCCAATTCCTTTATTTCAGCCTTGTAGACTTAGGAATTATGAGAGAATAACTTTCTGTTTTAAGTCCCCCAGTTTGTGATAATTTGTTAAAGTAACCACAGGAACCTAAGACAGATGCTTATCATATTGTTTGTGGTGTAAAACAAACACAAACAAACTGGGAACAAGCTGATCGTCCATAGATAATGGGATCCATGAATCAGTTGCCCTGCATCCATACTATGGAATATTATTCGATGATGAAAATGAGTTAGAACTATTTGTATTGACCCAGAGGGATGTCCAGATATATTATTAAAATCAAAAACGCAAATTGTAGAGTGATAAAGAGTGGTATGATCCTTTTAGTTTATTGTTGACCATTTATATATGTTTATATGAATATAGAGAAAGGGGTGGAAGGAATTACAGTAGGCTGATCACATTGGATGCCTCAGAGGGCTGAAAGAGGAAGACTTGGGTGGGAGGGAGTTATCTTTTTTAATATGTGTAGATCTTTGAATTATCTTACTCATTTTTTTTAACTTGATTTAGTTATTTTGAGAGAGAGAGAGAGTGCATGCACAAGCAGGGGAGGTCAGAGAAACAGGGAGAAAGAGGCAATCCCAAGCAGGCTCTGCACTGTCAATACAGAGCCCCACGCAGGGCTGGAATTCATGAACTTCAAGATCATGACCTGAGCCAAAACCAAGAATCAGTTGCTCAACCAACTGAGCCACCCAGGTGTCCCAAATTGTCTTCCTTGTTATAACCAGTGTATGCATTAACTTATTCTTTTAATCCAATAAATAGTTTTACTTTATTTTTTTAAGTAAGTTCTATGCCAAACATGGGACATGAACTCATGACCCCAAGGTCAAGAGTCACATGCTGTACTAATTGAACCAGCCAGGCACCCCTAGTAAACACAGTTTTAAAAGAAAAAACAATTTGTGACTAGTTCTTAAATAGTAGTTAAAGTTGTAAACACAGGCGTGCCTGGCTGTTTCAGTCAGAAGAGCATGCGACTCTTGATCTTAGGTGTGAGTTCAAGCCCCACACTGGGTGTAGAATTACTAAAAAAGATAAATAAACTGTCCATCAACTGATGAATGGATAAAGAAATTGTGGTTTATATACACAATGGAATATTACATGGCAATGAGAAAAAATGAAATATGGCCCTTTGTAGCAACGTGGATGGAACTGGAGAGTGTGATGCTAAGTGAAATAAGCCATACAGAGAAAGACAGATACCATATGGTTTCACTCTTATGTGGATCCTGAGAAACTTAACGGGAACCCATGGGGGAGGGGAAGGAAAAAAAAAAAAAAAAGAGGTTAGAATGGAAGAGAGCCAAAGCATAAGAGACTGTTAAAAACTGAGAACAAACTGAGGGTTGATGGGGGGTGGGAGGGAGGAGAGGGTGGGTGATGGGTATTGAGGAGGGCACCTTTTGGGATGAGCACTGGGTGTTGTATGGAAACCAATTTGTCAATAAATTTCAGAAAAAAAAAAAAAGAATTAAAAAAAAAAAAGATAAATAAACTTTTCATAAATTTAAAAAAAAAATTTTTTTTTACATTTATTTATTTTTGAGAGACAGAGTGAGACAAAGTGAGAATGGGGAAGAGGCAGAGAGAGAAGGAGACACAGGATCAGTAGGCTCCAGGCTCTGGGCTGTCAGCACAGAGCCTGATGCGGGGCTTGAACCCACAGACTGTGAGATCATGACCTGAGTTGAAGTCAGATGCTCAACCGACTGAGCCACCCAGACGGCCCCCCTTTTATTTTTTTTAATTTTTTTTTTACATTTTCGTAAATTTTTTAAATGTTTGTTTACTTTTTTAAGAGAGAGACAGAGAACAAGAAGGGGAGGGGCAGAGAGAGAGGGAGACACAGAATGTGAAGCAGGCTCCAGGCTCTGAGCTGTCAGCACAGAGCCCCATGCAGGGCTTGAACCCACGAACTGTGAGATCATGACCTGAGCTGAAGTGGGATGCTTAACCAACTGAGCCACCCAGACGGCCCAAAACAGGTAAATAAACTCTAAAAATAAATAAGTAAAGTTGTGAACATAAAGAGAAGGTTCTATCTGTCCAATTTTATTATTTTTTTAATTTTTTAAACATTTTTATTCGTTTTTGAGAGACAAACACAGAGCAGGAGTGGAGGAGGAGCAGAGAGAGAGGGAGACACAGAATCTGAAGCAGGCTCCAGGCTCTGAGCTGTCAGCACAGAGCGGGACTTGGGGCTGGAACCCACAAACTGCAAGATCATGACCTGAGCCAAGATTAGGTGCTTAACCAACTGAGGCACCCTAGCACCCCTGTCCAATTTTAGAAGAATCAAGTGTTCTTCATGTCCCCCACTTTCCCATCACTGATTTCTGTGTTATACCTTCAACATATAATCTTTTGGTGGTTTTATTCCCCCTATTTTCTTTCTTTCCAAGTACTTCTGAGTATTTCCTAAGATCACAGAACTTTTTTATGAGTGTTTTAGAATTTGAGTGTTTTCTTTTCATTGTATAAGTAATATATTCACATGATTTGAAATTCAAAATGTACAACCTAACGGCAGTAAAATTCTCTCAGCTATGAAACTCTCTTCACAAAACCAATGTTGTCAGTTTCTTGAGCATCCTTCAGAGGTATTGTATGCACATATAAGCAAGTACAGATATAGTTCCCTACTTTTTTTAAGTTTATTTATTGAGAGAGAAAGAGCAGGGGAGGGGCAGAGAGAGAAGGAGAGAGAGAATCCCAAACAAGCTCCACACTGTCAGCATGGAGCCCGGACTTGGGGCTAGAACCCATGAACTGCAATTATGACCTGGACCAAAACCAACAGTTAGACACTCAGAATGGCTAACATTAACAACTCAGGCAACAACAGATGTTGGTGAGGATGCAGAGAAAGAGGTTCTCTTTTGCACTGCTGGTGGGAATCCAAACTGGTGCAGCCACTCTGGAAAACACCACGGAGGTTTCTCAAAAAATTAAAAATAGAACTACCCTAAGTCCCAGCAATTGCACTACTAGGTATTTATCCAAGGGGTACAGGTATGCTGTTTCGAAAGGGCACATGCACCCCAATGTTTATAGCAGCACTATCAACAATAGCCAAAGTATGGAAAGAGCCCAAATGTCCATCGATGGATGAATGGATAAATAAGATGTGGTATATATACAAGATGGAATACTACTCGGTAATCAAAAAGAATGAAATCTTGCCATTTGTAAGTACGTGGATGGAACTGGAGGGGATTATGCTAAGCAAAATTAGTCAGTCAGAGAAAGACAAATATCATATGACTTCACTCATACGAAGACTTTAAGAGACAAAACAGGGGCGCCTGGGTGGTTTAGTTGGTTGGGCGACCGACTTCGGCTCAGGTTATGATCTCGCAGTTTGTGAGCTCGAGTCCTGCGTTGGGCTCTGTGCTGACAGCTCAGAGCCTGGAGCCTGCTTCAGATTCTGTGTCTACCTCTCTCTACCCCTCCCCTGCTCACGCTCTGTGTCTGTCTCTCAATAATAAATAAATGTTAAAAAAAAAAAGATACAAAACAGATGAACATAAGATAAAGGAAGCAAAAATAATATAAACACAAGGAGGGGGACAAAACATAAGAGACTCTTAAATATGGAGAACAGAGGGTTACTGGAGGGGTTGTGGGAGGGGGGATGGGCTAAATGGGCAAAGGGCATTAAGGAATCTACTCCAGAAATCATTGTTGCACCATACGCTAACTAACTTGGATGTAAATTAAAAGATAAATTATTAATAAAAAAAAGAAAAGAAATAATCTTAAAAAAAAGTCAGACACTTAACTGACTGAGCCACCCAGGCACCCCTATTTCCCTCCTTTTATTTATTTTTTTTTACACAAATGGAAGTATTTGATTCATACTTGCTTTTTTCGTGTAATATATATCAGGTTGTCTTATATCAGAGCATATACAGTAACTATATTCTTTTTAAACTTTTATGGATGTGTAGAATTGTACTACACATACATCATAAATTTTCACAAACTGAACACACCTGTGTAACTAGTTCCCAAATCAATAAAGAGAACATGAGGAACATCTTTTTTTTTTTTAATTTTTTGAAGTAATCTCTACACCCAGTTTGGGAGGGGCTCAAACTTATAACCCCAAGATCAAGAGTTATATGCTCTATCCACAGAGTCATCCAGGCACCCCGTGAAGAATATCTTAAAACCCACTTCTCTGAACCCCTTCCACTCACTGCCCTGTCCCCAGAGACAACTATTATCCCAGCTTCTAACACTGGACATTTCCTTTTTCTGTTTTTGAACTTTCACTGTTGGTGGTGTTATTGGTTTTGAACGTTTAATTAAATAGATTGATTCATTAGGGGTGCTGGGTGGCTGAGTCAGTTAAATGTCAGACTTCAGCTCAGGTCACCATGTCATGGCTCCCGAGTTCGAGCCCCAAATTGGACTCTGCAATCACAGTGCAGAGCCTGCTTCTTTCTTTCTTTCTTTCTTTCTTTCTTTCTTTCTTTCTTTCTTTTAATTTTTTTTTAACATTTATTTATTTTTGAGACAGAGAGAGACAGAGCATAAACGGGGGAGGGTCAGAGAGAGGGAGACACAGAATCCAAAACAGGCTCCAGGCTCTGAGATGTCAGCACAGAGCCCAGCGCGGGGCTCAAACTCACAGACCGCGAGATCATGACTGGAGCAGAAGTCAGCCGCTCAACCGACTGAGCCACCCAGGTGCCTCTTTCTTTCTTTCTTTCTTTCTTTCTTTCTTTCTTTTTGCTCATGGATGTGTATTTTAATCTGCTTTCTTAAAGTTTTTTTTAATGTTATTTATTTATTTCTTGTAATTTTTTAAATTTATTTTTGAGAGAGAGCATGTGCACGCAAGCTGGGGAGAGGCAAAGAGAGAGGGGGACAGAAGATCCAAAGGGGGCTCTGTGCTGACAGCAGAGAGCTCAATGTGGGCTCAAACTCATAAACCATGAGATCATGACCTGAGCCAAAATCGAGAGTTGGATGCTTAACTGACTGAGCCACCCAGGCACCTCAGGACTTTTTTATTTTTTAAGTATTCTCTGTACCTGATATGGGGCTCTAACTTGCAAACCCAAGATCAAGAGTGTCATGCTTCACCAACTGAGCCAGCCAGGACAGACACCCCCTGGTGTGCTTTTTTTATGTTTAGCTTCTTTTGCTCTACCTTTCCCCTACATTGTTTTGATATTTATACTCTACTGAATGTAACAGTACTTTGTTCATTCTCGTTGCTAGATAGTATTTCATTGTATCTGCATTCTTTTTCTTTTTTACTATATAGTGTTCCATTGTAAGGATATACTATAATCATCCAGTCACTTGTTAATGTATAGACTGTTTCCAATCTCTTCCTATACAAACAATGCTACAATGAACAACTTTGAATTTATATTACTTTGTGCATATGCAAGTGTAACTGCAGAATAAGTGCCTAAAAATAAAATTACTAGATCAACAGGCATAGATATCTGTAAATTTTTTTAATGTTTGTTTATTTATTTGAGAGAGAGAGAGAGAGAGAGAGAGAGAGAGAGAGAGAGAGAGGCAGAGAATCCCAGGCAGGCTCCATGCTGTCAGTGCAGAGCCGGATGTGGGCTCAATCCCACGAACTGTGAGATCATGATCTGAGATGAAACCAAGAGTCAGTTGCTTAACTAAGCCACCCAAACGGCCCAAGAGTATATCCCTTAAAAAAATTTTTTTTTTAAAAAAGAGTATATCCCTTAAGATGGTAATTGGTCAATATCCTTCAAAATTATAAATATCTAGGGGTGCCTGGGTGACTCAGTCAGTTGAGCATCCAACTGTTTATTTCTGCTCAGATCATGATCTCACCGTTGATGAATTTGAGCCCTGCATTGAGCTCTGTGCAGACTGCAGAGCCTGCTTGGGATTCTCTCTCTCTTTCTCTCTCTCTCTCTTTCTGCCCCCCTCTCTCCCAAAATAAATGAAAAGGGGATATACTCTTTTTTCTTAAGTTTATTTATTGATTTTGAGAGAGAGAATTAGCAGGGGAGGGGCAGAGAAAGAGGGGGAGAGGATTTGAAGCAGGCTCCATGCTGACAGCAGAGAACCCAATGTGGGGCTCCAACTCATGAACTGTGAGGTCATGACCTGAAGCTGGATGCTTAACCAACTGAACCACCTAGCTGCCTCAAAAGGGGATATACTCTTAACACTCACACCAGCGGATTATTAGAAAGTATTTTCTTAAAATTTTAGACTTGGAGCCTGGAGACTTAGAAATCACATTATACAGCCTACTCATCTTACCCAGAGATAAATTAAAGCCCTTACAGGCAATAAAACTTGTACAAAGTCATAGAGCAAGTGGTTATCATTCCTAAATTCTAAAGGAGGAGGCCTGGATGCTGGTCTCACTTATCAGAGAACCAACAAAGCTTCAAACATCCTGTCCTGCCTTCAGCTGTGGGAATGCTGCCTCTCTCTCTCCTCTTGTCTTCTTCAACTGCCTTCCAAGACCAGCACAAAAAGGTTGAAACCATACACAGACCAGGACTACCAACCATGGGAGGAAGAGGATAGAAAGGGAGAGGCAGATGAGGTGCAGAGGTTACTCAAGGGGCACCGGACACTACATTTTCCTGGAACGCAAAGTAAGAGATACATAAGGCTTTAAAGGAAAATGTAATAAAACACTTAGACATGCACACATGCAGAGATTATAGCTGAATTATGTGATATTATACAACTCTTAAAAGAATGAGGCATTTCTATATGAACTGATCTGAGCCAGTCTCCAAAACACTATTCAATGAGATATGTAAGAAACAGAACAGTAAAATATGGTAGTGTTTGGTTATGCTTAGATTATCATCAGAAGGACATAAACTAACAGGGGTACCTGGAGGAAAGATAGCTAGAGGCTTAATTTTGATGGTTATTCTCCTTTATGCTAGTTGAAATTCTTAGCATGTTCAGGTGTCATGATCACATATATATATGTATGTATATATATACATATATATATAGTTTATAAGGAAATATTATCATAAGGAACAGTTATATATACAATATGTATTTAATACATAAGATATATATATAAAGAAAATGTATAAAAGGGGGGTAATTTAGTGAGAGATACAACTATCCCTGAGAAAGGAGAGGAAAAAAGCAAGAGAGGAAGGGGTGGAGCCTAGTGAGGGAGTCAGCTTGGCATTGAGGGCCCTAGAAGGACAGGAAGTGAGTTCAAAGACCACCTTTGCAAAATGAGGGAGTCTGGTCACACAGTATTTTAAGTGCAATTAGCCTTCAATCCTATTAACTTGCAACTCTTGAATGGTGTCATACACTGAAGAAATAGAAGTTGAATGTTGAAAAACAATAAATCAGGCACTTTTAAAACGAGTTAGGGCTGGTATGCAGAGTTAGCCAGATCAAAGATTGTCGCCCCGGTTCCCAGGGGGGTTGGGTGTGACTCTGCCTTCTGGAATGAAAACTATTTATCAACAAAGGCACTGCCCTGTTTGTTGTTTCAGACAAGCTACCCGGGACTCCAATTTAACCTGGTTTTTTTTTTTTTTTTTAATGTTTATTTATTTTTGAGACAGAGTGCGAGTGGGGAAGGGGCAGAGAGAGAGGGAGACACAGAATCTGAAATAGGCTCCAGGCTCTGAGCTGTTAGCACAGATGCGGGGCTCGAACCCATGAACCGTGAGATCATGACCTGAGCCGAAGTCGGGCACTTAACCGACTGAGCCCCCCAGGCACCCCAATTTAGCCTGTGTTTATAAATAAGGAAGATAATGTAATGTAATTAAACTAACATCAAAAATAATCTGCTACCTGAACACATCGGATCAAGAATTTTCTGGCCTCTTAGGAAGGCATCAGAGGCAGAAATTTCTCAAGCTCCAATGCCAGTGGCCTATTTGCAGTTTCACCCTGATTCATTCATTACTGAATTTTTATTGAGGAGCTTATTTTCAGCTCCTCAGGCAGCTCACAAGGGTATTTACAAAACAAAGCCCTAACTTCAAAGGACATTATTTTGGCTAAAAAAATGGGCTCCATCACAACTTTTTTCCTTAAGCAAACAATAAAATGAAGAGTTGATTTACTCTAATTTCTGCTGCTTCTTAAACAAGTCTTTCTTTCCAAATGTAGGTAGTTTGGTTTTTTACACCAGCTTTTGATACTGAAGTCAGGCCGAGCTCACAGGTCTAGAGCAGTCTTGAAATACCTATGCAAATGAATGGGGAAGCTTGCAGGTGTAGGATGGGTCTTGAAAACAAAAATCTGGATTACTCAATCTGAAAGGGTGGGGACCAGAGTGAAATGTGAAATGACTTCCCTAGTTCTCACCCTCACATTGGTCAAAGGGCAGATAAATACTGTTTCTCTTACAAGATCAAGACTTACACACTCAGAGGGTTTAGGGATGTTCCATCTAGACTCAACTTTCAGGATGAAATCAGCAAGTATTTGTCAAGTATCTCCTTAACAGCTGCCAAGAGAATTTCATACAAGGCTGTGTTTTTCAAATCCATGATACACAGACATTTTGGAGGGTAAAAAGTGTTCCCAGACCCTTGAGAATATTCACTTCTTCATTCACTCAGCAACAGTCCCAGACACTGGAATAAGTCGAGATACAGGGCTGAGCAAAACAACATGATTCCTACAGCATATGCTGCAGAGGAAGAAACAGTCATTAATGAAGTCATCACATGATTAACTGCAAATTACAACTAAGTGCCATAACGTGGGGGTGCCTGATGCTGTGAAAGTAAATAATAATGGGGGAGGAAAGCAAAAGTTTCCCTAAAGAAGGGAAAACTTGCCTCGGTCTAAAGGAAGGGTAGACCAGGCAAAGAATGGGAGCAAAAAGTGGTCCAGAAAATAGCCAAGTTAGGGGTCCTATGGCAGGAGGGAACATGGTCATTTAAAAACCAAAAAAAGACCAGGTGGGGTGTAGAAAGCATGGGATGCCCTAGGTGGACATTACCACACTAGATAATATTTCTGGTTCTCTTACCCTCCAGAGCACTTGGGAGGATTGTACTTCCCTGGTCCTCTGAAGTCATATGGAACTCTTGAAGTTGAGTAAAGCCATGAGCCTTCCTTTGGCCAGTGAAATGTGAGAAGAAATGTTATCTGTTACCTCACCCTCTTTGTGGAAGCATTCAAGAAATGGTGGGAGTTTTTCTCTCTTTCTCACTAGCTAATATGAAGGTACCACAAGAAAGGAGCAGGATCTCGGAGCCAACACATGAAGGACAGCTACCCTGAGAGCCAACAGGAGCTGATGCAGGCTGTGTGTGAACTAGAAATAAACCTTTGCCATGTTAAACCAATGAGGTTTAGGAGCTCTTTATAATTGCAGCAAACCCAGCCTAGCCTACTGATGTAGACTCACATTTGAGAAACACATAACCTAAAGGGGGAAAAAACCCACTAAAATAGTTCAGAATTTATTTTTAAATTTTAAAAAAAATTTTATTTATTTTTATTTTTTTTAATTTTTTTTTTAACGTTTATTTATTTTTGAGACAGAGAGAGAGACAGAGCATGAACGGGGGAGGGTCAGAGAGAGGGAGACACAGAATCTGAAACAGGCTCCCGGCTCTGAGCTGTCAGCACAGGGCCCGACACGGGGCTCGAACTCACGGTCATGCGAGATCATGACCTGAGCTGAAGTCGGCCGCTTAACCGACTGAGCCACCCAGGCGCCCCAATTTATTTTTGAGAGAGAGAGATAGAGAGAGAGAGAGAAAGATACAGAGACAGAGAGCAAGGGGGGAGGGGCAGAGAGAGGGAGACAGAATCCGAAGCAGGCTCCAGGCTCTGAGCTGTCAACACACAGCCTAATGCGGGGCTCGAACCCAAGAACCACAACATCATGACTGAGCTGAAGTTGGTGCTTAACCAACTGAGCCACCGGGAAGCCCCAATAATTCAGAATTTAAACACAAAGAATCTTTTGTATCTACAACTATTATCTACATCTCATCTGCATTTACATTTATTCACTCATTTATGAATTTCAGTGTTTAGTTTTTCAAAACTACATCTGATTTGCAGCATCTGATTTTCTATACAAAGTTGTAAACACTGAAGAGTGGTTTTTTTGTTTGTTTGTTTTGTTTTTTAAAGATGAATAGAATACATTTATCAAGTGCTTCTCTACTATTAGTGCCGACTAAAGTTCTGAATTTGTTCATTTAATCTTCCTAATAGCCAATGATGTAGATCTATGACTGTATGCATTTTCCAATGCATATGTTATTTCAGATAACTGAGGCTCAGAAAGCTTTAACAAGACCTGGGAAGCAATGTACCTAATATTGGATTCAGATATGCCTGACTCCTTAATAACTGGGCCTAACTCTTATGGAATATTGTGTACACCTTGGCACTGAACACTGTGGGATTAAACTCCTTCAAGGCGAGGATAATGTCTTCTTGGTCTTTTCATCCCCAGCAAAGTCTGCCACCTAGATAACTTCAAAGCATATTTTTGGAAGTATTGAATGACTGAAAAACATAAATGAATTTATTGGGGCACCTGGGTGCCTCAATTGGTTAAGTGTCAACTCTTGTTCCCAGCTCTGGTCGTGATGTTACGGATCATGGGATCGAGCCCTGCATCAGGCCTTGTGCTGACAGCTCAGAGCCTGCTTGGATCCTCTCTTTCCTTCTCTCTCTGCCCCTCCCCTGCTCATGCTATCTCTCTGTCTCTAAATGAATAAACTTAAAAAAAAGAAACTGTAAAAATAAAGAATACATGAATGAATGAATCAATGAATAAATAAATAAAATTATTACAGATAAACTACATTAACATCTAGGGGTTATATTTTGACTATTTATTTATGTACTTATAACTCCACTGGATGCTAAACTCTTAGAGACAGGCTATTGTTAAACACCAAAAAGCCAACTGAGTAAATTTTAATGAACGAATTGGCTTTTTAATTTTTATTTATTTATTTTTAAAGATTTTGCTTTTATGTAATTTCCACACCCAACATGGGGCTTGAACTTACAACCCTGAGATTGAAAGTTGCATGCTCTACTGTCTGAGCCAGCCAGGCTTTTAAAAATAGTTCATGGGGCACCTGGGTGACTCAGTCGGTTAAGTGTCTGATTTCATTTCAGCTCAGGTCATGATCTTGCGTTTGTGAGTTCAAGCCCTGTGTCGTGGTCTGTGCTGACAGCTCGGAGCCTGGGGCCTGCTTCAGATTCTGTTTCCTCCTCTCTCTGCCCCTCCCATCCTCATGCTCTCTCTGTTTCTCAATAATAAATAAACGTTAAGCGGCGCCTGGGTGGCGCAGTCGGTTAAGCGTCCGACTTCAGCCAGGTCTCGATCTCGCGGTCCGTGAGTTAGAGCCCCGCGTCTGGGCTCTGGGCTGATGGCTCAGAGCCTGGAGCCTGTTTCCGATTCTGTGTCTCCCTCTCTCTCTGCCCCTCCCCCGTTCATGCTCTGTCTCTCTCTGTCCCCCCAAAAATAAATAAACGTTGAAAAAAAAATTAATAAAATAAAATAAAATAAACGTTAAAAAAAAATCATGAATTGGGCAGTATCCTATCTAGCAAGTGGAGGGGAACTCTGAGGATTTGTACAAAATGGAAGGTTTTTATCAAAAGCAGAATAGGGAAAGAAAGTTTTAAAAAGATAGGATTGTTGGGCCATCTGGGTGGCTCTTGATTTCATCTCAGGTCATGAGTTTGAGCCCCGCGTGAGGCTCTGCACTGACAGCAAGGAACGTGCTTGGGATTCTCCATCTCCTCCTCTCTGCTTCTCCCCTGCTTGTGCTCAATCTCAAAATAAATAAATAAACCTAAAAAAAAAAAGGATTGTTTCAGGCAAAATCACCTTCCCATATGTGGAAGGGTAAGAGTCTTATTATAGAGATTACCTCATCTTCCTTTGGGGAATGGAGAGGGCCCAGGTGACAGATTATCTCATTGGTGCTTATGAGGAAATTGCTAACTGACAGGTGAAGATATGCATTTTGCGGGGAGGTTGCAACTGCAATCATGTTAGCTTGGGTTTGGTAACTTGGGTGGCCCAAGTGACACCATTTTGGGCTTGTGGTTTTCTCCAAAGATACAGTGTTTATTTTTATACCTCCCGTAGATGACCTTGCTGAGGACCATGTTCACCAAGGACAGGACCTTGCTGAGACCATGTTCAGCAAATGGAGATTAGGTTTCTTCTGAATCCACAGAGCCAGCAATTGCTGAAGTAGAGATTTTGTTCAGGGCAATAGCCCCTGGTCCTTCCATGCCATACTAACTGCCGTCCTCCAGGAAAAAGAGTTAATTCAGTGTTTTTTTCTAGGAATATACAATTTAGGGTAACTACATATGGTACATAATGGTACCCACCGTACCTAACAGAAAAAAAAATTTCTTTAATTTTGTATTCAACTTTGAAAACTGTTAAGTCATTTGTTATGTGGGGGAAAAAGAGAGAGAGAAAGACAAAGAAAGCACACACCTGAATGTACATATGATAAAATGGCCTTGAGGATGTAGCACAAGCCAAACAAAGCACAGAAATCCAGAGTTCACCCTGCAACAGCATCCTGAAATTGTGTCTCCACTTCCACTCTGGTTCTTTGAATGAGCTTCCCAGGTGTTATTTTCCAGTGACATGACTTAATATCTGGAGCTCTGGGTTGCTCTCAACTGGAGGGATACTATCTTATCACACTTCAGTACAGGCAGCCCTTAAGGGAGACTTTTTGAAACTTTTGACCAGCTCCCAGTAAGAAATGCACTTCACACTGCAACTCAGTACATTGTGTGTGTGTGCGTGTGTGTGTGTGTGTATTTATGATGTTTATAATGAAATAAAAATGTAATAGAAAAATATCCCTATTGTGTGTGATGCACTCTGATGTTGTCTAGTCGTCCATTTGTATTTTCTATTCTATTCTATTTCATGGGGTGTTTTTTTTTTTTAACAGAACAAGCTGATTTTTTTTAAACAATTTTATTTTATTTTATTTTTTTTTAATTTTTTTTTTCAACGTTTATTTATTTTTGTGACAGAGAGAGACAGAGCATGAACGGGGGAGGGGCAGAGAGAGAGGGAGACACAGAATCGGAAACAGGCTCCAGGCTCCGAGCCATCAGCCCAGAGCACGACGCGGGGCTCGAACTCATGGACCGCGAGATCGTGACCTGGCTGAAGTCGGACGCTTAACCGACTGCGCCACCCAGGCGCCCCACAAGCTGATTTTTTAAACTGTATTACTATTTATTTTTGAGAGAGACAGCATGAACAGGGGAGGGGCAGCGAGGGGCGTGGTTACAGAGGATCTGAAGCAGGCTCTGCATTGACAGTAGAGAGACCAATGCAGGGCTCTAACTCACAAACCGTGAGATCATGACCTGTGCTGAGGTCAGTTGCTCAACCAACTGAGCCACCCAGCTGCCCCTGTATTTCACGTTTTAAAAATTGTCCTTGTGGGGTACCTGGGTGGCTCAGTCAGTTAAGCGTCTGACTCTTGGTTTCAGCTCAGGTCATGATCCCAAGATCGTGGGATCAAGCCCTGTGTCGGGCTCTGTGCTGAGCATGGAGCCTGCTTGGGATTCTCTCTCTTTCCCCCTGCCCTTCCCCCGACTTGTTCTCTCTCTCTCTCTCTCTCTCTCTCTCTCTCTCTCCCTCTCAAATAAATAAAATGAAACAAAAAAATTTTTTTAATTGCAGTTGCAATCCACCAAGTTCATTTTACCACCTGATGAGTCTTCTGATTTGAAAAACACTGGCCCAATGCAGATGTATAAGTTGTTACTCCTTGAGTACAAGGACACATATCTTTTTTACCTGTGTCTTTAGCACCTTTTTTTCCCCCCTGAATAAATGAAGAAGTGAATGTCTACCATGTGCTAGAAGAGCAAGGATGACCAAAACTGAGAGCGGAAGCTGTAGAGATCCTTGCCCTGGTGGAGCTTACAGCTTTTGAGGAAGGGAAAAAGCACCCACCAACCCACTATCAATAAAGAGAGACCAGAAGTTGGACACATGTGAAATCTCTTCCCACTCCTACTCTATAAAAAAGTGCCTTGACCTCTGTTGTTTCTGGCCCCATTTTTCCTTTGGAAGCCCCAATCCCTGATGCCACAGGGGCTTGGTAAACTCCTTATGGGAGAGCTCTGTCTCTACCCCCAGGCATAAATAGGGGACCTAACCATATAATAAATATGATTGGTTCAGGGAGGAACAGGTGACTTCAACTCAGCCAACTGAAGTCATCTTTATCATCATCCATAAATGGCAGGGGTCTCTTTTCTCCTGGGACTACAGACAGAAGATCAAGGGAAGCTAGAGCTGTCTTCCATTATGTGAAGAGAAGAGGTTAGAAAATGAAACTGAAATACAGAGTAAAAGAGAGCTAAGAGAAGGAGAAAGAACATCATTTGAAATTCTGGGTCTAGACGGGCCTAAAGCCAGAAGATCGGCAACACTTCTCACAACTGTTTGAGCTAATGACTCCACGTTTCCCTAGTGCAGGTTTTAGTTGGATCTCTGTTATTTGCAACTAACAGTAACTGTGAAAGGAAGGGTAGAAAGCCAATTAATTTCCTTGATTTATTTATTTTAACATTCTTATTTTTTTGAAAGCACCTCACTTTATTTTATTATTATTATTTTTTAATGTTTATTTATTTTTGAGACAGAGAAAGAGCATGAGTGGGGGGGGTGGGGGCGGGCAGAGAGAGAGGGAGACAGAGGATCCAAAGAGGGCTCTGAGCTGACAACAGTGAGCCCCATGCAGGGCTCGAACTCACAAATTGTGAGATAATGACCAGAGCCCCAATCAGATGCTCAACTGACTGAGCCGCCCAGGCACCCTGAAAGTGTTTCAGTTTATTATTTTTTTTAATTTTATTTATTTAACTAATCTCTATACCCATTGTGGGGCTCAAACTCACAACCCCAAGATCAAGAGTCACATGCTCCATCCATGAGCCAGTCAGGCTCTCCCCCTAATTTCTTTCTTTGAAAAAGAACAGAAAGGGGGGTGCCTGGCTGGCTCAGTTGGTAGAGCATGGGACTTGTGATCTCAGGAGTTGCTTGAGTTCAAGCCCCACAATGGGTGTACAGCTTACTTTAAAAACAAACAAACAAACAAACAAAAAGAACAGAAATATATTTGTGGGGCCACAGACACACTTCTTCCATGATTGGGAAATTTGCCTGGAATACGCCACGTTTCAAGGGTTCCAGAAGTATGAAGCTGGCTGTTTACTTTCCTTCTTTACTTCCTTCTTTCCCTCTTCCTTTCATCTCTCTAAGATCACGGTATCAGCTGTGTGGAGAAAGGTTAATGGAGTTTATAGAGAAAGCAGGAAAGCTATGATATATTCCTAGGTAGAAAAATACCTAGCTCAAGAAGTTTAGACCAGAATGTGATGGGGTGGAAAAAGAGAGGAAGAGAAGAAGATTTAAGAACAATTAACAAAATTTTTTTAATGTTTATTTATTTTTGACAGAGAGAGAGAGAGAGAGAGAGAGAGAGCGCGCACACACACACACACACACACACACAGACATGAGCAAGGGAGGGGCAGAGAGAGATGGAGACACAGAAGCTGAACGGGCTCCAAGATCTGAGCTGTCAGCATAGAGCCTGATGCAGGACTTAAACTCACAAACTGTGAGATCATGACCAGAGCTGAAGGCAGACACTTAACCAACTGAGCCACCCAGGCACCCAGATTTAAGAACAATTTTGGTGGAGCTGCTAGGACTTGGTTATAGACTAGATAAATGTAACTTGGTTATGGACTAGATAAATGAACTTTCCAGATGAATGAATAAAATGCATAATTAATACACAGTGAGTTTAGCAGTTACAGAGCAGGTGGTATGTCTTAGACCCTGTGGTAAAAGCTGGGACAATGAAGATAGGAATAGTCTCTGACTTCAAGGAGTTGATAGCAGAGGAGGTCCTAACACTGAGAAAAGAAAAACAACAACAACAACAATAACCACAACAACCACCATACAGGAATAGCAAAGGGCTCACCTGCAGTTGAGAGAATGGGCTTTGTATTCCTTGTAGATGTGGGAGGCCTGAGCCTTGCCCTGTCCTAACACAGGACTTGTGTTATCTGTGGTAAATTAGCCTCTAGGCCCCCTAGACTGTGGTGGGGATTAGGGGAAGGACTGCTATTGAGAGGACAGTGGGTGAGAGGAAGGGAGAAATGATGGCGGCAAACTATATCCAAGATGGGAGCCCATGCTGAGCTTCAATGTCATAGCCAGCTAGGTAGGATTTGGAGAAACAAGGGCTGTGAGAGTAGGTGTCACACAGTGATGGAATAGTAGCTTCCAAGTGCACTCAAGCCAGCTATGTCAGAGGGCATGGAACAGAAAAGGTCTTAAAGCCAGGGTAATGTTCAAATCATGTGCGTTATTAAATTAAGGAAAAATAGGGGCGCCTGGGTGGCGCAGTCAGTTAAGCGTCCAACTTCAGCCAGGTCACGATCTCGCGGTCCGTGAGTTCAAGCCCCGAGTCGGGCTCTGGGCTGATGGCTCAGAGCCTGGAGCCTGTTTCCGATTCTGTGTCTCCCTCTCTCTCTGCCCCTCCCCCGTTCATGCTCTGTCTCTCTCTGTCCCAAAAATAAAATAATAAACATTGAAAAAAAAATTAAAAAAAAAAATTAAGGAAAAATATATAGGGAGAAGCAAGGGGAAGGGGGTAGGATGGTGTATTTAGGATAAGATGCGATGGGGTGGAAGCATGACACCACCTGAATCCTGGCATGGATTACAATGTTTGTATGTTCTGTCTCTTGGCCGCATCAGCCTTCCTTGCTAATGGTACAGTTACGAGGACCAGAGTT
Source organism: Prionailurus viverrinus (assembly GCF_022837055.1). Taxonomy (NCBI): domain Eukaryota; kingdom Metazoa; phylum Chordata; class Mammalia; order Carnivora; family Felidae; genus Prionailurus; species Prionailurus viverrinus. The sequence continues at coordinate 34,419,086 of NC_062569.1, forward strand.
GAGGTTGGAGCAAACATATGCTCAACAGATGGGAGTTTCCCTGGATCAGTGACACACACTGACACCAAAGAAATGCACAGGCCAGTACACCTGGCCACCAATGTTGCTCATCAATTAGCCAGGTGAGCAGTTATGGGTTTTAAAGACTTTATTCTATTATTTTATTTCATTTTATTTTATTATTTTATTTGATTTGATTTTCTGTAAAGTAAACTCTACACCCAACATGGAGTTCGAACTTACAACCCCCAAATCAGGAGTCTCATGCTCTACCAACTGAGCCAGCCAAGCACCCCAAGCAGCTATGGGTTTTATTCGTCTATTCTGGTCAGAGGATGGGGCCAGGCCAGACTGGTTGTCATATTCTTTTCTTTCTTTCTTTCTTTCTTTCTTTCTTTCTTTCTGTTTATTTATTTATTTTGAGAGACAGAGAGAGCACGCTTGCAAGCAGGGGAGGGGCAGAGAGAGAGAATCTGAGCAGGCTCCACACTGTCAGTGCAGAGCCCTACTTGGGGATTTGTCTCACAAACGGTGAGAAAATCAAGAGTCGGATGTTTAACCAGCTGAGCCACCTGGGCATCCCAGGTTATCATCTTCTGCTTTAAGACTTCACACATGAATATTCAGTGTCTTATGCATATTTAGGACATCATGAATATTTATTTATTTATTTATTTAATGTTTATTTATTTTTGAGACAGAGAGAGACAGAGCATGAACGGGGGAAGGTCAGAGAAAGAGAGACACAGAATCTGAAGCAGGCTCCAGGCTCCAAGCTGTCAGCACAGAGCCTGATGTGGGGCTCGAACTCATGGACTGTGAGATCATGACCTGAGCCGAAGTCGGATGCTTAACTGACTGAGCCATCCAGGCGCCCTGGATATCATGAATATTTAGAGTTCCAGTGTCTCATGTACTACTTAGTACCTCAAAGATATTAGGTGTCTCTTAGTCCTTCCATCCTTTCCATGTTCAACACACACATGTTGTACTCATTATCTTTCCTGAACAAATTTAAAAAAAAAAAAGTTTTTTTTTAACGTTTATTTATTTTTGAGACAGAGAGAGACAGAGCATGAATGGGGGAGGGTCAGAGAGAGGGAGACACAGGATCTGAAACAGGCTCCAGGCTCTGAGCTGTCAGCACAGAGCCCGATGCGGGGCTTGAACTCACTGACCGTGAGATCATGACCTGAGCCAAAGTCGGCCGCTTAACCGACTGAGCCACCCAGGCGCCCCTTTCCTGAACAAATTTATAAAAGGTTTTGCTTTTATCTTACAAACCATAAATGTATTCATCTTCTAAACTGGAGTAGAGTGGTCTACAAAGCAAATGCACATTACAGTAGGACTTCCAGGTATCCAAGTCAGAGACTAGGAGTGGTGAAAGCTTGTCAGGACAAAAGGGCCCAGAGCCCTGGGGAGGACTCTTCCAAGACCTAGGAGGAGAGGGACGTTCTCCCTCAGGAGTCAGGAGCTGAACCCAGGAAGGGAAGAGGGTCAGCCAGAGCCTGCAAAGGAGTGTTCAGGGGCAGGTGGACCAAGGTGTGATAGGCAAGCACCTTGGATAAGCAGGTGCAGAATCCAACGCAGACAGGCAGAATTGCTGACACCCAAACTTCCAGGAAGACTTTTCCCTGAGGCCCTGAAGGAAGGGAGAATTCAGAAAAGAGGTGAGAGGAAGCTTGGCCAGTCCCAGGTCCAGCCCAGCCCAGTCCAGCCCAGCTCTAGGTCCTGTGAACAAAGACCAGCTCACACCAGGACTCTCGCCATTACTTACAAATCTGTAACTTCCTTAAAGTTAGCTATTTTTGTTACTCCTTGTTTCCAGGCAGTTCAACTAGTAATGTGAACAGGGTTTAAACAAAGAAAGGAGGAGGTGCAAAGAGGATTGGTTATTTGCTTAATTTTTTTTTAAGCATTTATTTTTGAGACACAGAGCACGAGTGGGGGAGGGGCAAAGAGAGGGGGGTACACAGAATCCAAGGCAGGCTCCAGGCTCTGAGCTGTCAGCACAGAGCCCGACGCGGGGCTCCAACCCACGGACCACGAGATCATGACCTGAACCAAAATCGGCCGCCCGATCGACTGAGCCACCCAGGTGCCCCATTTTGGTTACTTATTTAAAAGCTGGTCAGAGGACTGGGGAGCAGCCCCCCATGGGGAAGGTATGTGTGTGTTGGGGCAGGGGCCTGGGGGTGGGCGACAGCCTGGTAGCCTGTGGGGAGAGATAGGCAAGCCGACTCCATCCCAGAGGAGGTGTGGAAGCTGGATGGGGCCAGGGTGGGGGTAGGGGTGAGGTGAGAGCTCTGCCCGGGACTACTCTGCTAGCCCCTCAGGGAATACTTGGGCTTTTAAAATCGCTTTTCTTTGTATTGTAGTCAGAGGTATAGGAACTGACTGCCGTAGGCGGGCGGGGGGGGGGGGGGCTGTGGGAAATAGTTCTGCCCCTCCCCTCGGGGCTCCCACCGCCCCTCCCCCATCACTGTACACGTATTGTCTGTTCTCTGTGGGTCTCCCCCGCCAGACGTGCGCTTCCCGGGAGCAGGCACTGTGTCCGATTCACCTCTTTCTGCCTCACAATGTGGCCCAGCGTGGGGCCTGACACTTGGAAGTTTCTCAAAGAGTTACTTGTTGAATGAATGAACAAATGAATGCTTTCTCCGAACTGCTCTGAACTTTTGATGGGATTTACAAAGAAGGAAAGGCCTGATCACTGCTCCGGATTCCTGACATCACTTCACCAGGCATTCGTGTGGCTCTGGAACTCGGGGAGGCAGTGAATACCTAAGGTTTGGTTTCTATGTGTATGCGCATTTTCCTGGAGATAAGATTCTACATAACTTCTCAGATTTTCAGAGGCGACTGTCCAAAAAGAATGAAAGTAATCATTGAGAAAATAGTCCCAGAATGGAAATTTTACATACGTTTTCTCGGTATTGATTTCTCTGAACCAAATTACTTTTCTTACCAACATTACTGTTTTTTTTCCTGTGTATGATCTCTCTCTCTCTTTTTAGTGTTTATTTATTTTTGAGAGACAGAGAGAGATAGAACACAAATGGGGAAGCAGCATAGCGAGAGGGAGACACAGAATCCCACGCAGGCTCCAGGCTCCAAACTGTCAGCACACAGCCTGACTGGAAGCTGGAACCCACAAACTGTGAGATCATGACCTCAGCCAAAGCGGGATGCTTAACCGACTGAGGCACCCAACCCACCCAGCCGCCCCCCGCCCTGGTCTATAATCTCTTTAGTTCATTTTGTAATGTCAGAATCATCCACATTCACCTTAGTAAATAGTAACATGCTGATAAGGGCCAGGACATGCTACCCAAAAATATGGCATTTTGACTTATTAAAAATATTTTAAGCTGAAGGAATTTTCTAAGGTTTTATTTAATTCATTTTTAAAAAGATTTTTAAAAATGTTTATTAGAGAGAGAGAGAGAGAGAGAGACCGTGAGTGGGGGAGGGGCAGAGGGAGAGGGGGACAGAAAGTCCCAAGTGGGCTCTCTGCTGACAGCAGAAAGCCTGAAGCCTTCTGGAACTCACAAACCGTGAGATCATGACCTGAGCCAAAGTCGGACGCTTAACCGACTGAGCCACTCAGGCATCCCGAGGTTTTATTTTTAAGTAACCTGTACACCCAATGTGGGGCTCAAACGTACCATCCTGAGATCAAGAGTCGCAGGCTCTATGGACTGAGCCAGCCAGGTGCCCCTAGCTGAAGGAAGCCACAAAAGCAAGAGGGTCACTCTGACCTCTCCCACCTTCTTCCCTGAAACAGGTCATAAAACTCCTCTGTGAAAGGTACCCTCCCTATACTATTAGACAGGAGGACATTCTAATTACCAGGGACAGAGAAATAAGGGCCGAGAAGGCTGTGTAAAAAAGCCTTGTTAAACTAGCTCTTATCTTCCAAGTTACTTCTTCACCATTTACTACCCCTAGCCCAAACCCCTTGTCAATTCTTCACAAATTTCTATAGCTCTAAAAGGTATAAAACCTTCTTGCTCTGGTCACTTCTTTGGGTCTTTTCTTGGGAAGGCTTCCATGTACATGTAAAATTTTTATTTCTCCTGTTAATCTGTCAATTTAATTTTCTGATCAACCCTCCCTACGAGGGTTGAGGGAAACTTTTTTCTCTCCTGCAATGCTATGACCTTTGCAATGTCCCAAAACCTCCCTTTCATCACCTCAGCCAAGGCATCCTTAATTGATTTCTCTTACACTTGGGGCTCATCCGCTGTTTTGCAGGTGGATGACAGTGTGGACCGGGTGTGGGGCTGTTGGAAGTGAGACCTTAAGGGCAGAGGCAGAATCAGGAAGAGAGCTGCTGAGATATTCAACTACCTAATCCAATTCTCCTTGCACACTCAGCAGCCTCCCCTCCCTCTGCACAACAATGGAAGGAAAGAGGCAGTGGGGAAAAAATAAGGTCCTGTAATACGGTTAGAAGGGGTAATTACCAGGACCGTGGAGCACAGGGAAAGTACCTCCCAGAAAGAAGGGCTCAAGACAGCCTACAAGGATGAGGAGTAAGGGAATTAGTAACAAATGTATGCTTGTGCAGGGAACCAAAAAAATAAAAATAAAAAAATAAAACTAAATCTCCGTGCTGAATTGGCCAGGCACTGGAGAACCTGAGGTAGGCAGCAAGGACTGGGCTACAGTACATTCCAGGGAAGAGGAGAGAAAGCTCCAAGCCAGGCCGGGATTTTGCAGCAGCTGCTGTGCCCCTGATTCTGAGTATCGGTGCCTCGAGGGAGGGATGAGTCAGTCCCAGCAGATCCAAGTTTAGGATAAAATAGCCAACCAGGAAAGCACTCGGCAAACACCTTCCCTGTGAGAGGGCTACTGACCATTTAGAAGTGGGATCCCCAGCCCCATACAGGACACCAGGGAGGCCCTGGAACTGCTTGAAGGGCTCATTCGCGTAGGGACTGAGAGTGAAGAGCTGTTTTCAAGTGTGTCCCTTCCTCTACCCGGAAAGTTCTGCCAGATTTGCCACCCGTTGTTTGGTTTCATAGAGTTGCCTAAAACCAGGGTTGTGTTAGAGCAGAAGGCAAAAGGGTAAGTGCCAGATTATGGTTGTGAATGTCACATCTTGCTGTAGGAGTCAAGGAAGGGTGTTTTGAAACAAGAATTCTTGGTTATGGGTGTGGCTGTAAATGCATCCTGCACCCTGATGCCTCATGGGAGAGAGCTTTGAGTTGTATGGGGATCTGGCCAGAAGGTAAGCTCCAGCACCCCCATCTTGACCTTCATGGCAGTTGAAAGGATGGTGAGGTCAGATTGCATCACTCAGCCTAAATCTGTGTGGAAAAAGAAAATGACCTGGAGCACATACTGGCTCACTGTTAGTTCATGGTGAGCAGTCCCTTAAACAGTATGTTAGAGAAAAATTCCTGTTTTGGGGAGGAAGTTTGTGACAGGCGACTTTGGTTATATGGTTTTGTGGTACGATACATACATCATGAAACTTGCCATCTTTTAATGATTAAAAAAAATTTTTTTTAATGTTTATTCATTTAAAAAAAATTTAAATGTTTATTTATCTTTGAGACAGAGACAGAGCACAAGTGGGGGAGGGGCAGAGAGAGAGGGAGATGCAGAATCTGAAACAGGCTCTGAGCTGTCAGCACAGAGCCGGATGCAGGGCTTGAGCCCACGAACCACAAGATGATGACCTGAGCCGAAGTCAGATGCTTAACCTACTGAGCCACCTAGGTGCCCCGATGTTTATTCATTTTTGAGAGACACAGAGCAAGCAGGGGAGGGGCAGACAGACAGGGAGACCCAGAATCTGAAGCAGGCTGCTGGCTCAGAACTGACAGCACAGAGCCTGACACGGGGCTCGAACCCATGAACCCATGAACCCATGAACCCATGAACCCTGAGACCATGACCTGAGCCAAAGTCAGATGCTTAACCAACTGAGTCACCGAGGTGCTCCTAAGATTTTATTTTAAGTAATCTCTGTGCCTAACATGGGGCTCAAACTCACAACTCTGAGATCAAGAGTCAGACACTCAACCAACTGAGCCACCCAGGCACCCCCAAAGATTTTTTATTTCTAAGTGATCTTACACCCAACGTGGGGCTCGAACTCACAACCCCGAGACTGAGTCATATGCTCCACCGATTGAGGCAGCCAGGTGCCCCTTATCCATTTAAAAATATATATAAATTTATGGGGTGCCTGGGTGGCTCAGTCGGTTAAGCATCCGACTTCAGCTCAGGTCCGTGAGTTTGGGCCCCCAAGTCGGGCTCTGTGCTGGCAGCTCAGGGCCTGGAGCCTGCCTCTGATCTGTGTCTCCCTCCCCTCAGCTCCTCCCCTGCTCACACTCTGTCTCTCTCTCAAAAGTAAATAAAGATTAAAAAAATATATAAATTTAATGACATTAATTAAAACCACAATGTTGTAAACCATCACCACTATTTACAAAGCTTTTTCATCACTCTAAACAGAACCTCCGTACTCATTTGTGTGCTTATTTTTGTTGTTACCCCACCTCTGCTGGTAGGTGGGGTCAAGTTATGCCTAGTCAAGAGATTTCTTCACCTGAGTTTCTTTCATCACAGGGTTGCTGTGAGTTCTTTTTTATGTAAACAGTTTTGCTACTTTCCTTCTCCATATGCACACTTACTTTAACAAAATGGAAATTATATCAAACGACCCCAAATGTAGTGCTTAACACTACAACCCTTTTACTTGCTTACAATTCTGTGAGTCATCAAGTTGGGTAGGAATCAACTGGGGGGATTTCTTCTGTTATCATTAACTAGTGTCATTTATGCCACTGCAATCTTCTGGCGGTTCAGCTGGGGCTGGATGGTATAATATGGCCTCATTTGTATGTCAGTGCTGTCTATGGGCATGGGTGGTACATTTCCTCCAGCATGTTACCTGTGGAGTAGGGTTCCAGATGCAGGAAGAGAGAAAGGTTAAAAGACCCACTGTGCAAACAGTTTTCAAGCTGCAGTCTGGCTCGTTGCTAATGTCCCATTGTCCAAAGCAAGTCACTTGGCCAAACCCAAAGTCTGCGTGAGAGGGGACTTCATGAAATACGGATACATACAGCATGGTTCATTGGGGCCATCACTGTAACAATCTACCACACCTATGTACTATTTTGCAGTTTGCGTTCCCCCTTAACAGGGTGTCTGTTTTCCAAGTTGATATAATTATAATAATTACATTTTTAAAAATGTTTATTTATATTTGAGAGAGAGAGACAGAGCACCAGTGGGGGAGGAGCAGAGAGAGAGGGAGACACAGAATCCAAAGCAGGCTCCAGGCTCTGAGCTGTCAGCACAGAGCCTGATGCGGGGTTTGAACCCAAGAACCATGAAATCATGACCTGAGCCAAAGTTGGAGTCTTCACTGACAGGGCCACTCAGGTGCCCCTATCATAATTACATTTGTAATGACGACAAAAGAGTTAATCACAGGACTATGCCAAAATGTACCTAATCGTTATTGCTTTTTTTTTTTTGTCTTTAGTGGTTTGTTTTCATTTTCACTGTTATAAAGAAGTCATTAAGGTCTCCCTCCTCCACTGTTGCCACCTCCTTCTGCTGCTCCTGGTGCTGCTAGTATGCTAGTTAAGTGCGGATCTGGTACCTCTTGTGAAGCAGCAGCTGAAGAGACCCCAGCACTCAGTGAGGCCCGCAAAAAGCCCAAGGAAGGAGTCAAGACTGAGAACAATGATCGTATGAATTTGACGGTGACAGGGCAGGATGATTCTGTGGTGCAGGGTAAGATTAAGAGGCACACACTGCTTAGTAAACTAACGAAAGCCTTTTGTGAATGGCAGGATTTGTCCATGAAGCACATCAGATTCTGATTTGATGGGCAGCCAATTAATGAAACAGACACGCCTGCACAGTTGGAAACGGAGGGTGAAGATACAGTTGATGTGTTCCAGCAGCTGACGGGAGGCATATCCTGAAAAGGGAACCTGCCACTTCACTCCAGAACTCTGTTCCTCCAGACCAAGAAGGCATTCTCGATTAGAAAGCCACAATTTGGTTCCACCACATCCTGAGTACTATAGTTTTCTCTATTCTTTCATTTTCCCCTTCCCCGTTCCTTTATTGTACATTAAGGTACTGTGGATGTGCACAAGCATATTGCAGGTGTTTTTTTTTTTTTTTTTTTTAATTAAATGGCCAATGTTATGTTTGGTGCATGTCACATGGAGATGGGATGGGGAAAAATACTGGTTCTGTGATAATAGCCCCTTTCTCCATTAGTGGCATGCTCATTCAGCTCTTTTTTTTTACATTCCAGTAAGTTATTTTGATCTCACTGTTCAACAAAAAATGAGCAACATAAAAATCCTTGCATACCTTGTGTGATTGGAGAATTTTAATGTTTTTCATTTATCATTGTAAAACCAAGGGCAATTTTATAACATTTTTGTACATAGCTGTTAGATATAGGGCACTCTGTCTTTAAGTAGGGATAAATTACTCTAAGAGAAGTGAATCCTAGATACTTTTCCCTTCAAGTCAGCATCTTGTTGTTGAAACAAATTTCTTGTTTTAAAAAAAGTAAATAGATATTTGTTGAATGTCTACTATGTGTAAGGACTTATTCAAGAACACTAAGGATACCTATTTGCTTAAATTTTTTTCAGGGGAAATTCAGCCAAACATGAATATATAAAAAGTACTATGGAGAGAAAGCAGAGAAGGCAGATAACATCCTGGAGAGAAGTTGGGGTTGGTAGGGCTTGCTATTTAAAGTTTATTTAGGGGAACCTGGGTGGCTCAGTCAGTTAAGGGTCTGACTTTAGCTCAGGTCATGTTCTCACAGTTCATGAGTTCAAGCCTTGTGTTGGGCTCTGTGCTGACAGCTCAGAGCCTGGTGCCTGCTTAGGATTCTGTGTCTCCCTCTCTCTCTCCACCTCTCCTGCTCACACTCTTTCTCTCTCTCTCAAAAATAAATGAGCCTTAAAAAAATGCTTTTGGGGGCACCTGGCTGGTTCAGTCAGGAGAACATCTAACTCTTGATCTCAGGGTCATGAGTTTGAGTCCCATGAAGGGATAGAGATTGCTTTTAAAAAATGGCTTAAACTGGGCACATGGGTGGCTCAGTGGGTTGAATGTTTGATTCTTGGTTTTGGCTTGGGTCATGATCTCACAGTTTGTGAGTTCAAGCCCTGTATCCAGATTCAAGTTGATAGCTTGGAGCCTGCTTGGGATTCTCTCTCTTCCTCTCTCTTTCTCTCTCTCTTTCTCTCTGTCCCTTCCCTGCTCTCCTATGCTCTCTCTCTCTCTCTGAAAATAAGTAAACTTTTAAAAAATGGCTTAAACAATAAATGGAGCCTTAAAAAATAAATAGGGGTGCCTATCTGGCTTAGTCAGTAGAGCTTGTAACTTGATTTTAGGGTTGTGAGTTCAAGCCCCACACTGGGTCTGGAACCTACTTAAAATTTAAATATATACACACATACATACATACATACATAAGATAAACCCACAAACAACTAAATAAATAAGATACCTGTGTAACTCCCATCCTTAAAAACATTTTTTGAGGGGCACTTGAGTGGCTCAGTTGGTTGAGTGCCAACTCTTGATTTCGGCTCAGGTCATGATCTCACAGTTGTGGGATCAAGCCCTGAGTCCAGCTCATGGAGAAGTGAGAAACCTGCTTGGGATTTGGGATTCTCTTTCTTTCTGCCCCTCCTCACCACCCCACCCCCCCCCCCGCCACCCATGCACACATGGGCTCTCCCTTTCTCTCAAAATAAATAAACTTTAAAAAATGTTTTTGAATTATGTTCTAAGAATAAGAAATTATTTCTCTTGCATCATATCCTTGTAAGAAGAAGTGAAATCAGTGGGACATAGGGTAGGAATATTAAAACTTTCACAATGCATTGCTCAATTGCTCTCCCAAGGGCTTTACCAATTTATACCACCACCAACAGGAATTTGCCAGTTTCCCTGCTTTGACCACAGTTAACATGGAACATTCTAATTAAAAAAGAAAACTTTGTTAGTTTAATAGGTAAGCCTGGATTTCCTTCTTTTAAGACAGTATTTAATATAGTCTTTTACCTTTTCTTTTTTGTAGTTATCTCTAGAGCCAACGCAGGGATTGAACTCACAACATGAGATCAAGAGTCACATGCTCTGCTGACTATCCCAATAGTCTTTTATCTTGACCACTTCAGTCTTTTTTTTTTTTAAGCTTATTTATTTACTTTGAGACAGGGAGAGAGAGAATAAGAGGGGGAGGGGCAGAGAGGGAGGCAGGAAGAGAAAGAATCTCAAGCAGGCTCCTGGGTCTGCTCTGAACAGGACTCAGGACTCCATCTCAGAACCATGAGATCATAACCTGAGCCAAAATCGGGTCAGAGGCTTAACCGACTGAGCCACCCGGATGCCCCTTGACCACTTTAGACTTTTGCACGTTTTAGTTTTTGAGCTATAATTGCTATTTTCTGTTGCTCTGTGGTGGGTTTGGCTGGGGTGGGGAGGTCGAGGAGACTAAGAGGCACACCCACATGTGCACACACATGCAAAAACGTGGGCATGATCACATTCGGACATATTCACGTTTCCTGGTGTGAATAAAAAATGGGGATAGAATATCTGGAATCATAAAGGGCCAAATACAGAGGAAACCAAATATTTTTAATCAGGGGACTCAGGTAGGTATTTCTTTGAATAGCGGTTGTATTTTGGCCCTTAAGAGGGATAAAATGTTCCTTGGCAGGAGCCCATCTGGGTCTGTGCAGTTCTGACCCTGTGCTATGTGTTCTGCTTGGCTAGGCACACTCTTGGGCGCTGACCAGGAAGCGGGGCTGCTTTTGGTCCCCAGTCTCAGGCAATTTGTATCTATTTCTACTTTCTAAGTCAGTCAGTAAGGGCAGGATCAGTATCCCTGGCCTATGTATGTCTGTCTGCCCCATGAAAAAATGTTTCATTCATTAATTAATGCATGCATTTATGCATCTGTTTATCCCATAATTTGTCTATTCATTTGGGCATGTATTTATACATGATTGCATTCATTCAGTCAGTACACGTTTATTAAGGTCAAGGTTTATGCCACAGGGATCAATGATAACTAATTAGATAATTAATTAGATAACTAAGTGGGCACCCAGGAAAAGGTCGTAGCTTCCAGACCTATAGTAGTTGGTGTCCTGTAGACTGAGATCCTGGCAATGTACTGATCAACCCTTCTTGGTCCATTAACTGTGAACAAATAAACTCGTGTTTTACCACACCAAAGCCAAAATGTGCTGACTGAGCTTTCTTTACCAGGAAAATGGTGTTACATTTCTCTTTGTGATAGGAAAGGTTAGAACAACAGTATGTGACCTTACAGCTCTGGGCACTGATTCTGCACTATGTCAGCTGTGAAAAAACACGTCCCCGCATTCAAGTGACACCCTTTATTTGGCAAGTGGATGTACCTTTATGCTTTCTCTTTGAAAGCTGAGGGCTATTTTTAAGAATTTTTATTTATTTACTTATTTATTTTAAAAAGTTTATTTACTTATTTTGAGAGAAAGAGAGCATGAGCAGGGGAGGGGAAGACAGGGAGGGAGAGGGCGAATCCCAAGCAGGTTCTGCACTGACATCAAGGAGCCCCATGCAGGGCTCGATTCATGAACTGTGAGATCATGACCTGAGCCGAAACCAAGAGTTGGATACTTAAGTGACTGAGCTACCCAGGCACTGTGAGGGGCATTTTTTTAAAAAGCAAAATTCAGGCTCCCTGTCCTTAAGGAGTTTATAATCCAGTTGGAGTAATAAGGCCAGTCCACCCAGGGTTACAGAGTATAGAACTAAAGAGTGTTTTCTTTTTACTGACGGCTGCCATCTGGCCTGAAATTCCCTACCAACATGGAACTCTTCCTTCAAAGCACGTTGTAAGTAGTCTTTTCAGCTTTGTTTTTTTTTTTATTAAAAAATTTTTTTTAATATTTATTTGAGAGACAGAGAGAGAGAGAGAGAGCAGGAGTGGGGGAGGTACAGAGAGAGGAAGACACAGAATCCAAAGCAGGTTCTAGGCTTGGAGCTGTCAGCATAGAGCCCGATGGGAGATGTGGGGCTCGAACCCATGAACCGTGAGATCATAACCTGAGCTGAAGTTGGATGTTTAACTGACTGAACCACTCAGGTGCCCCAGCCTTTTTGGCTTTGTACCAACACTTTTCTGGTGAAGAACCTACTATGTGTTTTTATTTTTTTCATTAAAAAATTTTTAAGTTTATTTATTTATTTTGAGAGTGAGACAGAGAGCTTATTTTGCATGTGTGATCAGAGGATGGACACAGAGAGAGGGAGAATCCCAAGCAGGCTCCGGGCTGTCAATGTGGAGCCTGACTCAGGACTTGAACCCATGAAATCAAGAGTCAGAGGATGCTTAACCCGCCTGAGCCACCCAGGTGCCCTGTTTTTAAATAGAAAAGTAATGTATGCTTAATGTAACACATTGAAACAATATGGCAGAGTATAAAAGTAAAAAGCTAAACTTCACCTGGAATCTCCCACCTTCCTACCATTGATAAGGACTGTTACAGGATGGTGAGGATGCCATTTTCTATACTTGTACACGCACATATATAAACATTTTACCCCATACTTTTGATTGTAATCTATTTTTAAAATTAGATAATATTTGAGCAATATAGAATTTTTTAAAAAATCAAATGGCATTAAAGAATATATATAATGAGGAGAAAGTCTCTCTTCCATCCCCATCTGTCTCCTTCAAGTCCCTCAGTTCACCTCCCCAGGGGCAAACACTATCACTTTCATGTGTAGCCTTCTAGAGATAGTCTATGCTTTTTACAAGCACATATACTAATTTTTTTAGCTCTATGCGTAATGTGGGACTTGAACTCATGACCCCAAGATTAAGAGTCTCATATATAACCAACTGAGGCAACCAGGTGTCCTTTTATGCATATATATATATATATATATATATATATATGTATATATATATATACACATATATATATAAATTTTAATTTTTTTGGTAATATTTATTTATTTTTGAGAGAGAGGACGGAACATGAATTGGGGAGGGGCAGAGAGAGAGGGAGACACAGAATCCAAAGCAGGCTCCAGGCTCTGCTTGTCAGCACAGAACCCGACGCAGGGCTCCAACTCAGGAGATCATGACCTGAGCCCAAGTTGGGCACTCAACTGGCTGAGCCACCTAGATGCCCTGCATTTGTAATTTTGATAAACATAGCCAGTTGCTGTCAGTAGAGACTTTATGAATTTGTGTTCCTTTCTTCAATTATGAGAGTAATTTTTCCCCATGCAGTTACCAGGATATTAATGACTTAAAAAACAACAAAAAAACAACAAAAAACCAAAAACTTTTGCCAGGAAACCTGGGTGGTTCCATTAGTTAAGTGTCTATCTCTTGATTCCGGCTCAGGTCATGATTTCACAGTTTGTGACATCGAACCCTGGGTGAGGCTCCTCGATGGCAGCATGGAGCCTGCTTAGGATTCTCTCTTTTTCTCCCCCTTTCCACTGCTCTCTCTCTGTCAATGTCTTTACTCTCTCTCTCAAAATAAATGAATAAACATTTAAAAAAAAACTTTGCCAATTTGGTAGATCAAAAATAGTTACCCCTAGCTGTTTTCATTTGTAGTCCTTTTATTATGAATGAAGTTGAGCATCCTCTCATATATATGAGGGCCTTTTGTATTTATTTTTCTATGTATGGGCTGTTTATATCCTTTACCTATTTGTTTTTCTTTTTGCAGCTTTTCTTGTCAATATCTACACTTGAAATGTATATTATAATGTATATATTTTTGATTAGCCTGATTTAATAAGAGACAGACAAATACTACATGATCTCACTTATATGTGGAATCTGTAAAAGTAGAACACATAGTAACAGAGATAAGAGTGGTGAGGGGCGTCTGGCTGGCCCAGTGAGTAGAGCATGCTACCCTTGATCTTGGGGTTTTGGGCTGAGCCTTATGTTGGGTGTAGAGATTACTTTAAACAAATAAAATCTTAAAAAAAAAAAAAAAAAGAATGGTGATTACTAGAGATTGAGAGTGGGAGAAATGGGAAGATATTGGTCAAAGGTGCAAATTTTCGGCTCTAAGATAAATTCTGGAAACTTAATGTATAGCATGGTGACTAGAGTTCATAATAATATATTATGTACTTGAGGGGCACCTGGGTGGCACAGTCAGTGGCCAACTCTTGATTTCAGCTCAGATCATGATCCCATGGTTCATGCACTGACATCACAGAGCCTGCTTGGGATTCTCTTTCCATCCTCTCTCTGCCCTTGCTGCCACCCTCTCTCTCTCAAAAGTAAATAAATAAACATTAAAAAAATAATGTATACTTGACATTTGCTGAGAGTAGATCTCAAGGGTTCTCACCAGCACCAAAAAAAGAGTAACTAGATGAGGGGATGAATATGTTAATTAGCTTGATTGTGCTAATCACAATGTATATGTATATAAAAACATGTATATCTTAAATATACACAATTTCAATTTTCAATCATAGTCTTATAAAGATGGGGTAAAAAACTGGAGGTTATTAGTATTTTCTTTAAAAAAAAATTTTTTTTTAACGTTTATTTATTTTTGAGACAGAGAGAGAGAGACAGAGCATGAACGGGGGAGGGGCAGAGAGAGAGGGAGACACAGAATTGGAAGCAGGCTCCAGGCTCTGAGCTGTCAGCCCAGGCCCGACACGGGGCTCAAACTCACGGACCGTGAGATGGTGACCTGAGCTGAAGTCGGATGCTTAACCGACTGAGCCACCCAGGCACCCCTAGTATTTTCTTTTAGAGCTTTTTGTTTTATGTATTTATTTGTGTGTCTGTTTTACAATACTGAAGAAGGCTTGTCCACAGCAAGATGTTATATATATGTGTGTGTGTGTATATATATATATACATATATATATACGTATACATATATATATACATATATATATATATATACATATATAAATTCTCCGGTGTTTTCTTCTGGTACCTTTGTTCTTTCAGTTTTCACATTTCAGCCTTTGCTCCATCCAGAATTTATTTTGCTATAAAGTATGAGGCAATGGTCCAATTTTATTTTTGCTCTTCAGTTTCTCCAAGACCTTTTTTTGAATAATCTGTCTTTCCCCAATTGATTTAGAAGACTATGTTTTTTTTTTTTACATAAGTAAGAATTTTTATTTATTTTTTATTGTTTTTTTTTTTTCAACGTTTATTTATTTTTTTGGGACAGAGAGAGACAGAGCATGAACGGGGGAGGGGCAGAGAGAGAGGGAGATACAGAATCGGAAACAGGCTCCAGGCTCTGAGCCATCAGCCCAGAGCCCGACGCGGGGCTCGAACTCACAGACCGCGAGATCGTGACCTGGCTGAAGTCGGACGCTTAACCGACTGCGCCACCCAGGCGCCCCTTTTTTATTATTTTTTAATATGAAATTTATTGACAAATTGGTTTCCATACAACACCCAGTGCTCATCCCAAAAGGTGCCCTCCTCAATACCCATCACCCACCCTCCCCTCCCTCCCACCCCCCATCAACCCTCAGTTTGTTCTCAGTTTTTAACCGTCTCTTATGCTTTGGCTCTCTCCCATTCTAACCTCTTTTTTTTTTTTTTTTTCTTCCCCTCCCCCATGGGTTCCTGTTAAGTTTCTCAGGATCCACATAAGAGTGAAACCATATGGTATCTGTCTTTCTCTGTATGGCTTATTTCACTTAGCATCACACTCTCCAGTTCCATCCACGTTGCTACAAAAGGCCATATTTCATTTTTTCTCATTGCCACGTAGAATTCCATTGTGTATATAAACCACAATTTCTTTATCCATTCATCAGTTGATGGACATTTAGGCTCTTTCCATAATTTGGCTATTGTTGAGAGTGCTGCTATGAACATTGGGGTACAAGTGGCCCTATGCATCAGTACTCCTGTATCCCTTGGATAAATTCCTAGCAGTGCTATTGCTGGGTCATAGGGTAGGTCTATTTTTAATTTTCTGAGGAACCTCCACACTGCTTTCCAGAGCGGCTGCACCAATTTGCATTCCCACCAACAGTGCAAGAGGGTTCCCGTTTCTCCACATCCTCTCCAGCATCTATAGTCTCCTGATTTGTTCATTTTGGCCACTGTGACTGGCGTGAGGTGATACCTGAGTGTGGTTTTGATTTGTATTTCCCTGATAAGGAGCGACGCTGAACATCTTTTCATGTGCCTGTTGGCCATCCGGATGTCTTCTTTAGAGAAGTGACTGTTCATGTTTTCTGCCCATTTCTTCACTGGGTTATTTGTTTTTCGGGTGTGGAGTTTGGTGAGCTCTTTATAGATTTTGGATACTAGCCCTTTGTCCGATATGTCATTTGCGAATATCTTTTCCCATTCCGTTGGTTGCCTTTTAGTTTTGTTGGTTGTTTCCTTTGCTGTGCAGAAGCTTTTTATCTTCATAAGGTCCCAGTAATTCACTTTTGCTTTTAATTCCCTTGCCTTTGGGGATGTGTCGAGGAAGAGATTGCTACAGCTGAGGTCAGAGAGGTCTTTTACTGCTTTCTCCTCTAAGGTTTTGATGGTTTCCTGTCTCACATTTAGGTCTTTTATCCATTTTGAGTTTATTTTTGTGAATGGTGTGAGAAAGTGGTCTAGTCTCAACCTTCTGCATGTTGCTGTCCAGTTCTCCCAGCACCATTTGTTAAAGAGGCAGTCTTTTTTCCATTGGATGTTCTTTCCTGCTTTGTCAAAGATGAGTTGGCCATACGTTTGTGGGTCTAGTTCTGGAGTTTCTATTCTATTCCATTGGTCTGTGTGTCTGTTTTTGTGCCAGAATACTATGTTTTTTAAAGCAGATTCCACACCCAACATGGGGCTTGAATTTATGACCCTGAGATTAAGAGAGGCATGCTCTATGGATTGAGGCAGCCAGGTGTCTAAGAATACTGTTTTTATGATAAACTCAGTATATAAAAGTTATAGATATAATTTTACACATACATATTTAAATGTTTATTTATTTGAAAAAGAGAGGGGAGTAGCTCCTGGGTGGTTCAGTTGGTTAATCGTCCGACTTCAGCTCAGGTCATGATCTCGCAGTCTGTGAGTTCGAGCCCCTTGTTGGGCTCTGTGCGGCGGGCTCAGAGCCTGGAGCCTGCTTCGGATTCAGTGTCTCCCTCTCTCTCTGCCCCTCCCCTGCCCATGCTCTGTCTCTCTCTGTCTCAAAAAGAAATAAAAACATTAAAAAAAAAAAAAGAAAAAGAGAGAGGGGCACCTGGGTGGCTCAGTCGGTTGAGTGTCCGACTTCCCCTCAGGTCAGGATCTTCAGGTTTGTGGGTTCGAGCCCCACACCGGACTCTGTGCTGACAGTTCAGAGCCTAGAGCCTGCTTCAGATTCTGTGTCTCCCTTGCCCTCTGCCCCTCCCTCATTTGCGCTCTGCCTCTCTCTCTCAAAAATAAATAAACCTCAGGGGCGCCTGGGTGGCTCAGTCGGTTAAGCGTCCGACTTCAGCTCAGGTCATGATCTCATGGCTCGTGAGTTTGAGCCCCGCATCCGGCTCTGTGCTGACAGCTCAGAGCCTGGAGCCTGCTTCAGATTCTGTGTCTCCCTCTCACTCTGCCCCTCCCCCACTTGTACTCTGTCTCTCAAAAATAAATAAATGTAAAAAAAAAAATTGAAAGAGAGAGGAAGCAGGGGAGGGGCAGAGAGAGAGAGAGAGAGAGAGAATCCCAAGCAGGTTCTGCAGTGTTAGCACTGAGCCTGATGTGGGACTCTCTCTCACAAACTGAGAGATCATGACCTGAGCAGAAAGTAAGATCAAACACTTAACTGCCTGAGCCATCCAGGCACCCTTAATTTTATTTATTATTTATTTTTTATTTTAGAGAAAGAGAGAGCGTGAGCAGGGGAGAGGGGCAGAGAGAAAGAATCCCAAGCAGGCTCCATGCTCATGGTGGAGCCTGACTTGGGGCTTGATATCATGACCTGGGATCATGACCTGAGCCAAAATCAAGAGTCAGATGCTCAACCAACTGATCCACCCAGGCACCTCTGGGTTGTTTGTTTTATTTTTTTAAGATTACTTATTTTTTTGAGAGAGAGTGAGCAGGGGAGGGTCAAGAGAGAGGGGGACAGAGGATCTGAAACAGGTGCCAGGATGACAGCAGAGAGCCCCACGTGGGGCTAGAACTCACAAACCCAAGAGATCATGACCTGAGGTGAAGTTAGATGCTTAACTGAGCAACCCAGGTGCCCCACACCTCTGGGCTTTTAATTTTGGTTCATGGTTCTATCTGACTAGTCCCATTCCTATACTGTACTCTTTTAATTATTCTATGTTTAATATGCTTAATATCTAGAAATAAGTAGTCTGCTTTTTTTTCAGAATTATTTTTCAGAATTTTCTCAGATATTCTTGGAGTATTAATTTTAAAAAGTTGTCTAATTAGGGGGGGCACCTGGCTGGCTCAGTCAGAAGAGCATGCGACTGTTGATCTCAGCATCCTGAGTTCAAGCCCCACATTGGGTGTGGAGACTACTAAAAATAAATAAATAAATAAATAAATAAATAAATACTTAAAACAATAATTGCCTAGTTAAGAAAATTCGATTCTTTTAAAGGCGTACTTTTTAAATATCTTATTTATTTTTGAGAAAGAGAGAGCATGAGTGAGAGAGGGGCAGAGAGAGAGGGAGACAGAGGATCCGAAGTGTGCTATCCATAGACAGCAGTGAGCCCAATGTGGGGCTAGAACTCAGGAACCGTAAGATCATGATCTGAGCTGGAATCGGACACTCAACCGACTGAACCACCTAGGCACCAAGAAAACTTGATATTTTAATCCTGGTTATGTTAAATGTATAGATTAGTTTATTGTGACTTGATATCTTTATAATATTGAGTCTTCCTAACTAGTATGTATATTTTCTACCTCCTACCACACTGTTTTTTGTGGCAACTTATTCCATCATTAGATAGTTCTGCTAATTTTTAAAGTTCTTCCTTGTTTTTTTTTGTTTTTTGTTTTTTTTAATTTTTAACCTTTATTTATTTTTGAGACAGAGGGAGACAGAGCATGAACGGTGGAGGGGCAGAGAGAGAGGGAGACACAGAATCGGAAACAGGCTCCAGGCTCTGAGCCATCAGCCCAGAGCCCGACGCGGGGCTCGAACTCACGGACCGCGAGATCGTGACCTGGCTGAAGTCGGACGCTTAACCGACTGCGCCACCCAGGCGCCCCTCTCTTTATTTTTTTAAGTTTATTTATTTTGAGAGAGAGAAGAGGAGGAGGGGTGGAGAGAGAGGGAGAGAGAATCCCAAACAGGCTCCTTGTTGCCAGCACAAAGCCCCACGTGGGGCTCTGTCCCATGAACTGTGAGATCATGATTTGAGCTGAAATCAAGAGTTGGACACTTAACCATCTGAGCCACCCAAGTGCCCCAAGATTTTATTTTATTAATTAAAAATTTTTTTCATGTTTATTTATTTTTGAGAGAGAGGGAGAGAGATGCAGAGAGACAGGGAGACACAGAACCCAAAGCAGGCTCCAGCTCTGAGCTTTCAACACAGAGCCCGATGCGTGGCTTGAACCCACAAACCTCGGGATCATGACCTGAGCTGAAGTCGGATGTTCAACCAACTTGATGTCAGATGCTCAACCCTGGCACCCCCCAAGATTTTATTTTTTAAATAATCTCTACACCCAGCATGGGGCTCGACCTTACAACCCCAAGATCAAGGGTCGCATGCTCTCCCAACTGAACCAGCCAGGTGCCCCATCCTCATTCTTTAGAGCATTAGACTACTATACTTAAAGGAGCACCCCTCTTTTGCCCCAAGTATGCTATTCTCTTGGTAACACGTATCAGCTTTAAAAATTTCCAGATGATTTGCGTGTTCATTGTCTCATTTCCCACCACCAGAATGAAAGCTCCAAAAGTTTTGTCTGTTTCGTTCTCTTCTATCCATAGAGCCTTACCAGTGCCCCACACAGGCTCTCAATAAATATTTGCTATGTGGATGAGTGGATAGACTTCGTAGCAGTTATGACTTCTGCTATCTAACCTTTCTACTACTTTTTCTGGCTGTCCTGGCCACAGAGAGACCACGGGACCTTATCATCCCCTTTGCAGAATCCAGATATACTGTGTCAGCAGTATTCTCGGAACCCATTCAGTTTAGTAACCCTATCAAAAACGGAAATGAAGTTAGCTTGGTGGGAAATGAGGTCAGTTTGGCAACTGATGGTGAAACATGTGAACAATGTGGGAGTTCACAGTTTGAGTTAACAATGTAAGACACGTCCTATGGCAGAGTAATAGGAAGATCAAACAGACCATGAGCTGTGTTGGGCAGTTTGGGCTCAGAGAAGAAAGATCCCTATACACTGGTGATTGATTCCTTTCTGTGTAACTGGGGCAGGTGAATGTGTACTGGAGCATTGCTGAGTCCTCCTGACCTGGGATAAGGATCTTTCAGGGCATCTATAGGATGTGGTTTTGGCCAAAATCAATAAAAAGCATCATTTGTTAAGCCTCTTATACCCTGTGCTAGACATCTATTATCTCTACTCCTCCTAATACCCCTGTCAAATGGGAAATATCATCCATTTCAGAGAGAATGATACAGAAACTTAAATGAGTAAAGGACCTACCGAAGGTCACAGGGTGTCTGATAAGGCAGGGAGTCAATCAGGCCCTCCACCCCTGTTTGGGCCCCCCTTCTTCCTTTTTTCTATGCTAAGTGAGAAAAACAATGCAAATCTAAGGCTCTAGTGAATTCTTTTGCAAGCAAACACTGAATCTATCTGGTGGGGTATACAATGCTTTATTAATTTTGAAATGTTATATTTAAGTCCTTGGAATTATTCTTGTTAATAGACCACATAACAGAAATATAAGATCAGTCAAGGGGCGCCTGGATGGCTCAGTCGGTTAAGGGGCCCAGTCTTGATTTCAGCTCAGGTCATGATCTAACAGTTCATGGGATTAAGACCCAGTTGGGCTCTGTGCTGACAGTGTGGATCCTGCTTGGGATTCTCTCTCTCCTGCTCTCTCTCTTCCTAGTCTCTGCTCTCGCACATGCATGCACTCTCCCTCTTTCTCTCAAAATTAAATTAACATAAAAAAAAATAAGTCTTTTTAAAAAAGAAGAAGATGAGTCATTGTAAAAAGAAAAATATCTACCAAAATATCTCTGGCAGTTACTTATCAGCAGAAATGATCAGCAGAGATGATCAGCAGAGATGATCTCTGGCAGAGATGATCAGCATTCTCAAACTTCCATGTGTCACAGTCCCTCAAGGCCTAAAAGGCATAAAAGCTAATCAATAGAATATACCCATAGATGAAAATAATGCTGTTAAAATAGATGAAAGATACAGTTGAGCCCATTAACCTCCTGTTTTATCCATATTTTCCCCAAATTTGTGGAAACAGTGATGTAATTGTAACAAGAAAGAACAGAGGCCAATGAAAATTAGACTTCCATGTGGAGGACATTTAGTTGTTTAATTGCAGGCTCACGTCTTCCCATTTCTTCTGGATAATTAAAGCCACTGGCTGCCTTCCCCTTCCCCCTCTCTAAGCCCCAGATCCTACACCAGGATGTTTGAATTGGCACTAAGAGAAGGAGCGAAGCTCTCGGGTGGGGTAGTTGGGAGATGTGGTCTGAAAACTGCCAACAGCTATCCTTGAATTCACTTGTAGGAACTTGTCGGAGCGAGAGTGGAGTTGACATGCAGAGAGATGTACAGACAAGAAAAAAAGGAGGAAGAGAGAGAGCTAGTTAGATGCACTTGCCCTTGAGGCTTTTTCTGTGGTTGTCTAAGCTAGTTGAGCTGGGTTTCTTTCACCTGCAGCCAGGAGTCTCACTGTTTACTTCATTCATTTCAAACACCTCAACCATCAGCTTTCAAATCTTTTTTTTTTTTTTTAACGTTTATTTATTTTTGAGACAGAGAGAGACAGAGCATGAACAGGGGAGGGGCAGAGAGAGAGGGAGACACAGAATCTGAAACAGGCTCCAGGCTCTGAGCTGTCAGCACAGAGCCCGACGCGGGGCTTGAACTCACGGACCGCGAGATCATGACCTGAGCCGAAGTCAGACGCTTAACCGACCAAGCCACCCAGGCGCCCCAACCATCAGCTTTCTAGTGGCTATTTGAACGTCATCTCCTCTGATCTAGGGAGAATTCTGTGTGTTGGTGTGTGTGTGTCTTTATCCATTTTCTCCTAAGAAATCTTCCTTTCCAGACTCTGCTTTTACCAGCAATGTGTTCTCAGGGACTGTAGATAAATTTTAGTACTCACTTTATTGAAATAAAATTAGTTCTACTTTTTAAGTCAACCTCATCTGTTTAACAAGAGTCTTTTTTTTCTTTTCCCCAATTCACCCCTAATACTGGATGTGGGCAAGTTTTGGAGAATCAACTGTGGAATAGTAAATAAAGCACTAGGACTGGGGACAGTGCTAGTCAGGACACAGGGGCTTGAAAATTGCCCTTTTATTTTATTTTTTATTTTTATTTTTTAAAGGTTAATTGATTTACTTATTTATTTAGTAATTTTTACACCCAACGTGGGGATTGAACTCATGACACTGAGATCAAGAGTTGCATGCTCTTCCAAATGAGCCAGCCAGGCTTCCCGAAACCTAGATCTTTTAGACTGACTGTGTGAACTTGAGCAAATTTCTTGAAAGGTTTTGAATTTGTCCTCATCTGTTAAATGAAATGAGTGTGTGCAAGCGTCTCGTACAGTGTCTGGTGTATATTGCATGCTCAGGAAATGTTTGTTAAGTGAATAATGTATGAAGGAATTGAATCACAGTATCCCTTTTTGAATCTACCATATGGACCATAAATAAATTCCCTTTGGGCTTTAGAGCTCTACCCAATTTCTTAGCCCACTGAGATCAAAGGTCATACCCCTCCTCTCAGTTTGTTCAAATGTCAAAGCCCTAAAAGAGAGGATTTGATTGGTGGACTCTATGTCACATACACCACAGGATCAGTGAGAGGAAGTTTGTACCAGAAGGATCTTTTATTTATTTTTTTTAATTTTTTTTTTAACGTTTATTTACTTTTGAGACAGAGAGAGACAGAGCATGAACGGGGGAGGGTCAGAGAGAGAGGGAGACACAGAATCTGAAACAGGCTCCAGGCTCTGAGTGGTCAGCGCAGAGCCCAATGCGGGGCTCGAACTCACGGACCGTGAGATCATGACCCGAGCCGAAGTTGGCCACCTAACCGACTGAGCCACCCGCCTAACCGACTGAGCCACCCAGGCGCCCCTACCAGAAGGATCTTTTAGACACACTTACAACATCTTTAGTGAGAAGGACATTCCTGGATTAACTATTAAACATGCTGGGTGACTACCAATAAAGGCTAATTTACCAAAAAAATTATCACAATACACATATGCTTCAAAACCAAATATATTCATGGAGGGGTGCCTGGCTGGTTCAGTCAGTAGAGCATGGCACTCTTGAATGCTGGGCATGCAGCTTACTTACAAAAATAAAAATAAAAAATAGATATATTCATGGAGTCGATTATTTGCATCATTTCTGACTTTTCCCTACTCCTTGGGGGAGAATTATCAGAATTGACAACAGAAACTCAACTTTGCCATCAACCACAAACATTTATGAAGCTCCTTACTTTGTAGAAGAGCTGGGAAAATATAGAGGTGGTGGGAATTACGAAGACCTTGGCCATGCCAAAGACCATCTTACTGCAATAGTGTTCATTTACAAATCAGCAGGTATGTTTACTAATGGTACTGCTAAAATCTTTTAGGGTCTAGGGCATTTAGAGTCTATGTGACTCAGGCAGTTAAGCATCTGACTCTTGATCTCAGATTAGATCTTGATCTCAGAGTCCTGAGTTCAAGCCCCATGCTGGGCTCCGTGCTGGGCTCCGTGCTGGTCCTAAAACCTACAAAGAAACAAAAAGTTAAAATCTTTAGGGTCTAGACTGGGTGGGGGGATGGGGGTGGGTGGAGGGGAGGGACCAGAGGACCCTTTTACTTTAAGGAACGGGTTTGCATTTAAAAAATTTCCAAGTTTTGGGGCACCTGGGTGGCGCAGTCGGTTAAGCGTCAGACTTCAGCCAGGTCACGATCTCACGGTCAGGGAGTTCCAGCCCCGAGTCAGGCTCTGGGCTGATGGCTCAGAGCCTGGAGCCTGTTTCCGATTCTGTGTCTCCCTCTCTCTCTGCCCCTCCCCCGTTCATGCTCTGTCTCTCTCTGTCCCAAAAATAAAATAAAACGTTGAAAAAAAAATTTCCAAGTTTTACCGAGGTGTAATTGATAGGTAACATTGTATTAGTTTAAAGCGTACAACATAAAAAACAAAGTGTATAACATAACTATTTGATATGTATCTATTGAGAAATGGTTACTGGAAAGAGATTTTAAAACATTTCATAGTCTTGGTAACTTTCCTTTTCTGTTCTGTAATCAGTTCTCCTGCCTCCTTCCTGACTCTTATAAACTAAATGTTTATTTCCTCTTATTATAAACTTGTCCATAGATTCTTATCCCATACTGTGCAGAATTACAATTAGATTATATTCAGAGGCTAATGCAACTGGTGGTTCCCCTTCCATCCTCCATAATGCCTCCACCTGCTCACCTACGTGCTGGTTCTGCTCCAGGCCGTTCTGCGCAGGTGCTGCTGGGGCCTGAAGGATGCTGCGGGCAGTCTAGCTAAGACCAAGCGAAAGTTGGACCTGCTCCTGCTCGTCATTGTCTAAGTCTAAAGGAGTGTTGTTCAAGAATCTTTTGTAAACCACAAGTGTGGATTTACCCTTGATGTCTAAGTAAACACTCACCCCTGTGAACTAAGCGAAAGTGTAAGGTTTTCCTACTGCAGAAAGCACGTTGCGCGGAAAGTCCCGCTTTCAACTCATGCTGTCCTGCAACTCACATGAAGGGGGCAAAGTTCAGTCTCTGTGGAGTCGGGATTCCCCAGCAGTGCGGAGCCTCACCTTGGCTATACTTCCTTTACTGATTGTGTTCTAGCAGTTCTTTTCAACAACCCAGTCAGCCATACTCAGGGCTCCTTGGCCCCCTAGTTTGATCCCCTGGTCCTCAGGCCCAGCATCTTGGTGTACCTTCAGCTTACCATGAGACCCAAAGTAGTCTGATGCTCATAGTACTGGGTGGTAGTGGCTCCCCCTAAACCGTTCCTTTGCCCTGGGGCTAGGATCTGGAGTTTCTGGTTTAGTGATCAGCAGAGGAGTGTCCTTCCTGAGCTCAGGGCTTTGACTTTCACCCAGAGGGAGAAACTGAATGAAAATAATAACTTTAATGAAAGAAGGAGAATGCCACCTTAGACAACTTGTAGAGAAAAAGTGAAGAAAGAAAAACAGAATTTGAATACTGTTCAGTCTGTATCTAGGTTAAAAAATTAGTTATACAAAGAAAAGGAGCTGAAAAGATTTATATTAAAATGTTGGCAGTTGTGGGTGCCTGATTGGCTCAGTCTGTGGAGCATGTGACTTTTGATCTCCAGGTTGTGAGTTTGAGCCCCTCCTTAGGGTGCACAAATTACTTAAAAAAAATCTTGGGGCGCCTGGGTGGCTCAGTCAGTTAAGTGCCTGACTCTTGATATCTGCTCAGCTCATGATCTCATGGGTTCAAGCCCCACATCCGGCTTTGTGCTGAGAGTGCAAAGCCTACTTCAGATTCTCTCTCTACCTCTCTCTCTGCCCTTCCCCTGCTTGTGCTCTCTCTCCTTCAAAACAAATAAACTGAAAAAATTAAAAAAAAAATTTTTTTTTTTGAACGTTTATTTATTTTTGGGACAGAGAGAGACAGAGCATGAACGGGGGAGGGGCAGAGAGAGAGGGAGACACAGAGTCGGAAACAGGCTCCAGGCTCTGAGCCATCAGCCCAGAGCCCAACGCGGGGCTCGAACTCCGGGACCGCGAGATCGTGACCAGGCTGAAGTCGGACGCTTAACCGCCTGTGCCACCCAGGCGCCCCAGAAATTTTTTTTTTAAATAAATAAAATCTTTGAAAAAATGTTGACAGATTTTCTCTTAATGGTGGGATTACAGGGCCATCTGGCTGGCCCAGTCCATAGAGCATTGGATTCTTGATCTCGGAGTCTGAGTTTGAGCCCCACATTGGGGGTAGAGTTTACTTTAAAAACTAAAAAAGAAAAAAAATAAAATTTTTTTTACTGTTTATTTATTTTTAATAGACACAGAGACAGAACACGAGTGGGGAAGGGGCAGAGAGAGAGGGAGACACAGAATCCGAAGCAGGCTCCAGGCTATGAGCTGTCAGCACAGAGCCCGACGTGGGATTTGAATCCGCGAACTGTGAGATCATGACCTGAGACAAAGTCAGACACTCAACCAACTGAGGCATCCAGTCACCCTGAGAAAGAAATGTTTTTTAAATGATGGGATTACAGCTGTTTTTTATATTCTTTGGTACTATCTTATCAATCAGTATTAACTTTTCCTTTTTGAATTTGTTTTTTAAATCACAAAAATAATGTAGACTCATTGTAATATTTTCAAATCACACTGAAAAATATGTATAAGAAGTGGAAGTGTTACTTTACCCAAGGATCAATTCTGTACCCTCCCAAGTTTATAGCCACTGATGAAGGTTGTTGTATGTGTGCACATGCATGCATATATATGTTTAAATAAGGATATATATGTGTATATATGTATGTATACATATTTAAATATATGATCAGGTTTTTTTCTTCATACTATGTGTTTATTGAAGACTTCAACATCAGCTCTGTCTGATTCTTTTAAATTACTGTTTAGTATTTTACAGCATGACTGTATTGTAATTCGACTAAATGTCCTCATTAATGGATATTTAGGTTATTTCAAACCTTTTGCAATAACAAACTGTACCGCATTCAAGATATTGCATTTACTTCCCTGTACACATGTGTATTTCTTTAGGATCAATTTAGAGAGGTAAAATTTATGGGCCAAAATCTGCCCACTTAGGGTGCCTTGGTGGCTCAGCTGGTTGAATGTCCAGCTCTTGATTTTGGCTCAGGTCATGATCCCACAGTGGTGGGACTGAGCTCTGCGTAGGACTCCACGCTGAGTGTGGAACCCGCTTAAGATTCTGTCTCTCTCTCTCTCTCCCTCTGTCCCTCTCCCCTACTTACACACAAGCACTCTCTCTTTCTCCCTAAAAAAAAAAAAAGAAAAAAAAAGATGACTACTTAAATTCTGGAAAGAAATTGCTAAGCTGCCTTTACCAATTTCTTTTCTGTTCACCAATAAAATAGAGCATCCATTCTTCCATAGCTTGGCCAGTAATGGATATTACTGATGTTTATATTCTTTTAAAAAATATTTATTTATTTATTTATAAGTAAGCTCTACATCCAATGTGGGACTGGAACTCAAGACCCCTAGATCAAGCATTGCATCCTCTACTGACTGAACCAGCCAGGTGCCCCTGACGTTTAAATCCTTTTTTCTTTTTTTCAGTTTATTTATTTATTTTGAGAGAGAGAGAGAGAGAGAACATGGGAGAGCAGGGGAGGGGCAGAGAGAGAGGGACAGAGAGAATCCCAAGCAGGCTCCTCACTGCCAGTGTAGAGCCTGATGTGGCGCTCAAACCCACTAACCATGAGATCAGGACCTGAGCTAAAGAGCCAGACGCTTAACCAACTGAGCCACCTAGCCACCTCTCTTCTTTATTCATTATATATCTTGTGTATTAGTGATTTAGATGCTTATATGCATTTCAAATATATTTTCCTAACTTATCACTCGTCTTACAATCTTCTTTTTTTGTTTTGTGTGAGTGTTTAGTTGCCTACAAGGTTTTAAATTTTATGAGCCTGGGTGACTCAGTCAGGTTAGGCATTGGACTCTTGATCTCAGCTCAGGTCTTGATCTCAGAGAGGTGAGTTCAAGCCCCTTGTTGGGCTCTATGCTGGGTGTGGAGCCTACGAAAAAAAAAAAAAAAAAAAAAAAAAAAAAAAAAAAAAAAGTCAAAAATTTCCTTCATGGTTTCTGGGTTTCATTTTATGCTTGGAAAATGTTTCCATTATAAACTGAGGTTATGGTATTATTTTCATATTTTCCTCTAATAGTTTTATGCTTTTTTTTTTTTTTTATTTCACAATTTTAAATCTGGGAGCCGCTGGGTGGCTCAGTTGGTTAAGCATTCAGACTATTGATTTTAGCTCAAGTCATGGTGTCCCAGTTCAGGAGTTCAAGCCCTGCCTCTGGCTCTGCACTGACAGCACATAGCCTGCTTGGGATTCTTTCTCTGTCTTTCTCTGCCCCTCCTCTGCTTGCTCATTCTCTCTCTCTCTCTCTCTCTCTCTCTCTCTCACACACACACACACACACACATACACATGCACACAAATAAACATTATTTATTTATAAATAATAAATAAATATTTATAAATAATAAATGCCTGAATGGCTGAGTCCGTAGAACACGTGACTCTTGATCTCAGTGTTGTAAGCTTGAGCCTCACACTGGGTGTAGAGTTTACTTAAAAAAATAATAAAATAAAATGAAATGTTCTTTGCTGTGCTCATGCATTTTCAATTCAAACAATCTTGAGAGTCAGATAAACTTGAGGATGACTATACGATCACTCCAATAGATGTCAAAAAAGTATTTGATGAAATTGGACATCCACAATATGGAATATTATGCAGTTGTTAACAAAAGAGAGAGTTATTTGTACCTGAATGGAAAGATCTCCAACACAAGTGAACAAAGCAATAGAACGATGCATGTCTTATGAATCATTAAAAAAAATTTTTTTTTTCGTAACGTTTATTTATTTTTGAGACAGAGAGAGACAGAGCATGAACAGGGGAGGGTCAGAGACAGGGAGACACAGAATCCGAAACAATCTCAAGGCTCTGAGCTGTCAGCACAGAGCCCGACGCGGGGTCGAACTCACGGACCGCGAGATCATGACCTGAGCCAAAGTTGGCCGTTCAACCGACTGAGCCACCCAGGCGCCCCTCTTATGAATCATTTGAAGTAAAAAAAGAAAAGCTCTATACATATACACATGTATATGAAAATATATATGCAAATGACTTTAAAAACATAGATCTGGAGAGAGACACACAGGTCATGGTTTTTGTTTCTGGAGAAGGGAATAGGAGTATAAGGGTGTATTGGATACTGTGGGATGTTATCCACGTGCTTTTCTTTAGGACAAGGCACTTCAGACAGTTGCCAGGAATGTTGTCTGCTGACAGCTTATACAGAGAGCTGCTTTCAGTTGCATGTAGCTGCTTTGCCAATTCTAAGCCCCTCCCTGGCGACAGGTGGCATCCAATGACTAGTAAATATGCAGTACAAACACATGCCCCTTTGCCTTAATTTGGGACAGTTCTGAAGGACCGTCCTAGCTTTAGAGGTCCCCAAGGTATTGCCTAATATCTCTCTCAGGGCTTTCAGGAGCCTCTTCTCCAAATTTTCATTGAGTGCTGGGTTGGAATTCTCGATGTAAGCAGAAAATCTGGCAAATATTTTTTGTCCAGCCGTGTTGGATCCAGGGTTCAGAGCTGCCAGCTTGGGGTACCTGGGAGGGCACAGCACCACCTCCAAAAACTCCTCAGTCTTGTTGGTGTCTGTGTGCACTTCGGTGCCATATGGCAGGACTGGGAGCTACCCTCCTGGGACATCTTCTGTATTGTTTCACTCAGCCTTTTCGTGTCAACAGTGGTGATGTTGAAGGGGACTCCCTTGAGCCAGAGTACCATGAACAGTCTCTGGGGAAGGCGCAGTTCCCAGTCTTGGCCCCATCACTGCCAGCCTTCGTGAACAATTCGAACTGTGGTTGTTCTTCAGCTGTGGTTGCGACAGGGACCAGGGAGCAGCCAGCGCTGGGGAACTCTAAAATCACCTTTTTGTACCAAAGATGTCTTCAAGAATTCTTTATTGGGCGTCAGCTCCGGACCACCCCACCATCACCCCAAAACTTCATCACTGGTGCCATGTACACCTTTCTTCCCACCCAGTGGTCTCGCTGCCATAGCAAGAGTCATTTCATTTCCACATATTTCCCTGAGTGGGAATCACAGAGTCATGTTTCTGTCTAGCTTGCCGTGGTGCAAAGAACCACATAGAAATGCAAAGACTTCCCATAAAGGTGGATTTTTCACTGTTCTATAAAGACAATTAAAAAATAAAACAAAACAATGCACAGATAAGCAAGAACAAACATTCAGAGAACTGTGACAGCCATTGTGCCAGCCTTGGAGCCAGAGATGAGTTAGCTGTATTCCCTGAAAAAGAAAATTCCTGGAGGAAGTTTGCCTAACATCACAAATCCTCTGAGCCAAAGTACCAGAAGTAAAACCCAGGGTTCTGAGCTCCAAAAAATAAAATAAAATAAAATTGTCATTTTTTCTTTCTTCCTTTCTTTCTCTCTTTCTTTCTTTCTCTCTCTCTTTCTTTCTTTCTTTCTTTCTTTCTTTCTTTCTTCTTTTGAGGGAGAGAGAGAGAGAGCCCGTGCACAAGAGTGGGAGGAGCAGACGGAGAGGAAGAGAGAGAATCTTAAGAAGGCTCCACCCTGGGCATAGAGCCACACTCAGGGCTCAATCTCACAACTGTGAGATCACGACCTGAGCTGAAATCAAGAGTCAGACGCTTAACTGACTGAGCCACCCAGGTGTCCCAGAAGTCTATTTTCAAATTTCTCTGAGGACTGACCTACAGAAGCTGTGGGGAAACACTATTGCACCTTATTTTCACACATCCATGAAACTCCCCTTTCAGTCTGTATCTCAGGTTGGCCAAAGAACAATCAACTACAGTAGGGTGGTTGGAAACTTCCCTCAAAAATGAGGAACTTCAAAATTGAGGAGTCTATGTTTGTTGTTCCAAGACAATTGTGCTTTATTCTGCCCTAAACAAACATTATGCAACCCTACATGCAGAAAATAACAAGTGTTGATGAGGAAGTGGAGAAACCGGAAGCTTTGTGTATTGTTGGTAGGAATGTAAAATATTACAGGTGCTGTGGAAAACAGTATGGCAGTTACCATATGATCCAGAAATCCGACTTCCATGGATATACCCCAAAGAGATATTTTCACATTCATGTTTATAGCAGCATTGTTTCCAATAAATAAAATGCAGAAGCAACCCAAGTGTCCATTGATGAATGAATGATAAACAAGCTGGTATGTACATACAATGGAATATTATTAACCTTAAAAAGAAATTCTGTTACATGTTACAACATGGATGAATTTTGGGAACATTATACTATCTGAAATAAGATAGTTGCAAAAAGATAAATACTGTATGATCTCCCTTTTTTCTAAAGTTTATTTTATTTTTTTAGTAATCTCTATACCCAACATGGAGCTCAAACTCAGAACCCTGAGATCAAGAGTCACATGCTCCTCTGAGTGAGCCAGCCAAGTGCCCTGTATAATCCCACTTATATGAGGTATCCAGAATAGTCAAATTTGGAGCATAGGGCTGCTCAGTCAGTGGAGTGTATGACTTTTGACCTTGGAGTTGTAAGTTCGAGCTCCACGTTGGGTGTAGAGATTATATAAAATGACATGACATGAAATGAAATGAAATGGGATGAAATGAAATGAAATAAAATCTTTAAAAAATCACAAAGTAGTCAAATTCATAGAAACAGAAAGTTGAATGGTGGTTACCAGGGGGAAGGGAAAATGAGGATTTGCTGTTTGGTGGCTACAGAGTTTCAGTTTTGTAAGATGAAAAAGTTCTGGATTCTGGCTGCACAATAATGTAAATATACTTAATACTCCTGAAATGTACACTTAAAAATGGATAGGATGGTAGATTTTATGTTCTGTGTTTTTTACCATTAAAAAATATATATATAACACCAAAATTAATATAACATTGTATCTCAACTATACTTCAATAAAAAATAAGTAAAATATTGAGGTGCCTGCATGGCTCAGTTGGTTAAGCGTCCAACTCTTGATTTCAGCTGAGATTATGATCTCACAGTTCGTGTGTTCAACGAACACACAGGCTCCATGCTGACAGTGCAGAGCCTGCTTGGGATTCTGTCTCTCTCCTTCTCTCTCTGCCTCTCTTGCATTCTATTTCTCAAAATAAATAAATAAATTTTAAAAAAGAGTGAAGTATTTAAAACACTAAGTGAACAGGTCAAAAAGCAAATTAGATATAATTAAAGAGGAAGTTAATAAACTAGAAGATAGATCTGTAGGAATTATTCAGAATATAATACAGAGAAACAAAGAAATGTTAGGAAAAATGAATGATGCAATGAGAAGGTCTAACATATAGACAACTGGCTTCTAGAATAAAAGCATGGAGAAAATAGAGAAAAGACACTATTCAAAGATAAAGTGCCTGAGAAATTTCCCAGAACTGATGAAAAATATGAATCCTCTGATTCAGAAATTAGAATGAATCCCAGGAATAAATATAAATAAAAAATGTAAATAAATTCACCTTACACTCTTTTTAGGGAAATTGCAGAAGATCAAAGGTAGGGAGATGATGTTAAAAGCATCCAGAGAACAACCAGTGACTGAGTAGGTTAACAGGTAAACAAACATTTTACATCAATATGTGGACTATCCAGAGCTAAAAAAGAAATAAGCTATTAACTCATAAAAAGATATGGAGGAAACTTAAATGCGTATTACTAAGTGAAAGAAGCCAATCTTGAAAAGGCAACAAACATATTGTTTGATTCCAAGTATATGACAGTCTGTAAAAATGCAAAAAAAATTCTGAAAACCATGGAGATGGTGAAAAGATCAGTGGTTGGCAGGTGTTATTGAGGAAGATAGATGAATAGGTGGAGCACAGGATTTTTAGGGGAGTGAGACTATTCTGTATGATCCTATAATGGTGGATGAATAGCATTATACATTTGTCCAAACTCATAGAATGTACAACACCAAGAGTGAGTCTACTCTGAGTGATAATAATGTTAATATAGGTTCATTGGTTGTAACAAAGGTATCAATGGTCAAGAATACTTCTTTTTTAGAGAGAGACAATTTTTTTAACATAATTTATTGTCAAGTTAGCTAACATACAGTGTTATATATACAGTGTGCTCTTGGCTTTGGGAGTAGGTTCCCATGATTCATCACTTGTAAATAACACCCAGTGCTCATCCCAACAAGTGCCCTCCTCAATGCTCATCTTGCAATTTCTCCTTCCCTCTTCCTCTTCCCGCCGCCCCACCAATCAACACTCAGTTTGTTAGAGAGAAAGAATCATAAACAGGCTGCATGGTCAGCCCAGAGACTAACACCGGGCTCCATCACATGACCCTGGGTTTATGACCTTAGCCAAAATCAAGAGTCAGATGCTCAACTGACTGGGTCGCCTAGGCACCCCACAAATGTAGCACTCTGGTATAGGATGTTGACAGTCTGTGTTTAGGTGTCAGGGGGTCTTTTAGAATTCTCAGACCCAATGTGTAGGGGTTCACCCCACAAAACACCAGGCAATTCTTGGATACCAGCAGGGTGTCCAAAAATTTAACTCAATTCTAACACTACCGACCCAGAGATAGCATCAGGTTCCATAGGTTAAGAGTTTAGTTGTACAAGATTGCCCCCACCTCCCACTTCAGACACCAGTCACAAGCCCCACACTATCACCTGTGTTTCTGACCTACTAGCTACACACTGGAAATTCCAACAACCTCCTCCTTAGGCTGGATTAATTTACTAAAGCGGCTCACAGAACTCAGGGAAACACTTATGTTTTCTATTAAAGGAAATGATACATAAAAAGATATGATAAAGGATATGAATCAACGGCCAGATGAAGAGATACATACAGCAAGTTCCCCAACAAAGGAGCTTCTGTCCCTGTGCAGCTTGGGGCCTGACCTGGTGGTATGTGGAAACATATGGTTCCCTAAGTGTGAAAGCTCTCTGGAATAAAAAGACCAAAAAGCTCTCCTCTTGGGTTTTTATGAAGGTTTCGTTACATAATCATGATTGTCTAAGTCATTGGTCATTGGCTGAATCAACCACTAACTCCTCTCACCTCTGTGAAAGGGGTGGGACTGAAAGTTACAACCGTTTAATCACCTGGTGCGTCCATCTGGCAATCAGATCCCACCCTTGGGTGGGGTCCAACAGTCACCTTCAATAATAAGACACCCATTTCACTTTTATGTCTCTGAAGCGTTTTCAGAAACTATGGAGGAAGAATACATATATCTGGGAAATATATATTATGAAGACCAAATATATCTGAGAACTATATGGCCAAATACATATTTCTTATAAATCATTATATCATACGAGGTAAATAGGAGCTTTCTGTATTTTCCACTCAATTTTGCTGTGAATCTAAAACTACTCTTAAAAAAAGTCTATTTAGGGGCGCCTGGGTGGCGCAGTGGGTTAAGCGTCCGACTTCAGCCAGGTCACGATCTCGCGGTCCGGGAGTTCCAGCCCCGCGTCAGGCTCTGGGCTGATGGCTCAGAGCCTGGAGCCTGTTTCCGATTCTGTGTCTCCCTCTCTCTCTGCCCCTCCCCCGTTCATGCTCTGTCTCTCTCTGTCCCCAAAATAAATAAACGTTGAAAAAAAAAATTAAAAAAAATAAATAAAATAAAAGACACTTAAGAGATAAGTAACAGGCATAGGTGATTCAGCCTTTTGCAAAAAAAAAAAAAAAAAAAGTCTATTTAAAAAAAAAAAACCCAAATGGAAAAAAAAACCCCACCCAAACATCTAGAGAGAGAAAACAAATAATCAACAAAAGAACAATAATTACACTGACAGCAAACATTTCAAAATAAAGCAACAAAATTATTTATTTATTTATTTATTTATTTATTTATTTATGAGAGTGCATGCACAAGCAGGGGAAAGGCAGAGAGAGAGGGGGACAGAGGATCTGAAGTGGGCTCTGCACTGACAGCAGAGAGCCCCATGTGGGGCTCGAACTCATGAACTGTGAGATCATGACCTGAGCAGAAGTTCGACCGTTATCCGACTGAGCTACACAGGCATCCCCTCTGAATTTTCTTTAGTAATCTCTATACCCAACATGTGGCTTGAACCCATGACCCTGAGGTTAAGAGTCGCATGACTTTCTGGGGCGTCTGGGTGGCTCAGTTGGTTAAGCGTGAGACTTTGGCTCAGGTCACGGTCTCACGGTTCGTGGGTTTGAGCCCTGCATCAGACTCTGTGCTGACAGCTGGGAGCCTGGAGCCTGTTTCAGATTCTGTGTCCGTCTCTCTCTGCTCCTCTCCCACTCATGCTCTGTCTTTCTCTCTCTCAAAAATAAATAAATATTTAAAAAAAAAAAAAAAAAGCTTGCTTTTCCGACAGCCATCCAGGCACGGTACAACAAATTAAAAAAAAAACCCAAAAACACATAACAAGAAATTTAAGGTTGGTTATTGCTATATAAGGTCTTGCTCTTTTCCCTACTCCCTTTTCCCTACCCTCTGTTTGTTTTCATTAATATGCATGGAAGCTTTTATTTTGTAAATAGGAAAAGGGATAGGCCCAGGTAAAGGGATGAAAAAAGTTTACTGAGAGAGGAAAGGGTGTTTGGTTTTTAATAGTCATATTGCCCTTGTGAGGGAAGGGACCTGGAAAGACCATTGGTGGATTTCCATTTTAGCAGGGGTAAGACTATTCCTACATTAGTCTCTATGGGTTAGGAGACTGCTGTAGACAGATTTAGTAATGGTGCCCATGTGTATAGGAGCTTAGAAGCTCTAAAGTCTATTTAAATACATTATCTCACTTAGTCTTTGGGAGAGGTGACTCTCCAACTCTGTCAGGCAATGTTAGTCACAGCATTTCTAGATATCTTGCTTAATCTTATACTTCCTGATGTTTACTGGTTGAGATTCTGTAGGCTCCTCTAATTCCAATATTTCTTTTTACTTATGAACAGAGAAAGGCAGGCTAAGGTTTTGAAAATTTTTACTTATATAGCCTGGACCTTTCTCAGGAACTTTGGACTGCTATCTGAATATTACCACTGGAATGTCTAAATAAGCATCTCAAACTTAACATGTCCCCATTGATTTATTTCTTTCAATTTACTTGTCTTGCAGTCTTTCCTATGGCAGAAAATGGCAATACAGAGGCATAGCCTCTTAAAGATGTGTAGGCCAAAAACTTGGAGGCATCCTTCTCTTCTTTTTTTAAAAAAATGATTATTTAGTGGGGGGGGGGGGAGGGGCAGAGAGAGACAGAGCGAGAGAATCCCAAGCACTGACAGTGCAGAGCCCAACACGGGGCTCCATCTCACAAACTGTGAGATCATGACCTGAGCCAAAATCAAGAGTCGGACACTGACCGACTGAACCACCCAGGTGCCCCTCTCTTCTTAAAAAAAATTTTTTTTTATTTAAGTAAATTCTATGGCCAATGTGGGGCTCAAACTCATGACCCTGAGCTCAAGAGTTATATGCTCCACAGACTGAGCCAGCCTGGCACCCCATGCATCCTTCCCTTCTTCCTTCACACCTCATGTCCAGTCCATTAGGGAATCCTGTTTGCTCTACCATTCAAAATATATCTACCATCCAACCACTTTTCATTACCTCCATACTGGTCCAAGTTTCCATTATCTTTCACTTGGATCACTGTCAAGCCTTTTTCATAATCCTATGTGGTAGGAGCTCAATAAAGACTTATTTTTTTAATGTTTATTTATTATTTTGAGAGACAGAGTGTGGGCAGGAGAGGGGCAAAGAGAGAGGGAGACACGGAATCCAAAGCAGGCTGCAGGCTCTGAGCTGTCAGCACTGAGCCTGATGTGGGGCTCGAACTCACAAACTGAGAGACCATGACCTTAGCCAAAGCCGGTCACTTAATTGACTGAACCACCCAGGCATCCCTAGACTTATTGAATGAATAAATGAAGCAATGTCCAGGTATGTGTTATCATTGGCTCTTGAGACCCCTTGCCATATTTTGGAGAGAGAGTGAAGAAGTAATATTTGGGCAGCAGGTACTGTGAGCCCTCGGAGGAGACAGTTGGGAAAAAATTGAAACAAACATGAAAAATACAGACAAGAGGAGTTAGTGGAATTGGGACTCTGAGTGGGAATCGGCAAAGGGACTCAGGTCACTGAGTGACCCGTCCCTGCTGTTGTGATTGCCCATTCTTTGCCTGTATAGAGACTGGCTGAACACCCTGCTTCCCTCTGCTGACCGGTGCAACATGGGATCCTGTGATGTGATCTCCAAGAAGCCCAAGATGGATGAATGATCTTTGCTGAAGACCAGGTGAAGAGAGTAACCTTCCTTCTCAGCTCTGGGAGTGGTGCATCCTGTGGAAGGAGAGAGTTGAATGGAATGGGCTAGCTCCTCCAACTGTGGCTGGAGAAGAAAGGGGAGGAAGTAAGGAAAAAGGCAAGGAAGGAAAGGTGAGGAAGACATATAGTTGTGGCCTGGCCTAGGATCCCTTCTTCTCCTCTGGGGCCACCCCATACCCCTCCTTCTCCCTCTCCCCATAGGAGATCCAGCAGCTGCTTCTAGCAGCTTAGGTCTTTTCCTGCTTTGAGAGTCCTTCCAGAAGCTCGTTGTTCTTTGCCCTCTTTTTTTAGTCTTTCTTTCAGTGAACACCTAAAGCCCAGTTCCCTCCTCTTGGACACTCAGGAGCTCTTCTCCAGACTGGCTAATGGAGTATGGTTTGGGAAAGTGCCTGGCTGGGTCCCCTCCATGTTGAGTTCAATTTCCTCCTTTGGGTGTGTTTCAGCTTCCAACTGGGATGTTTGCCACAGCAATTGTAACAACCACACTCTGCATGGAGGTTCTTAAAGCTATATAGGCAAACGAAAACCAGAAAGGAATTCTTAAGAAAAGCCAAGTACTTATCAGAATTTCCACTCCCATCAGACCCAGAAGCTCTGTACTAGCCTGCCCATAACTGCTTAGTGAGAATTATTTAACCAGCTTGAATTCTTTCTCTAACCACATCGAAATCCAACATCCTGAGGGAACGGGAAGTCTCCCCCCACCACTACCCTCTCTGCTCTTCCCCAAGCCTTGCCCATCCAGCCAGTACCATTGTTATTCACCCGGCTGCTTGAGAGAAAAACCTAGAAGTTTGTGTTTATTTTTCCTTCTCCCTCACTTCTTATCATTTCCATCAGTAGGGCCTGCTGCCTCTATGGACATCGTGGACAAGTGCAGTGGTCTGCTAACTGGTCTCCCGGCTTCCACGCTTGTCTGCCTACAGACAGCCCTCCTCACAGCGGCCAGAGCCGTCTTTTCAAGGACGAGACAAATCCCCTCTCACTTCGCTCCAAAGACTCCCACTGCACTTTTGATTCGTTTCTAACTTCTTCCCATGGTGAGCGAGGCTCTGTGCAATGTGGGCTCAGCCGTTCTCTCCAGTCACACGTGTGCTGCTCTCTCCCTCAGCCCCACGGCTGTGTCTGTTCCTTCAGCGTACTAAGCTTGTTCCTGTCTCAGCACCACAGGATTTGTTGTTGGCAATGCTTAAAATGCTCCATGAGGATTTCCTCATGGCTGGCTCCTTAGTATTTAGGCCTCAGTCCAGTACTATTGTTCTATAATGAAACCTTCCAAAACTCAGTGGCTTCAAAACAGAAGTCATTTATTTTGCTTATATATCTGTAATTTGGGCTTGGCTTGATGGGAAAGATGCATTTTTGTTCCAAGCAGCATCAGCTGGGGCAAATCACCAGAGAACTGGGGATCTGCTTCTAAGATGGCTTACCCACACGGCGGGCAGCGTGGAAGCCTGGGGGGCCTCAGTTGTTCATGTGGCTTGGTTTCTAGAGAAGTGTCCCAAAAGATTTAGATGGAAGTTGTGTTGTCTTTCACTTTTTTTTTTCTAAGTTTATTTATTTATTTTGAGAGAGGGAGAGAGGCGGAGCTCGAGCATGCACGAGTGGGGGAGGGGCAGAGAGAGGGGGAGGGAGAGAGAATCCCAAGCAGGCTCCACAATGTTAGTGCAGAGCCTGATATGGGGCTCGATTTCACAAACCCTCAGATCATGACCTGAGCAAAATCAAGAGTTGGACGCTTAACCAACTGAGCCACCCAGGTGCCCCAGCTGTACTGTCTTTTATGACAGAAGTCACATAGCATCACTTCTGCTGTACTTTATTAGTTGAGCAAGTCAAAAGACCTGTCCAACTTCAAGTGGAGGGAACATGGAAGAGGGAGTTGAAGAGGGAGTGTCAGGGTTTACACAGAATGGAAATAGTGTTCTTCTGGATGATTCTGGGTATCGCTATCTGCCACAGCTACATCCTCAGGGTGGCTTTCACTGACCACCCTGTGTAATTTAGCTCTTCTTCCCCACCCCTAGATAGTCATTCTTTATCACTTCAGCCTCTGCTTCCTTCGTACCTACCACCTACCATCATCTTAAATTATTTTGTCTTTTTATTTATTTGCTCACTTTCAGCCTTACACAAGAATATAAATCCTTTGAGAGCAAGAGCCTTGCATGAAGGGAGGCCAGATGGGAGGCTGATGCACTGAGCCCTGGCAGTTGTGGTCAGAGAGGTGATGGCTGTTTAGAGATATGTAAGGTTGGAGATGTTGGTCTTTGGAGACTGACTGACTATTGGGGATGAGGAGAGAAAGGAGGACACTGGGTTACCGGTCCGTGTCAGATGGAGAAAGGGCTCAGCACTGAGGGAGTGCACAGCTCAGGATTCCCTGGCAGAGGCCATGCTGAGACCTGAACTTCTGGAAGGGTAAAAGGGTGTTATATGTGTGGGGAGGCTGGCTAGATGCACCCTGAACCCATTTCCTCTTTTCTCCAAGCTTCCAGCCACTTTCCCAACCCTCCTGCAGTTAGATGGGGGTCAAGTGAAATTATGGTCAAAGAAATGCCAGTGGAAGCTGATGGGTACCACTTTCTCAGGTGACCTTTTAAAAGCCACCACGCAAGATTCTGCTCGTCCCCTTTCTCTTCCTTATAGGAGGTGTGTTAGTGATGGCAGCATCACAGATGGGGTAGGCCTGGTCTCCTGAACGACTTTGTGGAGGAGAGAACCACTCCCTCACAGCCTTTTTTATTTTATGATGCAACATTTTTGAAGAGACAAGGGCAGTTCTACGGTGTCCCCACATTCCGGATTTATCTCGATGTTTCTTCGTGTTGTTATTTAACTTCTTCCTCTATTCTTTGTATTTCCTGCCAACTGAAAGTCAGCTCTACAGCTTGATTAGATTCAGGTTAACTTTTCTGGTGAGAAATATTTCAAAGATAATGTACTTTAACATTGCCTCCTATCAGGAGGGACATCAGTGTTAGGTTGTTCTACCTCTGGCGATGTTATGTTTGAAGACTGAGTTTAGATGGTGGTTGCTAGATTTCTCCATTGTAGACACTTCCCCTTTTTGCATTTAGTATGTAAACTGTGAGGTAACGCTTGGTCACCATTCTAACATCCTGTTACTGAACAACATTTCATTTAATCTTTTTAGCATCTGTTGTGGTTTCTTCCCTCAGTTGTTTATTTTACTATTTTTCTAGCATTTTTCAGCAATTTACTATGTGCTGGGCATTCTTTTATGGTTCTATCT
The DNA here is from genome assembly GCF_022837055.1 of Prionailurus viverrinus. Taxonomy (NCBI): domain Eukaryota; kingdom Metazoa; phylum Chordata; class Mammalia; order Carnivora; family Felidae; genus Prionailurus; species Prionailurus viverrinus. The sequence goes on from NC_062569.1 coordinate 34,459,608, forward strand.
GTATTTTCTTTATCTCTTTCTCACTCTCTCTTTTTCCTCCTTCCTTCCTTCCTTTCTTTTTTCCTTCCTTCCTCTCCTTCCTTCCTTTTTTTCCTTCCTTCCTTTTCTCCTTCCTTCATTCCTTCCTTTTTTTTCCCTTCCTTCCTTCCTTCCTTCCTTTCTTTTCTCCTTCCTGCATTCCTTCCCATCTTCCTTCCTCTCCTTCCTTCCTTTCTTTTTTCCTTCCTTCCTTTCTCTCCTTCCTTCCTTCCCATCTTCCTTCCTTTCCTTCCTTCCTTCCTTCCTTCCTTCCTTCCTTCCTTATCTCTACACCCAATGTGGGACTTGAACTCACCACTCTGAGATTAAGAGTTGCATGCCCTGCCAATTGAGCCAGCAAGGTGCCCCTATATTTTCTTTTCTAATTTCACAATAGAGATAATGAGAAAAATTTATTTTATAAGTGAGGAAACTGAAATGGAGAAGGTGTGTTAGCTTTCCACTGCTACTATAATAAAACACCACAAGCTATGTGACTTAAAACAATAGAAATTTATCTTAGAATACTTGAGGTCAGAGGTTTGAAACAGGTCTCACTGGACTGAAATTAAGGTGTAAGTGAGGCTGCTTTCCTCTGGAAGTCTTTAAGGAAAAATCTGTTTCCTTGCAGCTTTTATTTTTCTATTTTATTATTATTTTTTAAAGTTAATTTATCAGAGAGAGAGAGAGAGAGAGAGAGAGTAAAGTGCAAGTGAGGGAGGGGCAGAGAGAGAGGGAGAGAGAGAGAATCCCAAGCAGGCTCTGTGCAGTGTCAGCACAAAGCCGGATACAGGGCTTGAACTCTTGAACCATGAGATCATGATCTGAGCCAAAGTAGGACACTTAACAGACTGAGCCACCCACGCGCCCTTTCCTTGCAGTTTTTAGAGGCTGCCTGCATCCCTTGGCTCATGGTTCCCTTCCAACTTTTTTTTGCTTTGGTCTTCTATTTATTTATTATTATTATTATTATTATTATTTTAAGTTTATCCATTTTGAGATGGGGGGAGGGTAGACAAAGAATTCCAAGCAGGCTGTGCATTGTCAGCGTAAAGCCCAATACAGGGCTTGAACTCAAGAGCCGGAGGTTCAATGGACTGAGCCACCCAGGCACCCTCTCCCTTCCGACTTTAAAGCCAGCATTGGTGGACTGAGTTCTTATACATTATCACTTCGATCTTGCTTCTATTGTCACATCTCTTTTTCTCTGGGGACTTCATCCACTTTTAAGGACCTTTGTGATCCCATTGGGCCTACCCCAGGAAACCCAGGACAATCTCCTTATCTTAAGGTCAGTTCTTTAGTCCCTTTAATTCCATCTGCAACTTTAATTCTCCTTCGCTATGTAACCTAACATATTCTCAGGTTCTGGGGATTAGGACATGGACATCTTTAGAGACAACATTATTGTGCTGACCACAGAAGCTAAGTAACTTGTCTTGATCATACAGCAAGATAGTGGCAGAGCTGGGATTTGGGCTCTGGCAGCCTGGTTCCAGAGCCCACATTTTGAATCCCTATGCTATGCTTTCTCTAAAAATGTACTAAGTTGTGGGGTTGGGATAGTTTATTATGACTTGCATAAAACATCCCTTCAGACTTCCTCTTCTTCTGATTTCATAAAGTATCATGAAATTCTCTATTACAGTTTGGCTTCCCACGCTATGCTAGAGTGTCTAGATCCAGAGTCTGGAACTTAGACTCAAATTTCAGCTAGACCACTTACTTGCTATATGATCTGGGAAGATTATTAAATTTCTCCGTGCCTTAGTTTCCATAATGTAATGTGTAGTGAAAAAATAGTATTTCCCCTATAAGGATGATTTTTTTTTTTTTAACTAAAATGATTATATACAACTGCTCTGTGTTAGTCAGGATTTCATTCTTTCTGTATATTTCTAAGGGATCACCTGGCCAGATTGGCTTTCTGGATCTCATTTTTCATCCACAATCACCAAGTAAAGGAGTCACTTGGAACAATCTTGCTACAAAGAACACAAAACTTCAGTGGAAAACAATTGACCTATTATAGTGACCACTAGAGCTGGTATAAGGATCCATTGATAAATTTTTCTAGAGCAAATACCACAATAAACTTGATCCCTTTTTAAAAAATGCTGTTAACTTTTACAAAATTTTTTTTTTTTAGAATATTGACATTTTGGCAGTATTTGTGTTTTACTGTCTTTTCAGAAACTTTAAATGGATTTTGATTTTTACCTAATGTCCTTTTTCTGATTCAGGATCCCATTCAAGATACCATATTGCTGTGCGTTATCTCCTTGGGCTCTTCTTGGCTATGAGAGTTTCTCAGACTTTCCTTGGATTTGATGGTCTTGACAATTTTGAGGAGCACTAGTCCCTTCTGTACCATGCTCTTCTATTGGAATTTCTCCAATGTTTCTCTCATGGTTAGCTTGACATTATAGGTTTCAGGGAAGACAACCACAGAGAAAAAGACCCATGTTCATTATATCATATCAAGGTACACACCATCAGTATGAGTTATCATTGTTGATACTGACATTAATCCCCTGGCTGAGGTGGTCAGGTTTCTCCACGGTCAAAGTACTCTTTTTCCCTCTTTCCATACTGTTCTCATTAGAAAGAAGTCACTATGTCCAACATACACATAAAGGAGGAGTAGGGAGTTATGTTCAGGTTCCTTCAGGGGGTGTATTAATTTCTAGGGTTGAGTAACAAACTAACACAAACTAGGTGGCTTAAAATGACAGAAATTTATTCTCTCACAGTTCTGGGGGCTGGAAGTCTGAAATCAAGGTGTCAGCAAGGCCATGTTCTCTCTGAAGTTTCTAAATGCTTATTTATTTATTTATTTATTTATTTTTATTTATTTTTATTTTTTATTTATTTATTTTTTTTGGGACAGAGAGAGACAGAGCATGAACGGGGGAGGGGCAGCGAGAGAGGGAGACACAGAATCGGAAGCAGGCTCCAGGCTCTGAGCCATCAGCCCAGAGCCTGACGCGGGGCTCGAACTCACAGACCGCGAGATCGTGACCTGGCTGAAGTCGGACGCTTAACCGACTGCGCCACCCAGGCGCCCCTATTTATTTATTTTTGAGAGAGAGAGAGAGCACACGCGCCTGGGTGAGTGGGGGAGGGGCAGAGAGAGAGACACACACAGAATCTGAAGCAGGCTCCAGGCTCTGAGCTGTCAGTACAGAGCCCAACATGGGGCTCAAACCCACCAACTGTGAGATCATGACCTGATCTGAAGTCGGATGCCCAACCAACTGAGCTATATAGGCGCCCCATCTCTCTGAAGTTTCTAGAGAAGTTCATCTGTGCCCCCTCCTAGCTTCTGGTGCTGCTGGCAAACCTTGGGTTTCCTTGGTTTGTTATGTAACACTCCAGTGTGCCTGCTCCCACTGGCACCAGGTGTTCTTCCCCTGTTGTCTTTGTCTGTGTCCCTCTGTTATAAGAATACCAATTATATTGGATGGGGGCCTACCCTAGTGATCTCATCTTAACTTGATCCCATCTGCGAAGACTTTCCAAGTAAAGTCACAGTCACAAGTACTGCGGTTTAGGACTTTAACATAAATTATTTGGAATTCTTCTGCATAGGAGATTTATCACTTCTCCCCTATTCATTCATTTATTTAATCATTTGTTTACATCAGTATGAGTTAACACTTTGCTATATTTATTTATTAACTCCAGAAGTCATTTTGGGGTTTTCTACATAGATAATCATGTCACCTGTAACTCCTTCCCAATCTGCATATCTTTTTTTTTTTTTTTTCTTTTTCTTTTAAGTAAGCTCTAAGCCCATTATGGGACATGAACTCACAGCCCTGGGATCAGGAGTGGCATGCCCTACTACTGACTAAGCCACCAGGTGCCCCCCGTCTGCATATCTTTTTTTTCCTTTTCTTGTCTTATTGTAGTAACTAGGACTCCTAGCACAAGGTTGATTAAGAGGGGTGAGAGAACGGGGCACCTGGGTAGCTCAGTCAGTTAAGGGACTGACTCTTGATTTGGGCTCAGGTTGTGATCTCAAGGTTCGTGAGTTTGAGCCCCACATCCGCCTCTGCGCTGACAGTGGGGAGCCTGCTTGAGTTTCTCTTTCTCCCTCTCTCTCTGCCCCTCCCCCACTCATGCTGTCTCTCTCAAAAGTAAATAAATAAACATTTGGAAAAAAAAAAAGAGGGGTGAGAGAACGACCATGTGCCTCACCCTACCCAGCGACAACAGCTCAGCAGAGTGTATCTGAGTGTAGAAGGGCAGGCTCCCGGAGAGGGAGTCTGTGGGACCAGGGAGAATGGATTTACATATGAAGCATATCAGAACACTGCAAAATGGCCCCTGTACCACACCAAACACTGGCCTCAAGTGGCAGCGATCTGTGGTCCTGGGTTAGGAGGTCTGGCCAATCAGTTGATTCGGGCCTAGATCTTCACTAGAGTGAGATACCAAACTTTCCCCAAAGCACAGTGCCAGCCAAACACCCATGGGTCTGCATTCCTGAATGGCAGATCCTGAGTGATGATGCAGGCGGGGTTCCACAGGGATGAAGTCGACCTGCTCTCAAAGGTGACAATCCCAGTGAGGGTTTTCTGCCTTCCGGGTGTGGACACCCTGGTGATCACTGATGCAGCTCCAAGTTTGAGGTTGGAGACATCATGCTGATCTGTCATCACATCAACCTACCTGGTTTCTGTGGTTCGAGCCCTCTCAGAAGGCCCAATGATGACAGGTTTGGAACTTGTTTCCCTGTCATGTCTGAGGCCTATGACCGGGATGTGAGGCAGAAGGCTCACGGTGCCTGGAAACAAATGGGGGGGGGGGGGGGGCAGAGAAAGCTTCAGCAAGGCACGTATGTGATGGTGGTGGGCCCCACCTATGAGACTGTGGCCTCACCTGCTGCAGAAGCTGGGTGGGGGCAGATGCTGTCAGCATGAGCACAGTACCAGAAGTTCTAGTTGCAAAGCGCCATGGACTTTGAGCCTTTAGCTTCTCCCTCAACACTAAGGAAGTCATCCTGGATTATGAAAGCCAGGAGACAATCACGAGGAAAGTACTAGAGGCCGGGAAACAAGCTGTGCAGAAATTGGAACAGCTTGTCTCTATTCTTATGGCTGGTACTCCACTGCCTGGCAATGCCAGTTAACCAGTCCTGGAGTGGCCTCTCCCTAATGGGATCCAAGTAGGTACCTCCTACTTTGGCCCCTTGCTGGGGTCACACGCCTCAGCCACTAAGTAGGAGGAGAAAGGAGAGCAAGATTCCTTCCTTCACCTTCCCCTTTCCTCCCACCAGACCCTTCTACGCTGGCTCCTCTTTGCTCAGTTGTCACAAAGCTGTTTTCACCCCCTGTTCTTCCCCGAGAGCTAGAGCCCAAGCCCGACCACACACAGCTGTGTGTATGCCCTGGGTGTGGCTTGGGCTGTCAAACTTGACACGGTAGCTGCTACTGTCTTTTTGAGATAATGTTTTCACATTCTCGGAGACTCAGTTCTGCCTCCTCCCAAGCACTAGAGACCACATAAGGGCCACATAATACTTTAATACTATCATAAACAAATAAATAAATAAATAAATTTATATATATTTCTCCTACTACTTTATATATATATATATATATGTGTGTGTGTGTGTGTGTGTGGCTTATTTATTTTATTTATTTATATAAATTATATATATTTCTCCTACTACTTTATATACATATATAACATATATATATATATATATGACTTATTTATTTATTTTTGAGAGACAGTGAGAGAGGGAGTCAGTGAGAAAGGTGGACAGAGGATCTGAAGCAGACTTTGTGCTGACAGCAGAGAGCCCTATGTGGGGCTTGAACTCACGAACCGTGATTTCATGACCTGAACTGGAGTTGGATGCTTAACTGACTGAGCCACCCAGGCAGATGAAATGGGAAAAAAAAAAAAAAAAAAAAGAATGGTGACAGAAGGCATCCTTGACTTGTTCCCAATTTTGGGGGAAAAGCATCCAGTTTCTCACTGTTAGGTACGATATTAGTTCTAAGGATTTTTGCCCATTTGGACAATCTCTCTTTTTTTGTTTTTTAAGTTTTATTTTAATTTCAGTATAGTTAACGTACAGTGTAATATTAGTTTCAAGTGTACAATATAGTGATTCAACAATTCCATAGGTCACCCAGTGCTCATCACAGCAAGGGCACTCCTTAATCCCCATCACCTATTTCACCCATCCCCCCCCTCCCACCTCCCTGCTGGTAACCATCAGGGGTATGGTAACTGGTAACTGTTCTCTACAGTTAAGCATCTGTTTCTTCTCTCTCTCTCTCTCTCCCTCTCTTTTTTTCCTATTGCTAGTTTGTTTTGTTTCTTAAAATCCACAAATAAATGAAATCATATGGTATTTCTCTTTCTCTGACTTATTTGCTTAGCATTTTACTCTCTAGCTCCATCTGTGTTGTTGCAAATGTCAAGATGTCATTCTTTTTATGGCTGAATAATATTCCATTGTATATGTATACCACATCTTCTTTATCAATTCATCAATCTATGGACACTTGGTCTGCAGCCATATCTTGGCTATTATAAATAATGCTGCTATAAACACAGGGGTGCATATATCCTTTTGAATTACTGTTTTTGTATTCTTTGGGTAAATACCCAGTAGTGCTATTGCTAGATCATAGGGTAGTTCTATTTTTAACTTTTTGGGGGACCCTCCATATAGTTTTCCAGAGTGGCTGCACCAATTTGCATTCCCACCAATAGTGCATGAGGGTTCCTTTTCTCCACATCCTTCCCAACACTTATTGTTTCTTATATTGTTGATTTTAGCCATTCTGGCAGATGTGAGGTGATATCTGATTGTGGTTTTGATTCACATTTCTCTGATGATAAGTGATATTGAACATCTTTTCATGTGTTTGTTGGCTATCTGTGTATGCTTTCTTTGAAGAAATGTCTGTTCATGTCTTATGCCCATTTTTAAATTGGATTATTTGTTTTTTTGGTGTTGAGTTGCATAGTTCTTTATATATTTTGGATACCAACCCTTCATTGGATATGTTATTTGCAAATATTGTCTCCCATTCCATAGGTTGCCTTTTAGTTTTGTTGATTGTTTGCTTTGCTGTACAGAACATTTTTATTTTGATGTAGTCCCAATAGTTTATTTTTGCTTTTATTTCCCTTGCCTCAGGGGACCTATCTAGAAAAAAGTTGCTGTGACCAATGTCAGACAAGCTACTGCCTGTGCTCTCTTCTCTTCTAGGATTTTAATGGTTTCCTGTCTCACATTTAGATGTTTAATTCATTTTGAGTTTATCTTCATGCATGATGTAAGAAAGTGGTCCAGTTTCATTCTTGTGCGTGTTGCTGTCCAGTTTTTTTCCTGACACTGTTTGTTGAGGAGACTTTTTCCCATTGGATAGTCTTTCCTGTTTTGTCGAAGATTAATTGACTATATAATTGTAAGTTTATTTCTGGGTTTTCTATTCGGTTCTTTGATCCATGTGTCCATTTTTGTGCCAGTACTATACTGTTTTCATTACTACAGCTTTGTAATATAACTTGAAGTCCAGAATTGTGATGCCTCCAGTTTTGCTTTTCTTTTGCAAGTTTACTTTGGCGATTCGAGGTCTTTTGTGACTCCATACAAATTTTAGGACTGGGGGCGCCTGGGTGGCGCAGTCGGTTAAGCGTCCGACTTCAGCCAGGTCACGATCTCGCGGTCCGTGAGTTCGAGCCCCGCGTCAGGCTCTGGGCTGATGGCTCAGAGCCTGGAGCCTGTTTCCGATTCTGTGCCTCCCTCTCTCTCTGCCCCTCCCCCATTCATGCTCTGTCTCTCTCTGTCTCAAAAATAAATAAAAAACATTGGAAAAAAAAATTAAAAAAAAAAAAAAAAATTTTAGGACTGTTGGGGTGCTTGGCTGGCTCAGCTGGAGGAACATGCAACTTTTGATCTTAGGGTTGTGAGTTTGAGCCCCATGTTAGGTGTAGAGATTACTTAAAAATAAAATCTTCAAAAAATTTTCAAGAGTGTCTGTTCTAGTACTGTGAAAAATGCTTTTGGTATTTTGACAGGGATTGCATTGAATGTGTAGATTGCTTTGGATAGAATCTACATTTTAACAATATTTGTTCTTCCTATCCATGAGTGTGGAATATCTTTCCATTTTTTTGTCCTCACAATCTCTGTGGTTTTTTTTTTAATGTTTACTTATTTTTGAGAGAGAGAGAGACAAAGAGAGAGAGGCAGAGCATGAGTGGGGGAGAGGCAGAGAGAGAGGGAGACATAGAATTCAAAGAAGGCTGCAGGTTCTGAGCTGTCAGCACAGAGCCTGACATGGGGCTTGAACTCACAGGCCATGAGATCATGACCTGAGCCGAATACAGATGCCGACTGAGCCACCCAGGCGCCCCACAATCTCTGTTTTTTAATCTGTGTATTTAGATGATTCACATTTGAAAACTATTTGCAAAATATTCTTGTTTTTAGAGCAGTTTTAAGCTTACAGCAAAATTGAGCAGAAAGTAGGAGAGTTCTCAGGTATTTTCTCCCTATTTGTAGCTTGTCTTCTGATTCTCTTGAGACAATTCACATTTAAAGTTTTTATTTATTTTTGGGACAGAGAGAGACAGAGCATGAACGGGGGAGGGGCAGAGAGAGAGGGAGACACAGAATCGGAAACAGGCTCCAGGCTCTGAGCAGTCAGCCCAGAGCCTGACGCGGGGCTCGAACTCGCGGACCGTGAGATCGTGACCTGGCTGAAGTCGGACGCTTAACCGACTGCGCCACCCAGGCGCCCCAGACAATTCACATTTAAAGTGATTACTAATATCACTGGATTAATATTCACCATACTTGTAACTTTTTCCTATTTTTATTCTTGTTCTTTATTTGTCTGTCCCCTTTTTTCTGCCTCCTCTGGTTTTAACTGAGGATTTTTGTATGATTCCATTTTAACTTGATCTCTTTTTGAAGAAAAGTTTTGCTGTTATTAGTTATATTAGTGGTTCTCAGCTGACAATGATTTTGCTCCCTAGGTGACATCTGGCAATGCCTGGAGACATTTTTCATTGTCATAGCTGTGAGAGTGTTACTGGTATTAGCAGGTAGGGGCTGGTGATGCTGCTGAATATCCTACAATGCATACTACTGTCTTCCCCAGCAAAGAATGATCTAATCCAAACTGTCAGTGGTTCCACATGTGTTCCCCTTTGTTCACTGTGTAAAAGTAGTTCTACCTCCTTCTGCTGATCAGGGTCAGTTGCCTTTTCCACAATGGTGACTGTTTCTGTCATCGGCAGGATGCTAGTGAGGAGCCGTAGCTTGTAGTTCAGTGGGAACTTGTATTCTTTGGCAAGAGTGTAGCCCGTTTGGGGACTAGAACCTTCTACCTTGCAGAGTCCAGAGTTGCAGGCATGGGGAGCACAAATTTGGTCATGGGAGACATGGTAAATGGGCCACTCCTTCTTCTCCTCTTTAGTTTCCAGACCCTGGAGGATGTTCTGTTCCACTGCAGCTTACCCTCTTCCCCAACTTAGCTGACCGATTGCCTCTTGGCCATCTGCACTCCAGTCTCACTTTGTGGCTCTTCAGTTCTGTCTCCTCTGTCTCCTACTTGGATTAGTTTTGCCTCCTCAGGGTGCCACTAAGCTCCTGCCACTGGGTCCCTGACTTCCCCCTCTGGGAAGCTTCACTGATTCCTCAGGAAGCTCAGACCAGCACCTCAGACTTTCCGTCTAGTGTTACTGAATGCCTCCCCAGATCTTTGCTCAGATAAAATGTCCTGAGACAATAACTTAACAAGAATAGGGAAGACTTTTGGAGGAGGAACCTGTACTGCTGAGTTCATTTATCTGTCTAATTCTTGTTATATTAATGCTTTGGTTAGAATGGGATATTTTATAGGATATACCAAGAGGCCTGCTAGGACTGGTTGTTTTGTTGTTGTTGTTGTTGTTGTTATTGTTGTTTGTTTTGAATGAATAATTATTCACAGTGCTCAAAGTTCAAAAGGCACAAAACAATATTCAATGAAATGTTTCCCTCCTACCTCTATTTTCCAGCCACCCAATTCCCCCCCCCCCTTTTTCCAAGGTTTATTTATTTTTTTGAGGGGGGGAGGGGAGGAGAGAAAGGGAGATACAGAATCTGAAGCAGGCTCCAGGCTGATGCAGGGCTCAAACTCACAGGCCATGAGATCATGACCTGAACCAAAGTCAGCCACTTAACCAACTGAGCTACCCAGGTACCCCAGTTAATTTGTGTTTTTAATTTCATTCATCTTGGAGATTTTTCCATATCGGCTTCATTAACTTTAATGTCTACACAATCATTGGATAAATGCATCATAATTTATTTAACTATTCCTCTGTTGACAGACATTTAGGTTGTTTTCATCTTTTTTTTTTTTTTACGTTTGTTTATATTTATTTTGAGAGAGAGAGAATTTGATGTGGGGCTTGATCCCTCACACCATAAGATCATGACCTGAGCCAAAATCAAGAGCCAGGTGGTTAACTGACTGAGCCCCCCGGTGCCCCAAAGTTGGTTCCATCTTTGACAAGACTGCCACAAACCTCGTTCATGAGTCTTTGTGCAAATGCGCTAGTATATGTTTACAATAAGCTCCTAAAAGTAGAATTGCTGGGTCAAAAACTACGTGTATTTTAAAATTTTGATTGATGTTGACTGACTATTCAGATAACAGGTCAAACTAGCTCTCATGGGAGGAAGTGAGGCCCCTAGAGCCAATTCCTCCTCAGTCCTCCCATGACACACATTCCAGCATTGCACAGGACTCACCATTTTTTGACATTTGGTCTGACTTGCTGATACGGGTCTCAAGATGTCTCTATTGGCAAGATCTTCCTAAAGTTATATTTTATTCTATAGAAGGTGTTCATCACAATCTGCCTAGTCATGTCCCTATTGAGGTTGCGACAAAATGTAGCTAAGCAGATGACCTTATAGAGAGCATTTTGGTGAACAGGTCAAATTGTGTTTTTTGTCAAGTAGTTTGTCAAGTAGTTACTATTTGCCGAAGCAAATAATGATAGCTAACACTTGCTATGAGCCAGGCACTGCTCTAAACCATTGTGATGTATTTTCTCAAAAATCCTGAGTTAGGTATCATTATTATTAGCTTAATTTTATACATGTGAAGGCTTAGGCATACAGGTAGACAATATTTCCTGGGTCCTAGACCTGATAAGAGATGGGGCTGGAGTTAAAACCCAGTCATTCCAGACATTCTAGGGGCACCTGGCTGGCTCAGTCAACAGAACATATGACTCTTGTTCTTGAGGCTGTGAGTTCAAGCCCCACATTGGGTGTGTAGAGTTTACCTAAAAAACAAAAACAATGGGGCACCTGGGTGGCTCAGTTGGTTAAGCCTCCAACTTTGGCTCAGGTCATGATCTTACCGTTTGTGAGTTCCATCCCTGCATGGGGCTATGTACTGATGGTGTGGAGCTGCTTGAGATTCTCACTTTTCCCCCACCCCCCACCCCCATTCTCTGCCCCTCACCCAACTTGCTTTCTCTTTCTCTCAGAATAAATAAATAAACTTTAAAAAACAAAAACAAAAACCCAGTCAATCTAGCTCCAGTCAGTAGTCCCATATTGAGGCATTTGGTTCAATGGGTAAGTTTATTTACTTATTTTTATTTAAATCCAAGTTAGTCAGCATATAGTGTAATAATGATTTCAGGAATAGAATTTAGTGATTCATCACTCACACGTAACACCCAGTGCTCATCCCAACAAGTGCCCTCCTTAATGCCCATCACCCATTTAGCCCATCCCCCCACCCAACACCCTGCCAACAACCCTCAGTTTGTTGTCTGTATTTAAAAGTCTCTTATGGTTTGTCTCCCTCTCTGTTTTTATCTTATTTTTGCTTCCCTTCCCCTATGTTCATCTGTTTTGTTTCTTAAATTCCACATATGAGTGAAGTCATATGATATTTGTCTTTCTCTGACTGACTTATTTTGCTTAGCATAATACATTCTAGTTCCATCTACAAAGGGTAAGTACATTTACAAGTAAGATGCTGTTGGGGCGCCTGACTGGCTCAGTTGGAAGAACTGGCAACTCCCGATCTTGGGGTTGTGAGTTTGAGCTCCACGTTGGGAGTATAGATTGCTTGAAAATCTTAAAAAAAAAAAAAAAAAAAAAAGTTATCAAATTACTCTCCAGGAAGGCTGTGACAGTCTCTGTCCCACCAGAGTGAAGGTGGAGGCCCTTTTTTCTTTCAAGCAGTATGTCTTTTTTACTTCCATATCCTGGCTGTAGAGGATATGAAAATGAAATACACCCAGCATACAGTCCAGCATAAAGTAGGCAGGTGCTCCCCCAACTGCTGACTAAGAAAATGGATAGATGGATGGATGGATGGATGGATGGTTGAAGGGGGGCAGACAAGTCTGGAGAGAGGGCGCCTAGGTGTCTCAGAGGAACCATTGCCCGGTTCGGTGCCCTACTTGGAAAACTCATTCACACAAGTGTGAAGTGTTTGTTATTTTTCTGCTCTTACCTCAGCTAGCTGCTTGGGTGCTGTCGCCCCTTCTTTTAGGTACCTGCTAAAGCGTCTCCCTCTGAGAGGCCTTCCCTGACAACACTGCAGAAAATAACAATCCCCACTCCACTCTACAACTCCTTATCCCCTTACTCTGCTTTACATAGCATTTATTCCCTCTGACATCCATGTGCTGCTTTTTACTACTTCTATCTTATTGCTCGTCTTTCCTGCCTCCCCTCCCTGCACCCGCAACAGAATATAAACCTCACAAGAGCCTGGGCTTTGTTTTGTTCACTCATTTATCCCCAGTGCCAAGGACATTTCCTGGCATTAGCAGGCTTTCAATCAATATTTGGTGAATACGGTATTTATTATGCACTGTTCCAGGAAGTGACGGTGCAGCAGCCGGCAAGACAGAGGACCTGCCCTCAGGGCCCAACGCGAATCCTGCTGGGGGTAGCAGCCAAAGAGCTTCTCCCTACTCTGGGCTCAAGGTCCCTCGGCTTCTTTCTGAGGAAGTGTGACCAGCGGCGACGCCCTCCGCGTCTGCCGGCCACGCCCCCGGCAGCCGGCCTGCGCCGCAGCGCCCCCTGGCGGGCCTCGTTGGCCCGGCGTCCCTGCCGCGCGAGTCGGCGCCTCGCTCGGCTGCGCGCAGGACCTACCCCCTGGCCTGGCGCGCTGGGAACCCCGGGAGCTCCGGGCCCGTTTCCTGCCGGCATTCAGACACTTCTGCTTCTGCCCCAGGCGGGAAGAGGAAGGAGGGCAGAGGGAGGGCGGAGCGCAGGGCGAGGCTGGCGGGGAAAAGGGAGGAAGGTCGGGGTTCTGGCCTCTTCTCCCACCTTGTCATCCACAAACGTGACTTTTCAAGCGTGAGGTCTCCTCATTTTTGGACGGCCTGGCTTCTTCCCCGGGCCCACCTCGGGTCTCATCTGACCCCCCTTCTCCGCGCGGAAGGAGGTCAGAAGGCGGGGCCGAGGGCTGTTCCAGTGTCCTCGCGGGGACCTGATGTCCCTGCCCGGTACTAGAGTTTGGGGGGTAAAAGCAAGCGGTGCCTTTGCATTTGGGTCGAGTTCTACGGGTTCACCGGCACTAGGCGCGTCCCGGCGTGCGCCGCGTGGGTGGACGCCCTGCCCCCAGACCTTAGGGGAAGGCAAAGCCGGCAGCAGTGGGAGCAGAGGTTAGGGTGACACCTGGCGGCCGCAGGCTTCGAACCAGACATACCTTAGGGGTCACTTGCCCGAGGGATCCTGGTTTTGGGCGTCTCTTTCTAGGCCAGCCCCTAAAGCAGATCCTCAGTCTACTTCACTTAGTGGCTGGGAGCCTGGATCTTTGGAAATTTGCACGATTAGGTGGGGATCGGTTTTGAAGAGCTGAGGAATGACAAAACAGGATAGTTCTTGGTGTTGGAACTCAAGTTTCTTGCCTTCGTGGTTGGTGTAGTGGCCCTCTGTAGTCCCCTCCTCACCCCATCTATATATTTTTTTTATTTTTCTAATTTGTAATTTTTTATTTTAGAGCGAGTTAGAGCACGAGCCGGGGAGAGGAGCGGGGGAAAGATTGAGAGAGAATCTCAATCAGGCTCCATGCCCAGCCCTGAGCCGACTGTGGGGCTCCATCCCACGACCCTGGGATCCTGACCTGAGCTGACATCAAGAGGCCGCAATCAACCCACTGAACCACCCAGGTGTTCCCTATATTGTTCTTTTTATTCTAATCTTGAAAGGGCCTTTGTGATTATAAAAATGATGCATAGTCATTGTGAAAAAAAAAAAAAGGGAAAAGAAAATACTGTTTCCGTTGGAAGTCCTCCCCTTCCCTTGAACATAGGCCTGTGATCCCTGGGAGTGCAGGTGTGCTAGTTCTCTTTCCGTCATCCTGGCAGGAGCCTTCCGTTAAGGGTCAAGTCCACACCCTTCCTGATGTTGGCAGGATTGGCCCATCCACCCCAAGGTTGGAACCCTGCTAGAGGCAGCTTTATAGCTGGTGGAGCCCTCCCATCAGAGGGTGGCAAGGGGCTTCCCCCAAGGTTTCTCACTGTCTCTTTTTGATTAAATTTGATTAAATTTTTTGTCCTTTTTGTCCTCATAAGGTTGTTGCCTACTCAAAGACAATTTTATTTTATTGTAGTAGATTTACCTTAATGTATTATTGGTAGCCACTCTTACCATGGGTGATTCCCTTTTTCAGTTGATGGGCCAGATCCCAGGTCTGGGGCGGGAGAAACCAAAGGTTGTGGGCCGCTCTCCTGGTTTGTTATGCTATCCTTGTTTTCTACCTTACATAGTATGAGACTGTATTTGTTTGTTCCTCATAAGCCCACAAAAATAGCCAGTTCAACAATTCTGCAAATATCATGCTCCAAAACTTCGGTGTTCTCTTTCAAAGAGCTGACAATCTGGGCGTGTCATGCAGTTTATTGAGAAAGCCTATGGGTAGACAGAGTGGGGACAAGTCTGGGTGCAGAGTCTGAGGTTCCCAGAGATTCCCACTCGTATGCGGCCTAGAGCCATTGTCTCATGTAGTGGTTCCCAGGTTTTTGGAGTTCATGAGCCTGTGAAGTATCCCCTATAGTTATTGGGGAAACAACACAGACTTGCTTTGGCACATCAGGACATTGGCCAAAACAAATGCTATGATCACTTCAGAAAAGAAGGGGGCATTTTAACACCAAGAATCTCTAAATGGAAGTTTTTCGTATTTCACTAAGGACTGGTGGAACAGGCAAGGACAGTATGGGTCCTATCGGGCATCTAGGAGCCCTGGATGATTCCCTTCACCAGGGGCTGGCTGCCGTGAGCACCCTGAGGCCTTGGTGATCAGGGAGGGACATCCACTCAGAGTGGAAGTCTCTGAAAACGCAGGCTTCACAGTATCAAGCTCCGTGTTTCACGTCCCTGCTCTGTGGCTGGGCACCATCTCTGGACTTTGGGACCTTCGGGACAGGTCTCTGTCTACTTCCCACATTGTTTTGTGGTTCTGACTGCCCACTCAATGACTAGCTGGCTAAGGATAGGCACCTTGATAGACGTGACTGCTGGCAGTCCGGCATGGTGGCCGATACTCAGCAGGTGCTTACAACATGTTTATTGCCGGAATAAAGTATACTCACTTTCCCCCTTTTGTATTTCCAATTAAATAATTAAGGAAGTACTCTCTGTAAGCTACTTTAAAATGAGAGAGGAAATGGCTAATTTCATGCTGAGAGAGGAAAAATATTTGTTAGTTTTCCCACAGGCTACTTTATAACCACTTGATTTCCTTTAAGTTGTGTATTTTCTGTTGCGCAATCTACACTCCTCAAAAGAGAGGTACTCATGCCTTTCACTGTCCCACCGTCTAGAATAGGGATTCTTGGGGTGCCTGGGTGGCTCAGTTAGTTAAGCGTCTTTGACTCAAGTCATGATCTCGAGGTTCCTGGGTTTGAGCCCTGTGTCAGGCTCTGTGCTGTCAGCGCTTGTGTGATTCTGTGTCTCCCTCTCTCTCTGCCTCTCCCCCTACCCCTCAAAAATAAATAAACATAATTTTATTTTTTTATTTTTTAGAATAGGGATTCTCGGCCTCACTGCCCATTAGGAGAGTGGGAGGTTAAAATATTGACACTCAGGGCCCTTCCTCTGATGAACAGAATCAGGGTCTTGGGGTGGGGGGGTAAGGTGGGGGCTGGAGGTCTGAATGTTGGTTTTTGTTTGTTTTTTAAATCAGTTTTACCAGCGATTCTAATGTGCATCCGTAACTGAGAACCCGTAGCCTAGATGCATCTTTTGGTGCTCTAGCAACTGAGTAAGAGGAAGGGATGAGGTAGGAGGAAGTTATGGACAAGGATAGGAGACTGGGGTTTCAGACCTGGTCCCCCACTTATTGTGGTTTCTGCGGTTTAAGCCCTTGGTTTTGTCTTTTGTAAAGTGGGGATGATGATGACTGCCTATAGGGTTGTTTTGGGGATTATCTGAGTGCCTGGCACTGAGTAACAGGTTGTGATGGTTATTTTAAACTTTTTTTTTTTTTTTCAACGTTTATTTATTTTTGGGACAGAGAGAGACAGAGCATGAACGGGGGAGGGGCAGAGAGAGAGGGAGACACAGAATGGGAAACAGGCTCCAGGCTCTGAGCCATCAGCCCAGAGCCCGACGCGGGGCTCGAACTCACGGACCACGAGATCGTGACCTGGCTGAAGTCGGACACTTAACCGACTGCGCCACCCAGGCGCCCCTTTGTGATGGTTATTTTAATTACTTACTCAACTAATTTATTTTTGAGTGGGCTCTGCACCCAGCATGGGGCTTGAACTCACAACCCCGAGAACGAGTCCCATGCTGTACCACTGAACCAGCCAGGTGCCCCTGTGATTTCTTTTCTTTTCTTTCTTTTTTTTTTTTTTAATGTGTCACTTGTCTAGGTTACGATACCCAGCTCTTTGGTCAAACACCAGTCTAGATGCTGCTCTGTGGTTATTTTTTAGATGTGATTGACATTGAATAAAGCAGATTACCTTTCAGTAATGTGAGAGAGCCTCGAAACAGATGAAGGTCTTGGAGGAAAAGACTGCAGTCCCCTCAGGAGGAAGAAAGTCTGCTTCAGACTGCCTTTGGACTTGAGATTGCAACATGGACTCCTGCTGCAATTTCCAGCCTGGTGGTATGTATGCCTTACAGGATTCAGGATTTCAGACTGGCCAGACCCCAAAATCTCATGAGCCAATTCCTTAAAATCTCTCACCTTTTGCACTGGAGAACTTTGACCAGTGTTCCGTAAATAATGGCTCCTGCTGTTATCATCTAACTCAGCAGTGGCTCCGGCTGGTTTGGGTTAAAAAGGCTGCAGTTTTATAGGTCAGGGCAATAGACATTATTGTGAGGAAGTGATAGCAATGAGCTTCCACTCTGAGATTCCAGTGTGTGAAGTCCAGATGCAAAGATAAACACATGGCACAAAAATCCTTGTGTCTTTCTCATCTGAAATATAGAGGTTTCCCTCAGGAGGGGAGTCCTATAGCACATGGCACAGAGCCCCAGACTTGGGGATCGAGAGGCTTGCCTTTGGCTCCTGGCTCTGTCACCAACTTATTGTGTGACCTTGGGCAAGTCCCCTGCCTTCTCAGGTTTTTGGCTTCCTGAGGGACTTGGGCTGTGTGATGTGTGAGGGGCTTTTGGTCGCAGAGCCTCTGAGTCTAGAGTTTCCTCTGGTGCTTCGACTTGCAAAGCACATTTCCCACCAGTTTGTTTACCTGCTGGAGTTTGGTTTCTGCTTCCTAAGTTGTTGCAGGTTGAGGCACTTATATTTATGCTCAGGGGAGAGGCCACATGACTGAACTGTGGATGTCCTATCCTGGCTTGAGAGGATGCCTCAGACCTCACCCTTAGCTGTCCCCAGGCTCCTAGCCGCTAGGAGGCTCCAGGAAGAGCCTGGCTCCTATAGGTCCCTGCTGCTGGGATTCCCTTCCAAGTTTACTCACGCACACCGGACTTTCCCTTCCCTGCCAGCGTGCCCGGGAGAGGTCTGAGACCACACACAGAGGACCTAATGCCATTCCACAAATACACTGAGAGAAACAGCGCAGCTGTGGTCCTCTTCAAATGATACCGATTCTGACTAATCCCCATCCTGCTTGATGTCAGGGCCCTTGTGACATTGGTCCCCACACATTACAGCCGAGTTGTTTGCTGTCCCTTTGGGCCTGGCATCGCTGCTGTCTCACTGCCATGCTGGTGAAGCTGGGAGCCCCAGTGTAGCATGTGGCTGTTCCCTCTGAGCCTCTGCCTCCTCCCCAGGGCATCCTCAGGAACATTACTAAACTAAAGTCCACTGAGCCTTTCCCGCCGGTGGGTGTTAAGGGTACCCAGCTCTAACCCTGACTTCAGTGACTTCAGTCTCTATCTGCAGAATGCAAGACCTCAGTTTGCTGCAGAGCTATCCTGTCCCCACAGTGCCGCCCGACTCACCAGGGGAATTTTCAGAGAACTCATAAACACATTTCTCCCACCTTGGTCTGCTCTGGACTGCCCTGCCCCCTTGTGGAACTTTGCTGCCTATGAAGTCACTTGAGGGTGGTGGCTCTTCCCTATCCTGGCTTGAGGCTATTTTCAATCCAGGGGGCATCTGCCAAGCCGTCAAAGTGGCAGTCCTCAAGGATCCACAGGGACCTCACAGTTGTGGTCTCACTGCAGCCGGGCTGTGACCTTGGCAGGGGTAGGAGGATGCTCCCTCCCTCGCATCGGGGTTGCATCTGGTGACCTGGGCACGGATGCGGTACTGCTGGTAGTTGGGGGTCTTAGGACCCTCCTGATGAAGATTTCTAACTCAGCCTGTGGCTGCATAGGATCCCGGCACATATCCGTGATGACCCGACTCCTCAGACAGCCCTGACTCCTTAGACAGCTAACACACGTTAGCCGGGAGTCTGCTGTTTGCAGTGATGGAAACTCAAGCTGCTCAAAAAAATTGTTTTAAAGGAAATTTATTGGGGCATCTGGGTGGCTCAGTCGGTTAAACATCCAGCTTCAGCTCAGGTCATGATCTCAAAGTTTGTGAGTTCGAGCCCCGCATCAGGCTCTGTGCTGATGGCTCGGAGCCTGGAGCCTGCTTCAGATTCTGTGTCTCTGTCTCTCCCTGCCTCTCCCCAGCTCATATTCCCTTTCTCTTTCTCTCTGTCAAAAAAAAAAAAAAAAAAAAAAAAAAAAATTGAAAAATTTTAAAGGAAATGTATTACTTTATATCACTGAAAACTCATGGCAAGTCTTCAGGTATGGCTGGAGCCATGAGCTCAAACATTGTGGTCAGAACTCAGTCCTTTCTTTTGTGTTGGCTTCAATCAGGCTGACTTTTTCCACTTGGCTGACCCCAAAACTTCCAGGTTTTTATCTTCCTCATAGCCACCAGTCTTGGTGGAACGGGATCTTCCCTTTGTCTTTAGTCCCCACAAAAGTTCTGGAATTAGGTCTCCTTGGCATATAATTCACTTGCCTGCTACCAAAGCAATCTGTGTGGAAGATGGGTTGAAATCAATATCCTCTCCCATGAGAATAGAGGTGGCCCCATCTGGACCACTGAAATGAGAGTGAGGGGAGGTCATTCTCCCATAGAACATCAAGGTTCTCAGGGCGCCTGGCTAGCCCAGTTGGTGGAAAGTGCGACTCTTGATCTCGGGGTTGTGAGTTTGAGCCCCATGTTGGGTGTAGAGATTAGTTAAAAATAAAATCTTTAAAAAAAAAGGAAGGACGTCAAGGTTCTCTTAGAAGAAGAAAGGAGAATAGATGCCAGATAGAAACAATTTCAGTGTGCGCCTCCTCTAGGCATACCTGCATTCCTGCATTGAGAACACGTGGGGCTTAAGCTGGGCCTCCCAGCTACAGCTAAATGCCAGTACAGGAGAGGTGTGAGGACTTGTCCAGTAAGAGGCACAGGTAGCAAAGGGGGTGAGAGTTCAGAGGAGAGGGTGAAGGGACTACAGCTGTATCGTAGAGCGATGCTTCTCAAATTTTAATATGCGTGTGAATTGCCTTGGATCTTGTTAAAATGTAGATTCTGATTCAAAGTCTTAGGGCAGTGGTTCTCAACCAGGGGTGATTTTGTCCCCCAGGAGACACATGGCAGTGGCTGGAGACATTTTTGGTTGTCACAGCTGAGGAAGGGAGCTACCGGCATCTAACAGGTAGAGACTACTGTTGAAGAACAAAAATTCAACTCAGTAAGTATGAAGATCTAATTGGCTTTATTAAGTGATTCATGAACCAGGCAGCATTTCATTTAGCAAGCAGAAGGGAGCTCTGGGGAGTTACACAAAATTGTGAGTTTTTATGGGAAGGAGGGTGGGGTAAGAAAGTTATTAGTGAAGGAAAAGATAGGATTGTTCACAACAAGGGTAGCTTCCCTTACAGGGAAAGAGAGGGAGTCTTATTAGGTGGATTACTTCATCTTCCTTTGGGGGATGGAGAGGGCCTATGTGACATGTTACCTCATCGGTGCTTCTCAGAAAATTCCTGACTGATTGGTTGAGACATTTCTTTCTTTTCTTTTTTAAGTTTAGCTGTTGTTTTTGTTTGTTTGTTTGTTTGTTTTGACAACGACAGAAAGCACAGGGGAGGGGCAGAGAGAGAGAGAGAGAGAGAGAGAATCCCAAGCAGGCTCTGTGCTGCCAATGCAGAACCCAACACGGAGCTTGAACTCCCAAACCATGAGATCATGACCTGAGCCAAAGTCAGACGCTTAACTGCCTGAGCCACCCAGGCCCCCCTCTTGTTTTTTTTAAGCTTATTTTTTTATTTTGAGAGGGGGAGAAGCAGAGAGAGAGAGTGAGAGAAAGAGAGTCTCAAGCAGGTTCTGTGCTGTCAGCCAGAACCGGAGGAGGGTCTTGATCTCAGGAACCGTGAGATCATGACCTCGGCAGAAAGCAAGAGTCAGAAGCTTACCCGACTGAGCCACCCAGGTGCCTGGAGACTTACATTTCAGGGGGAGATTGAAACTGCAGTTAGGTCAGGTAAGCTCCGGGTTTGGTGACTTGGCCTGGCCCAAGTGATGCCATTTTGGGCATATGGTTTTCTTTTTAACACCAGGAATGTTGCTAAACATCTTCCAGCATACGGGACAGCCCTTTACAACAAAGAATGATTTGGTCCCAAATATCGGTAGTGCTGTGGTGATCTGGAGAACATGGAACTAAGGGAGGACTTTGAAGCAGAGGAAATGTCCAAGCAAAGGAACTGAAGGAGGAAAGTGTCTGGTTGATGGGGGCAAGTCACAGGCAGTCTGGCGGCAGGGGAGGGTGCACGCTGATGGAGTCTTAACACTATATATATCCTGGGTTGGAAGGAAGCCCAAAGGTTGCCCACAACTTTGCTGCTGAAAGTGTGCTCCAGAGGATCTGCAAGGGTATTGCCTGTGAGTGTTTTAGGACTGCAGGCCCCACTCTAGATCTTCTGAATTAACACCTGCATTTTCATAAGCTCTAGGTGGTTTGCATGCATGTTAAAGTTGGATAAACACTGGCCTATAGCAACTCCTTGGGATGAGTTGACTAACTAGTTGGTACTTATTGAGCACCGACTATATGCTCAGAATTGAATTAGATAGGGTTGACTTACCTGGAGTGCACGTTTGGTTATAGAAAAGCAAAATGAATTTCAGGTGTCAGACCTAATGGGAAGTGCCCTGCCCCATCCCTACTGGGACTTCCCAAAGGGGCACATTTCAACAGTCGGGTTTTGTGGCAAGTGACTCTGTTCCCTGTCTTGGTCAGAGCCGATTGGAGCTGGGGTAGCTCATTTCCCCAGGGCAGCCACTCCAGATGCTGGCCAGGCCAGCAACCTCTCAGGTGGCTTGTCTTGGCAGGATTATCAGCCCCAAACAGAGTCACTAGTCTTGGCGATTGGAATTAGGAATTTCCAAAAGAGGTTGTCAATTTGCAGAGGAAGTGGGAATTGGAGGGGCCTCAGTGGCCAGTAAACCCAGGAGGGACCCAGTTGAGAAAGTAGAGACTAGGGGGACATGCTGAGAAGCAGGGAGTCCCTGGGGGAGACCAGGCAGTCCAGGAGAGACAAGGCCAGACCACAGAGAAACCTCTGATCTTGAGGGTAGTCTGGTCTCCAGGCCATGGAATTGAGTCCCTTTTTCTTTCCCCAAAGAAATTTCAGAGTCTAACTAAAACACTATCATTTGACAATTGTCATTTAACTAATTTACTTAAGTCTATAGACATAGGGGCGCCTGGCTGACTCAGTCAGTGGAGCATGTGATGCTTGATCTCTGGGTGTAAGTTCGAGTCCCACATTGGATGTAGAGATTACTTAAAAATAAAATCTTAGGGGCGCCTGGGTGGCGCAGTCGGTTAAGCGTCCGACTTCAGCCAGGTCACGATCTCGCGGTCCGTGAGTTCGAGCCCCGCGTCGGGCTCTGGGCTGATGGCTCGGAGCCTGGAGCTTGTTTCCGATTCTGTGTCTCCCTCTCTCTCTGCCCCTCCCCCGTTCATGCTCTGTCTCTCTGTCCCAAAAATAAATAAACGTTGAAAAAAAAAAAAATTTAAAAAAAAAAAAAAAAAAAATAAATAAAATCTTAAAAAACTATAGACATATTTAAAGAAGAGTAATAATATTCCAAGTGTGCATGGCGGCGGGGAGGAAAATTTCAAATTGCTTTCACTTTAGCTCACATTCATTACTTTATTGGTATATTCCCCTTTAAGATTATGGTGCTAGCTGCCCCCCAGCCAATTCCCCCCTCTCCTTCTTCAGAGAACCCTAATTTTGCTCAGGGATGCAGGTTTAGGGATGCAACTCAAATACTGCAGAGACCCTGGCTCCACTCTGGGCCAGACCCCAATTTGTCTGAGCCAGCCACAGTGGTCTCATTTTTTTGCCAGCAAATAGGAACACGCGTGTGGCTCAGCCTTGGCCCATGAGATGAGCAGGGAGGTCTGCTGAGGGCTTCTGGGAAAGTGGTCCAGACTCCTAAGAGAGAGCCTCAAAGAAATGGGTCCTTTTCCCATTGGACATTTTATTTATTTTATTTTTTAAAAATGTTTATGTACTGGGGCACCTGGGTGGCTCAGTCGGTTAAGCGTCCGACTTTGGCTCAGGTCATGATCTCATGGTCCGTGGATTCAAGCCCTGCGTCAGGCTCTGTGCTGACAGCTCAGAGCCTGGAGCCTGCTTCAGATTCTATGTCTCCCTCTCTCTCTGACCCTCCCTTACTCCCACTCTGTCTCTCTCCTCTCAAGAATAAATAAACATTAAAAAAATGTTTATGTATTTTTGAGGAGAGAGAGAGAGAGAGAGAGAGAGAGAGAGAGAGAGAGCGCACATGGGATGAGGGGCAGAGAGACAGGGGGACAGAGGATCCAAAGCAGGCTCTGTGCTGACAGCAGAAAGTCGGATGCAGGGCTCAAACCCACAAACCATGAGATCATCACCTGAGCCGAAGTTGGACACTTAATGCTTAACCGACTGAGCTACCCAGGTACCCCTATTTTTTAAAATTTTATTTTAGAGGGAGACAGAGCATGAGTGGGGGAGAGGGGCAGAAGGAGAGAGAGAGAGAGAGGGAGAATCTGAAGCAGGCTCCACGCTGAACCAACATACGGTTCCATCCCATGACTTGGATCATGACCTGAGCTGAAATCAAGAGTCAGACATTCAAGTGACTGAGCCATCCGGGAGCCCCTCCCATTGGACATTTTAAAATCTAAATGTGATGCTTGGACCTGCTATAGTCCACAGAGGTAAAAGCTAACAAGTAGCAGGGCTCCTGCTCAAGTCTTTGAGTGACTGTATCCAGAGCCTGGAGCCACTAACCTCAAAGTCTTCTCTTTTGTGAAATAGTAAAGCCCTCACTGTTTAAATTCTTAAAGTGATTTGGAAGTATTGTAATTGATGCAGAGATACAGCAGGTTATTAATCACAACTAGATTAATATAGTCCTGAATCAGAAGAGATTTTAGCGGTCATCTATCAATGCAATTCTACTCTAAGCTCACACAGGGAGAGGGCATGAATGTGATGTCACTTCTGTTCCAAGGCTGGTATTTACAAGATGCGTGCATGACCTTGCACAAGTTATTTAAGTTTGTTCAGCCTAACTTTTCTCATATAATAATAGGAAATATAATATAGTTTATGGGAATTCAGTGAGATAACATTGTATTAGGTCTGTTACAGACTAGGTACCCAGTAAAAAGTAGCTGTTATGGTTATTATCCAGATGAAAAAGGTTTGGCCTTTGTTTCAATGATATCATAATGAAGAAGTATTGAAAAGACAAGCAACTATTAAATACAAAGCAAGATGAAAGTGAGTGAAGTTGTAGGAATCTAGGGATGCATGATATTAAGAGTTCAGAAGTAAGAAAAGCTTGATGAACAAAAGGGGAGTTGGGATGGATGATAGTTGATTTTTATTTATTTTTATAATGTCCTGGCTTTTTCACATTCCCTGCAAAAAATATCTATTGCCTATATAATCACACAAAAGTTATTAAAATATAGTATACACTCAACAATTAACATTTTTTCATGTTTATTTTTGAGAGAGAAAGAGACAGAGCATGAGCAGGGGAGGGGCAGAGAGAGAGGGAGACACAGAATGGGAAGCAGGCTCCAGGCTCTGAGCTGTCAGCACAGAGCCTGACACGGGGCTCGAACCCACAAACAGTGAGATCATGACCTGAGCTAGAGTCCCACACTTGACCAACTGAGCCACCCAGGCACCCCTCAACAATTTAAAGGAAAGAAACAAATATCAAAGATCCCCACTGCAATGTGTTCGTTCGTTCTTTCTTTTCTTTCTCTCTCTCTCTCTCTCTCTCTCTCTCTCTCTCTTTCTTTCTTTCTTTCTTTTGTTTACTTATTTTGAGAGAGAAAGAGGGAAAGGGAGGGACAGAGAGAGAGGGAGACAGAATCCCAAGCAGGCTCCTTGTTGTCAGTGCAGAGCTTGACTCCCCCAGGAACCATGAGAACATGACCTGAGCCAAAATCAAGTCGGTTGCTCAACCGACTGAGCCACCCAGGTGCCCCTGTTCTTTCTTAATAGTGAAAAATTTGGGGGGGGGGGTGCCTGGGTGGCTCCGTTGGTTAAGTGTCTGACTTTTTTTTTTTTTTTTAAGCTTATTTATTTTTTGAGAGAAAGAGAGAGCGGACAGGGGAGGAGCAGAGAAAGAGTGTGAAAGAGAATTCCAAGCAGGCTCTGTGTTGTCAGAGCAAATGCCGCGGATACCGGGCTGGAACTCACGAACCCATGAGATCATGACCTGAGCCGAAATCGAGTCTAAGGCTCAACGGACGGAGCCACCCGGGCGCCCCCAAGTGTCCGTCCGCCCCCAAGTGTCCGTCCTCCTCTTGATCTCAGCTCAGATCTTGATCTTGGGGTTGTGAGTTCAAGCCCCACGTTGGGCTCCGCGCTTGGCGTGGAGGAGCCCCCTGAACCAACTTCCACTGAAAAGATGAGGCCTGGAAGTGCCCTCCGAAGGGCAGTGTCTGACCCCAAGGAGCACCTCCAACGGGGTGATGGCAGGAACCGTGCCTGCCAAGCCGCGGAGGTGAGCTCTTTGGACGGCCTGGGTCGGATCCCGCCACCGGGGCCATCTGCCATCAGGGTGGGGAGGGATGAGTCTCTGGGTGTCGCGGCGCAGGGGCGGGTCAGCTGCGTCCGGTTAGCTGGGACAGGCTCCGCAGCGTAATGGGGACCATGCCCGCGCTAATGGGAAGCAGCCGCGGCGCGGGGCCGAGCCTCTTCCTCCCGCCCCGCCCCAGGGCGGCCGGGATAAAACGGAAGCGCCGCGAGAGGCGCTTTGATTCCAATACGAAACAAATTATTCCTCCCGGAATGGAACAAAATAAGTCAGAGTGGAGTCTCACGGCCGTCATTCCTCCCCGCGAGGCCACTGCCTGCGGCCCCGGGCCTGCAGACCCCGCGACACTTGGCAGGGACCGCGGACTGGGGGGCAGCTCGGCTACGCGGTGGGGACGTTGCAGTCCCCGGCCTCCGGGCCGACAGCCCGCGGGGGGGTGGGGGGGGGTGGGGTGGTCCTAATCCTTTAAGTCAGCTAGGCACCCCGCTGCTGGGCTGGCTCCTGGATGAGCTGAAATCAGCTCCCCGCCAGTGGTCCTCACATTTGGGTAAGGGAGCCTCAGAGTCTCCTGGAGGGCTGGTTAAAGCACGGATTGCTGGGGCCCCTGGGTGGCTCAGTCGGTTGGGTGTCCGACTTCGGCTGAGGCCATGATCTCACAGTTCCTGAGTTCGAACCCCGCGTAGGGTTCCGTGCTCTCAGCTCAGAGCCTGGAGTCTGCTTCGGATTCTGTGTTTCCCTCTCTCTGCCCGTGCCCTGGCTCAACTCTCTCTCTCTCTCTTGAAAATAAACGTTAAAAATTAAAAAAAAAAACAAGAACGAGCCCAGATTGCTGAGCCCCACCCCCAGATTTTCTGATTCTGTAGGTGGAGTGGGGTCTCATAGTTTACGTTTTCCAGGTAATGCTGATGCTGCTGGTCCACAGACACCACTTTGAGAATCACTTGGTAGATATGAATATGCCTAGCTTCACTTTCCTTTGGAGCCTGTTTTTGATTGACCACCTTTGTCCAGCAGTGTACCAAGCAAGTCCCACTCCAAAGCTCAGGGGCTGGAATTTCCCAGCAGCATGTGTAGGTAAGTGGGCAAGTGCTGAAGGCCTTTGAAAAACACTGGTGGGGCACCTGGGTGGCTCAGTCAGTTAAGCAACCAACTTCAGCTCAGGTCATGATCTCACGGTTTGTGGGTTCAAGCCCTGCTGCCATCAGCATGGAGCGGGCTTCAGATCCTCTGTCTCCCTCGCTCTTTGCCCTTCCCCCGCTCATACTGGCTCTTGCTCTCTCTCTCTCCCTCCCTCTCTCTCTCAGAAATAAATAAACATTAAAAAAAACTAAAAAAAAAAAAAAAAAAAAGAAAAGAAAAACACTGGTAACTAACTGCCCTAGGACTCCAGGCAGGGTGATGTTTCTCTCCATATCCCCAGCCTCCAGAGAGGCCCCTGGCTCTGTGTCATTGTGCCTGGGCTGTGAGTCATCTCTGACAGGGAGAGTCTGTGGGGGTGGGGTGGGGTGGGGGATGGGTTATAGGGGGTGGGTGGTGGGGAGGACAGTGGCAGTAATTCTTGCTGGGGTGACATCTGAGGTCATGGAACCTGCTTAGAGATCTAAGAGCCTGGAAGAGGTTAGACTTACTCTGTGTTTCAGGAGTGGGCTATCTGGGACAAGTAAGTGCCTTCCCTCCTTGCATTCCCTAGAGTGGACCAATGGCTCTCAAACTTCAGTGTGGATCAGAATAACCTGGAGGCCTTGGGTTGCTGTTCCCACCCCCTAGAGTTGCTGATTCAGTGTGTCTGAGGTGGTGCTGAGAGTTTGTATTTCAAACAAGATCCCAGGTGATACTGATGGTCTGGGCTCCACACTTTGAAAAGTGCTACCTTAGGCTGTTTTTGGCATCTCCAAGCCCTTTCTGTACCTCAAAGTGGTCATGGTATGTATGCCCAGCCTGTACAGCCTGCATCAGCCACTGGCCTTTGTGTGACTGCCTTTCCCAGTTTTCTGAAGGCAATTTGGTCTTGCCGTCTGTGCTACCTGGTGCTGGGGCCAGGAAACAGTTCTCAGGGTGGTTCAAGCTTGGGAAGAGCAGCATCCCCCAACTCCCACCCCCATTCCTGCATTCAACCAAGCATGACAGCTCCCTTTTCCGTCCTGTCATCCTTTCCCTCTCCCATTTGCTTGAGTCCCAGCCCTGGGCCAGGCTGGGAAGAACAGGAAGCTGAGAAAGGGATCCCTTTCATATGCTGTTGGGATCCACGCAAGGCCAGGCCTAGAGGGGTCGCTGTTGCACTTCTGCCAGTGACTGGATCTCTCGGAGATGATACTTCTCTTTTTACTCTGTGCCTTGCACATCATAGCTGTTTATGAAATATTTGCTGTTTGGCTGATAAATTGTTTGGGAATTCACCAGGAGGGAAAACAAGGCAAAACAAAATGAAGACACTCCTCAAGCTTGCCATGAACTAGGACAAAGTTTTGATCATTGTTAGCTAGCTTGATGAAGGAGGCACAACCTCTCCTCTTTGGTCTCCTGTGTCAGATGCTCCTGGGTGGGAATCCTGAAGCACAGGCCTGTGGGCATGAGCAAACAAGGTCAGTGCGATTCAGCGTTGGGAGCTTTCAGATTGCCCCAACAAGCTGGAGACCTTGGAAAAGAAGGGGCAGGTGGTCTATGGGGGGGGGGGGGGGGGGCTGGGGTCAGTCAACCAAAGCCATGGGGAGGCATCCTTTGTTCTAGTGGTTTAGGATCTCTAGAAAAGGCACGTTTCTTTAGGAATGTAACTGAACATTTATATCAAGAGGTTTAGAAAATGTTAAATGTTAGTAATCATGGCATTTGAAATTTGGATTAAGATGTCACTTTCCAATTTAGATGAAAATCAGTCATATGCAACCCATTAGGTTTTAATTATTATCCTCTTAATTAGTTGTATTTTTGAAGCTGTGTATTTAAGTAATGGCTAAATTGGCTATAGGTTTCCTATTTGGTTATTTATATGATTCTCAACCCTTGCTGTATATTAGATTCACCTGGGTTGCTTTGAAACTCTTGATGGAGTTTTCACCCCAGATGTAGAGCCTGGGTGCAATATTTTTTTTGACTTCCCAGGTGGCATTTGGAGTGCAGCTCACTACTTATTGCATGGTTGGAGGGGCCAGACTGAAGCAAAGCAGAGTTCAGGGGTTGTCTTCTTACCCTCCAATGAGTGCCGTGGCTGCCCTCTCCCCCTAGGAAGAGACCCTCAGAAATACCTACAGGACCTGCCACCTTGCCAGTGGCTCCAGTTGACAGGACCACCGGTGGACCTCCAGGATAAGATCTGACCCAGGTGAGCCAGTTTCTCTCTCACAGGAAAGTGGAATTGGGACTCAGAGATAATAGCTATAATTGAGGTCCTCAAAAAAATTTTTAAACGTTTATTTATTTTTGAGAGATAGTGTGAGCTGGGGAGGGGAGCAGAGAGAGGGGGAGACACAGAATCTGAAGGGGGTTCCAGGCTCTGGGCTGTCAGCACAGATGGTGCTTGAACTCACAAACCGCAAGATCATGACCTGAGCCGAAGTCAGACGCTTAACTGACTGAGCCACCCAGGTGCCCCCTGAGGTCCTCCCTTGGACAGAGCAGAGGAGAGGCTTGAAGAGGCAGCAAGAAAAGTTAGTCTGTGGCAGGAAGCTACCTGGGCTGCCGCCATCACCCCAGCCCCTGTTCTAGCCCTTCAGGAAGTCTGGCTGTCACCCCTCCCAGGGCTCCAGCGCTCCCTTACAAGTCCTTATAACAACCTCTCACCCGCACTGTTTGGTTTAAGCCAGCTCTGGTGGATTTATGTTACTTGTGGCCAAAGAGGACTGACACGTGCACAGACAACAGCACAACAAAAGCACACAAAAACAAACATGTATTCCCCCCACCCCCATACACACACACACTCACACAAACATCTGCTGTTTGAACCAGGCTCTTTGTGAGTCCATGTGGTCCCAAAGGAGGATTCTTTGGAATCTGTATTTTTGTGGAGTCCACTTGGAGAAACTTCAGTTTCCATTCAATTGGGCACAGCGGTGGTTCCCTAATGTGGGTTCATAGTCTTTATCAGAATCATCTGGAGGAACTGACTTATACACACAGACGTGGATCGCCAAGCACCAGCCCCAGAGAGGCAGAAGCTGGACAGTTTGAAGAGGATCTGGAAATCCACTCCTTAAAAACTTTCTCCATGAGATTAAAAAAAATTTTTTTTAACTTTATTTATTTTGGGAGGTGGGGAGGGGCAGAGAGGAGATAGAGAATCCCAAGCAGGCTCCCCGCTGCCAGCACAGAGCCCAACAATGGGCTTGATCTTAGGAAACACAAGATCATGACCTGAGCCCAAATCAAGAGTCAGTCACTTAACCAACTGAGCTACCTAGGCTCCCCTCTCCATGAGATTTTGCTGTGCTGTTGAGTCTCCTGGGATCAGACTGGCTAAATTAATGTGATTTCTGGGGCGCCTGGGTGGCGCAGTCGGTTAAGCATCCGACTTCAGCCAGGTCACGATCTCGCGGTCCGTGAGTTCAAGCCCCGCGTCGGGCTCTGGGCTGATGGCTCAGAGCCTGGAGCCTGTTTCCGATTCTGTGTCTCCCTCTCTCTCTGCCCCTCCCCCGTTCATGCTCTGTCTCTCTCTGTCCCAAAAATAAATAAACGTTGAAAAAAAAATTAAAAAAAAAATTAATGTGATTTCTGAGATTCCTCATTTCTAGATGGAGCTGGTGTCCCTGTCAAGTCTGGGAGATGGCATTTTGTTTGGGAGATGGATAAGAGCCTAGTCTGTGCGCATACAGAGTAGAACTCAGCAAAGTTCAGGCTTGTTGGAGCCCATATATACAAGCAATCAGGCCAAAGGGACCTTTCCAGATTAACTGCCTGAGCTGGTCAAATGAACCAGGTCATTCGCTTTGCCCTCTTAGCTCTGTAGACACAACCAAAAAAAAAAAAAAAAAAAAAAAAAAGTGTGTGTGTGCAAAGGAACAAATGTACCTTTTATTTTAGAAACAAAAATATCATTTCTGACCCAACAATAGCCGGATCCCTGTGAATGAAGGGTTTGCATATTTTCCTGTTTTAACGGTTCTAGTATAAACAGTCCAAGCCCAGGCCTGATTGTCAGAAGGTCCTGAGCAGCCCAACCAGAGTGCTGGAAATGACTCCTTCAGCCCTGAGAACCTGGACCCGGCTTGGTGCCAGGATTTGGGTTTGTGTTTAACAGTAGCAATGGGGTCAGGAGTTGAGGGAGAGGGCAATTGCAGTGATCCCCAAGACCAAAGCTAATGCCAGAAGCAACAGCAGAGGCAGTAGGAGCAGTAACTACCATGTATTGAGGAGTTCTTTGCACAGGCACCGGGCTAAGTGATGTAATTATTCAAATTATTTATTTGAATACTTTAAAAGCTCAATGTGGTAGCATTATTATTCCAATTTAAAGAATGGGGTTCTGAGAGGTTGAGCAGCATTTCTGAGGTCACACAGCTTCTAAGGGGGACGATTCAGGATTCAAATGCAGGCGTGTTTGTCTCCTAACTATTACAAGATACACAGAAACTCAGGGCACAGACACTGTCTTGTATGCCAGCTGGGGGTGTGGAGGTTTGGTCCTAGAAGCACTCCAGGGCAGCTCTCCTGATACATTGCTGGTCCCTGCTTTCTTTCTTTCAAGACCTTTCTCCCAGCACTCCAGCTTCACTGGTCTGCAAAGGGAGACAGCTGTCAGCAGGGACTGGAAGGTCCTTTCCTGGCTCCAGGCAATCCCAAATTTTGGGTGGATCCTTTGTGCCCTGCGGGTGGGACCATGAACTCTCTTTTTTGGGCTAACAAAGGACTCTAGATGTATTGATTAATGACTGATTACATATTTAGGGACCCAGAGAATGAAGCTAAGGAGACTTTCCTGGACCTGAAACAAAGAGATTTGTTCTGTTATATAAAAAATTATGATTCACTCATACGATGGATTATTAAAGGTTCATTGAAAATCATGTTTCAGGGGCGCCTGGGTGGCGCAGTCGGTTAAGCGTCCGACTTCAGCCAGGTCACGATCTCGCGGTCCGGGAGTTCGAGCCCCGTGTCGGGCTCTGGGCTGATGGCTCAGAGCCTGGAGCCTGTTTCCGATTCTGTGTCTCCCTCTCTCTCTGCCCCTCCCCCGTTCATGCTCCGTCTCTCTCTGTCCCAAAAATAAATAAACGTTGAAAAAAAAAAAAAAAAAAGAAAATCATGTTTCAGGGACACCTGACTGGCTCAGTTGGTAGAGCATATGACTCTTGACCTCAGGGTTGTAAGTTTGAGCCCCACGTTGGGTGTAGAGATTACTTAAGTAAAATCTAAAAAAAAAAAAAAAAAAAAAAAAGAAAAAGAAAAAGAAAAGAAAAAAAGAAAATCATGTCTCAATAAGATATGGTGAAAGATTAAAAGATGCAGGATACAAAATTGCAAATTCTATATAAAATATGGCTTTAATCATGTACAATTATATAAAATATGAAAACCAAAATAGAGGGAAGTCACCAAAATGTTAACTGTGGTTACCTCATGGGGGAGGGATGGGATTACCTGTAATTTTGTTTTCTTTTTGAATTTTAATGTTTTATTTCCCCACCTTTCTTCAATCTGAATTATCTTTGTAAAGGAGGGAAAAAGTGAAAATGTGAAAAGTCCTATATATAGCACTGGAAGTAAACAGATATGATTATTGGTTGATTTGTATGTCAGCTTGGATTTCAGTTCACAGAATGTCTTCCCGACTCACCGTCTAGCATTTATTTCAAGAGCGTGGATAGAGGCGTTTTAAATCGGTTCCCTCACCACTAGGCAGAACCTGAGAGAGACTCGGTGCGGGGCAGGTTGCAATCGGCCCCTGCAAGTCCTTGAAGGCTCTTAATTTGGTTCGGGAGACAAGTGCACTATAACTAGAGGCATCCAGGCGCCGAGGCTACCGTTAAAACGGGATTGGAAGTCAATCGGAGCGGAAGGGCAGGGTTTTCTTGGTGTGGGCAGTAACGCACGGGATACCGATCAATGCTATGGTGCTGGAGTAAAGAGGCTTGAGCACAGCCCGGGGCTCTCCCTGAGGTCCCCAGAGTCCACCAGCGGCCTTCAGGGAAACGCCCGATGGACGCCTGCGGGTTTGCGGCTTCCCACGCCCTGTTCCGCTCCTTCCCGAGGGCCAGTCGGCTGGGGAACCCGGCGGAAGCCGCAGAGCAGCTGGATTGCCAATGTAGAGCTCTGGCTCTCCAAGCAGGCCCCTAGTCCCAGCACTTGGAATCTCTGGCGCCGGCGTGGGGATGGGGGAGGGGGGCCCGAGGGGTGGTGCAGGGGCCAGGGATCGAGAAATACGGGAGCGTCCAGGCAGTGGTTGCAAGTGGGGCGGCCACTCCCAGGATCCAGCGAGAGTGGGGCCACTCGCTCTGCGCTGTGGGGTCGCCTTGCCCTGCGTGACCCCCTCGTCGGTACAGCTCCCGGGGCCGCTAAGGGAGGTGGCGATGACGTCGCTTGGTGCCAGCAGAGGGCAGCCTCGAGGCTACGCGGCCACCTGGCGACCTCGCCATACAGTGGGCTCCCTTCCAGCGCCCAGGCTTTGCTGGGTGAGGGTGGCCTTGTAGCGTGGCAACCAGCGATCTCATTCTTCAGGAGTCAGGCGCCGAGGCCCAAGGGCACCTGGCAAATTGTGGTCAATTACACCCCTCCCACAATCTCAGTTTGGGAGACCAAGGGCTTGGGGCCCATAGTAACCAAATGCCCCAGAAGAGGAAGCAAGAAGCAAAACCCTACACACACAGGGAATACCTACCTACCTACCTACCTACCTACCTACCTACCTACCTACAACAGATTCCAAGCGTGTAGGAACCTTTTTAATGATGCTGTGAGAGCTAGGATATTCACGTCCTTGGTGGAGGAAAGTCAGAGGCTAGGAGCTGGGAGGCTCCCAGAGGCGTGCAGGAGACGAGGCTCAAGCCACAGCCTGGAGATCTGCACTGGGGACAGAGGGATCCGGACAGAGATAATTGGGGATTCCAACCCAGACTAAACACTTCTGTAAAATGGGCATGGTTGGGCTCCAGGTCTTGTACGGTTTTGAGAGATTCAAGACAGCAGAAACTCAATGAATTCAAGTTTCATCACTGCTTCGGCTCTGGCACAACACAGGGCTGCTGTGTTTGCTGCTCCAGTGAAAAGATCCCGGCACCCCGCGTTTGCCCGACGTGGCTGTATTGGAGACACAGTTCCGCCAGGCTTTGGGATCAAGCTGCTCGTGACTGCCTTGTCCCTGGAATCTTCGGGTGCTCCGTCTCCGTGCTCCGAGGCAACCTGAGCTCCCTTGTCTTGGGCATCGGGTTCACTAGCTCTGGCAGAGCCCACTTATCCACCAATGGAATGAAGCCCAGCACCGGATCGTTGAGTGTCTCGGCAAGCTTGGCGAAGGGCCAAAGGCCCAGGGGCCTGAGTTGCTTGGGTGCTAAACAGGCCAACCTAAGAGCACACTGGGCCATCACATCTACATTCCACAGCAGGCAGTCTTTGCCTAGCCTTGGTCTCTTATAGACGGTGTGCAAACGGGCATCCATGAACTTCTCTTGGCTTGTTGTCTCCCGGTCTGAAATTCCACAGGAGAGCATGTCCCAGGGTAGTTGTGAAAATCGTGATTGAAAATTGAATAGGCTTGTGTAAATGTGAGGCATAATTCACTCATGAGCAGCCAACTTCATCTGTGTTCATAGCGTGTGAACAGGACACATGCAAGAACAGCACACAAACGTGGGCGCATGCACGTCACTCGTGTGACAATGTGTTTGCTTGTCTCCCTAGATGCATGGCAAAGGCACACATGTATGCGTCTACTGTACATGCACATAGATACGGGACACCCTCGTGCTGAAGTGTGCATGCACACTCCGCACTCGAACACTACTGTTTGTGCCTAAAGGCAGAGTGTGCGCGCGGCTCAGCTGACCCGTTTCTCTCCAACTGGGTCGGTGCCACCGGGGAAACGTGCCGCTCCACGGTGCGGGAAAGCCCGGATCCGGTCAGCGACTCGGCGCCGCCCGGCTCCTTCATCTCTCATCTGCAGGCCGGTGGGCAGCTCCAGTTTCGCTGGGGACCAAGATCCGCATCCGCGAATCGGCTGGTGGGGGCAAGGGGCAAAAAAAGGAAGAGGTGGAGGGCACTCCAAGCACGCGAGGCTGCAGGTCCTCACTCCTCTGTCGGGTTTTCTTTACCTCCCTACGTTGCGTCCCGAGGAAGACAAAAGAGGGACCCAGATTCCTCCATTCAGCTCAGGAGAGACGGTCTGGGGCCCCTACCTTCACAAACCATCAGGAAGACAGGCGAACCGAGGGTTCTCTCTCCGTTGAGGAAGATGTGCGGCTGCAGCGGGACTGGGGCCCTCCCCGGCCCGCAAATGGTGTGCGTGGGGAGGCGCGCAGCGTGGCTACGGGAGGTCAGTCCACCTCCTCACCCGCGGGTCGCGGGGCTCGTTTTCCCTCTCTCGGGTAGGATTCCGAGCCGCCCAGCCCTCGCATCACCTGGATGTGTCTGCGGAGAAAAGGAGTCCATGCGTACTCTACTCTGGGAAACCCAGGCCGCCGCCACGCAGAGGCAACGCCGCAGAGGCTCGAGTCCTTCGGCGACCCGCGTTTCTAAACAGCACACACCAATAGGATGGGGCCACAAACGCTCTCCCGCCGTCTCCCGCAGACCCTTCGGCGGACGAGAGAGCGTGAGGCAGAAAAGTTGAGGCCAAGCGCTGGAGGAGCTTCCCGGGCCGCGAGAAGGCACAGAGGCTTAGCTGCGACGGACACCAAACGGGTTCGGATCCTGTTGGCCAACCGAGCCCAGCCGCCGCGAACGCGCGTCTCCGCAAGAGTTGCGCACGGTTCCACTCTGAAGACCAAGTCGGGCGAGGTCCGGCGGGGAGCCACGGCCGCTCACCCTCTGAGAGCCTTTAGGAGCAG
The DNA here is from genome assembly GCF_022837055.1 of Prionailurus viverrinus. Taxonomy (NCBI): domain Eukaryota; kingdom Metazoa; phylum Chordata; class Mammalia; order Carnivora; family Felidae; genus Prionailurus; species Prionailurus viverrinus. The sequence continues at coordinate 34,495,147 of NC_062569.1, forward strand.
AACGTAATGCTGGTGGGAACGTAGTGGCAGAAGGAATTTAGTGGCGGAAGGCTCTCGGGGAAAGTCGGGCGGCGCGGCTCGGTGCCGGAGCTGGGCCTGGGGTCGGGGAGCAGCGCCCGGCCTGGTAGCCCCGGTTCCGGCAAGGCCGGCCTGTTGGAAGTGGCCAGTGGGAAGGCTCGGCGGCCCCCTCCCTCGGGATTCCGCGGGGCTCTGACCCGGCCTTTATCTCGGCGCTTGTCAGCAGTCTTGGGGGCTTCAGGAAAGAAGACAAAGGCCCGGTGTCACTGCAGGCTGGGGCTCGGTTTCCTGACTCTGCTCACACTCACAGACTTTAGCGTTTGTTGGGGGGAGATTTTTTAAAAATATGTGTCGAATTTCCTTTTTTCCCCCCTAGAAACAAACAAAAAAAGCAAAAAGCATATTCGCCTTCCCTCCTCGTCCATAGAGATGGAAGTTTCCTGGGATCCTGCCCTTTCCTTTTCTTTGCCTGCCTAGAGGAGTAATTTTCCTTTGTACGTAGAGGAAGATCCGGGGAAAGGTTTTTGTTTGATTCGGCTCGTTAGTATTATTACCAACACAGTCAGGCTGGACTCCCAACTTGGAGAACCGGAGTTGGCCTGCCGGTGTGGCGGGGGCTCGGGCGGCCTCTGTCCTCTGCGCTCGGCGTCGCTGGGGACGTTGGGGGTCTCCCGCGCTTCCTCTGCCCTCCCTGCCGGCGGGGAGCACCCGGGGCTCACAGCGGCCCAGTCGTTTACCCCGAATTTTGTTTAGAGCTGCCAGGAAGCGACCGCTCCGCGCTCGCAGCTCCGCGATTGCAGCGCCGCCACCGGGCCTGCAAACCGGAGGCTCCGGCGGCACAGGCCCGGGTCTTCGGAGCCACTGGCCCCACACCGTCCCTGCTCCCCTCCCGCCCGCGGGGGCCCCTGCCCGCCGCAGCTCGGCCCAACCCGCTTCCTGCGTTTGCCCCTCAGATTTCTCGTTTCTCCACAAATACCGAGGGCGGGAGGGAGGGGGGCTCTCCCACAAGCTGACCTCCGCAACTTCCCGCCCGGTGGCTACCTACCGCTTTTCTGAAAAATCGGGGAAAACGTTCAAACAGCTCCGCGTTCCAAAGGGAGGCGCCTGAGGGTGGGAGGCGTCGGCCCAAGAGCCTGAGGGTGGCGGCTGTGCCTGGACGGGTGTCACACTCCGCGGGTCAGCTGGGCCTTTGTCAGAGAAAACCTCGTTTATCCGAGAAGATTGCCTTAGGAGAAGAAAGGGCGGTTGGAGGAGCCCCAGGGCTCGGGCATTCACTGCCACAGCAACAGCACGCACCTCATTCTGAAGGTCAAGGGGCTGGGGCAGGGAGACGCAATCCCCTGCGCCCTGACTTGGAAAGGTGCTCCATGGTCTGGGCTCTCAGGGGCCCAGGGGTGGCTATGGCCACTGGGATAGAATATCAGACCTTACAAGGTTACTACGGAAGGCGTTTCCTCCCTCCCTTCCGTCCTTCCTCCCTCCCTCCCTCTCTCCCTTCCTTCCTTCCTTCCTTCCTTCCTTCCTTCCTCCCCTCCCTCCCTCCTTCTCTCCTTCCCTCCCTCCCTCCTTCTCTTTCCTCCTTTCAATGTGGGACGGAAAACCATATTGACACTACAAACTGAGCATTTTTACATTAGAACATTTAATTACTTTAATAACCCAGTGAAATATATATACTTATTTCTATTTTATAGATGAGAAAACTGAAATTCAGAATGGGTGCTTTGCTCAAGGTCGCACAGTTATTACAGGGGGTTGTTGGGCTCTACACTAGTTCTTCCCAGCTGAATAGGCCTTGCCCCATCCCACATAGGCCACCTCCCTGGGTGGACATGGTCTCACAACAAGCTTGTCAGAGCTTATCGCTAAGCTGGAGCCTGTGCAGCAAACAGCAGGCCCAGTGGAATGTCCTGGGGGGACAATCTGCTTGCAGCTCAGTCCTGGGCTTCTTTCTCCTCTGGCTGGCTGTCCCTTTACCCACGGAGCTTCTGGAACATCAAACATCGGGCTGCAGGGCCTGTGCCACTCAGAGAGCCCAGTGAGCAGCTGGGCTCAGTGCTCACAGTGCTTTCTAAAATTCCCAAGGTCGTTTGCCCCACAGATAGCTGGATGACCATTGGATGGGCCTTTTCTTCTCAGGACCTCTGGTTCCTTAAATGTAAGCTAAGAGACAGAATAGAGCCATGTCTCCAGAAATTAGAAAGCAGATACAGAGTGCCTGGTTTCAAGAATCCTTAATTTCTTGCTGTCTCTAAGGCAGAACCAGGGGCATGACGATTGCTCCCAACCGCTCCATGGCTCTGGTCCCTACCACACAGGAGAGGTATGCCTCCTAGTCCCATCCTTTCCTGTAGGTCCCACAGGCTACTCCAAGAAGCAGGGACAGCCCCATAGAAGTAGCGAGTGGGACCAATAAGGCATGGTCACCACCAGCTTAGCTCCACAGGGAAGGGGCACTGCAGGGCTCCCAACCAGGCAGCTTCCTGACCCTGATGCCCTCCCTGGCCCAGTGGTTCTGGTGCTCCAAGCCTCCATTAAGGGAAGAGCTTATTCATGGGCAGACTGTCTTGGGTCTGACCCAGTTCCTTGGCCCATCCTCTCCTGCCCCACTGACTGCAAGAAGCTGTGGTTTGCCCCTGATTTCCACCCACCACCAGGGGGCTTTTAGAAGCTTGGAGCTCCAGCCTCCCTTAGTGGGACAGCCCAGCACCTAACCTCAGGTGAAGTATCCTAAGCTTCATGCCCACCCAAACTGGGGATGTAGGGCAGTGAACTCTTTACTTATGCAAAGGGGAAGTGGGGCCACGACATCCTCTGGAGTAGGGTGTGAGGCCATCCCAGAAAACACCCTAGGTCCCCATTTGACAGTTCCTTGGTACATGTACTGCACTGGCACTGATTTCTCCCTCATCCCCCTGAGAACAGGACACCTTACCCCGTTCAACCCAAGTATTTTGGCTGGGCAGTCTTAGGGGGGCAGGGATGACCAAAGATTTGTGTGTAAATGTGAGGAGGGGGGCTCATCTTGTCAGTGATGAGTGTGAGGATGTTTACATGCTTAAGCACACACATACTCCTCATTCAATATCATGTGTAGGCACTCGTTACCCAGGAGATGCAGAAACTGGCAGGGTATTTGCATCAAACTCTAAATTGTATTTATAGTATACACTGACAAACATAAATACATACACCCACACAGTCCAGCCATCTAGACCAGACTGTAAGTGCTAAGGCATAACTGCTATATATATATCAGGAACTCTCTTAAATACTTTTGCCCTCACTTAGGGAATTCCTTAAATCATCTTCTCTATTAGAAATTCAAAAGTGCAAAGAAGGAGAGGAGAGAAAGGAAATGAGAGATGAAGAAGGTCAGTCATTGCCTCAAACTTTTAGCAGTGGGGGAAATGACCAAACTATAGAGTTATGGAGAAACCCCTAGGGCTGGAATTAGAGACAGATGTCTTCCTGTGGGCATCCATTGGGAAGTGGGGGTATGATCTATCTGCCTTCCCTGTGTGGGATCTCTCCTCTAATCCCTGTGTAGACCAGGAATCCCTCACTGATTCCTTCATTTCATCCTCCATACTTGGTGAGACTCCCACTCCCTCTGCAGCCTTGGGTGCCTCTTGCCTTTCAGCTCTTGGGGACAGAGAGAAGCTGTCCTCCAGTGCTGGCCTAGGCCAGCTTCCCCTACCTCACTGAAAGCTCTGCTCTGGAGACTTCCCTTTTTTGCTTTCTCTGCTTGGGATAGCTGTTAGGAGGTGCTGAGAACTAACCCTGGAACAGACAGCCTTACCCAGCTCAAGCAAAGTGTCTGTATGTATTCTCTCTTATCATTCAGCAAGTATATACTGAGAACATAACTGCACACATTACCGATGGCTTATGAATGCAACACACACGGTCCTCCCAGTAAGCACTCCTTGAGTAGTAGGCATATGATTATTACAACGCCCCAAATATATGCCCTCTCCGAAGGCTAATGACAGACGTACACACCTCCCATCCTGTCACCAGGACATGACTTACACTGTACACACATATTTGCAGCAGGCATAGACAACACAACTGCCCATGGGATACATGTTCACACCACAGAAAGCACAGACAGACAAGCACACGGCAGTCCACTTTCTTTCCTGCGACTCCTTTTAGCCAGACAATGGTGCAATGGTTCACTAGAAGCACGCGGATACTAGGCCTAACCAGTCTCCTGGGCTATTCACCCCAGCTGAACCTCCCTCACCAGCCTGCTCTTTCCGGCTCCCCTGGCATTGGCAGGCTCCAGTTGAGGGCACAGGGTGATGCTCCTCAGAACAGCGATGGCTTTATCCTCCACCTTCCAATCTCCCCGGTGATACCCAAGGGATGAAAGGTGTCCTGAATCAGAGCTACTTCCTCTTGGGGCCTAATAACACATAACAGGGATCACCCTCCCCCCCCCCCCCCCCCCCCCCCCCCCCCCCCCGCCATGATCCTACAGCATGGCCAGTAGTATAGATTGAAGTGGGAGGCCTGTAGCCTTGGTCCCTGTCACCAGGTGCCCCTGGGCCGCTGGTCAGCCTGGACCTGTGGCCACTACTGTCTGGGGCCTGAGGGGTGGTGACGGACACATGGACGGAGTGGGGTCTAGCCCAAGCTCTACCACAGTCCCTGGGAAAAACCAGCCAATACCTGTCATCCCATCAGCCGACTGAAGGCTGCCCACCCATCATAACCCTAGAGCTCCCGGGTCTGCAACATGGTCAAATACCCGTGTGCCAGTGCAGAAGCACCAGTCTGAATTCGTTATTTGAAGAGTCTCAGTAGAGGACAAGAAGGAAAAAAATAGATTTCTACAGCCATGCAGTGTCCATTCCTCTCTGATACTCCTAAATCTCTTACACATATCTTAAGGTAAATGAATTCTGATTAATTAAAAATAATAAAGCAATCAATGTAAGTCGCTCCTTACATTTGTACAGAGGTTTGCAGCCTGCAGAACATTTCCCCAACCAGGATTTTCTCTATTTGGAATAAATTCTTCTAGTTACTATATTTGTCTGGAAAAATATAAACGTATGAGTTCAATATAATGAAAACACAGTCCATACACTTAGTACCACTGTGTAAGAGGTAAAATACAAACCTGAACAGTTGCAAAAATCGAACAAATCCTACTACACCTACGCCTTGTGAACGAACCACTGATAAAGTCTCTTTGATGACGTTAAACAGCCGCAACAGACCAGCGATGACACAGAAAACAATCTCCCGGAAAACAAAGCAGCAGCGACAACACAAACGCCCTCCACTCGGGCTGCCCTCAACTCTTATTTATCTGAAAGAGTATAAAATTTTGCTGGACATCTCCCTCTTTTAACCAGCTGCTGAACATACTTAGGCGAAGCGGAAATAATAGAAGTCCGTGTTAAAACAAAAAATTTATTTGGGAATTGACAAGACAGTAACAACAAACAAACAAAACAACAAAAGTGCTCTAGTTCTTTCTAGAAAATTTGGTCCTCCAAAACGACACACTACGGAACAACCAGGTCTAGGGGTTTCGGGCCAGTCGGCTCGGGGCCACAAGCCCGCCTGGTCCGACTGCTGCCAGGTTTCACATTTCTCCTGCCCAAGGTGGGAGAAGCAAGACGTTTGCAAAACAAAAATCAGAGAGAGCACAAGCCGTCCCTGTAGCGTCCGCCAGGCAGGCAGTGATCTCCCCGCACTCCGGGCTTGCATCGGAAGATCCGGGGAAACTTGTTTTTGATTTGTTTTTAGATAGAGGGGAGAACCCCCCCCCCCCTCCCCACCAATTCGTAAAGGAAACCATCTTTTACTGAGCATATTCTCCTACCTCTCTGAACATAGCTTTCTGAAGGCCCGACAGGAATTCTACTTCAAATCTCCTGGAAGAGATTTTCATGTTTTGCTTTAGCAAATTCCAAGGCCACAATACTTCGCCGGTTTTCCCGGTTAGTTTTTTCTTTAAAAAAATATTTTTTAAGTGTTATCTAAAACAGCCCTCCCGATCTTTTGGGCGAAACTGTAGCCAGCCGCCTGGGGCCTGGAGGTTCCCGAAGCGCCGGGACCGGGAACGGAGGACGCGCAGCCTGTCTCTGAGGCCGGACGTGCTGTAAACCCCCCCGCACAGGCAGCCGCGCGAGGCAGCCCCGCTCCCTGCTCGGGCCCAACCCCCGCCCCATCCAGTGGGCCCCGGCTAGCCGCTTCTGAGCTGCTCCAGGAGGCTACGTGGAGCGTGGAGCAAACACACGTTTGTCCCTTTCTCTGGCGGCGCGGGTTCTCGTTGCCCGCCCGGACCGACGCTTCCAGGCAAGGACTGCGCGGCAGCCGGGCGGGGAAAGCCGAGCGCGAGCGCACCGACCTGTGTGAGAAGGCCAAGAGGTCTGCACGGCCGACGCCCGGCTGCACCTCGGCCCCGGCACTTCCTCTCGGTTCTGAATTTTGGCATGGGGTGTCCAGCCCGGAGGCTCGGGCGTCGGGAGGAGACGAGGCCTGCAAAAGGCGCACGGAGAGGCGGCCTGCAGGCCGGAGGAGCGAGAGGGCAGAGAGGGCAGGGGGCCGAGCAACAGGAGGAGAAGCGGAGGAGACAAAGAGGGGCGAGAGGAGCTGAAGGGAGCGAGGAGGCGCAGAGGGCCTTGGACGCTGGCTCAGAAGATGGCCCCACAGAGGGCGCGTGGTCCGGCCGGCGGCGGTGGCTGCGGCTAAGGCCGGCGTCGCACGTCCCTGCATCCTCGCAGCCGGCGCGCGCTGGGTTCTCAGAGATCGAGGCGCGAGTGCAGCGCGCCGGTCTTGCTGTCGTGGTCCCAGTAAGAGCAATGCATCATGGCGAGCTCGGGCTGCCGGGCGCAGGCGAACTGCAGGCCCGGCGCATTAGTGGGCGCGGGCGCCGGGGGCGCGGCGGTAGCAGGGCTGGCGGGGCTGAGCTGGCCCGGGGGCGGTGCGGCTGCCCCGTGGTGCGGCGGGGCCGGCGGGGGTGCGGCGGCCGCGTGCAGATGGTGTGCGTGCGGGTGTGAGTGAGGGTGCGGCGGCGGCGGGGGCGCGGCCGGCGGGCCTCCCAGGCCGTTGTACGAGTTCACCACGCCGGGAGGCAGCGCCATGCTCTGCACGCGTGAGTACGGCCCATACGAGGCGGCCGGGCCAGCCAGCCCCTTGACCACCGCGGCCGCGCCCGGGCTGCCCGGGCCCGCGGCTGCAGCGGCGGCGGCCGCCGCTGCAGCGGCCGCCGCCATCTGGCAGGAGGCGTAGGGCATGGGCGAAGGCGGCTGCGGTAGTGGCCAGGAGTTGTTGAGGAAGCCGGACTGCAGGTACTTGGGGGGCGCCAGGTAGCCGTAGCCGTCGGCCCCGGCGCCAGCGACGCCGCAGCCGCCCGCGGCGCCTCCGGCCCCGAAGAGCCCCTTGCCGGGCTGGAAGTGCGCGGGCGGCGGCCGGAAGGGCCGCTTCATGCGGCGGCGGCGCCGGTAGTTGCCCTTCTCGAACATGTCCTCGCAGGCCGGGTCCAGCGTCCAGTAGTTGCCCTTGCGCTCGCCGCCGCCCTCGCGCGGCACCTTGATGAAGCACTCGTTGAGGCTGAGGTTGTGGCGGATGCTATTCTGCCAGCCCTTCTTGTTCTTCTCGTAGAACGGGAACTTGGCAATAATGTACTGGTAGATGCCGGACAGCGTGAGCCTCTTCTCGGCGCTCTCGCGGATCGCCATGGCGATGAGCGCCACGTACGAGTACGGGGGCTTCTGCGCGGGGTCAGGTTTCTCCGGGGCTGTCCCGGCGCCGCCGCCGCCTCCCTTGCCGGGGCTCGGCGGCGGCGGCGGCGCCTCGGGCTCCTTGGCTGCGCGGCCGGTCTCCGGGGCCAGCAGGGCCCCCGCGGCGTCCTCGGGCTCGGGGTAGCTGGCCATCATGACAAAGCCGGCGCGCGGCGGCCAGGCAGCCCCTGCTCTTTTCCCTTGGCGCTGGCGCGGCAGAGAGTCTGGGCGCACAAGTCCGCTCACCGCCGAGTCTCAAACTTCTGGAGACTGCGGATGCCGCCCGTGCTCGCTCGCTGGCGGCCTCTCGCTCCTTTCCTCTCCTCTTCCCCTTCCCCTAGGGAGCGGCTGGCGGGAGTGGAGCTCAGCCTCTGGCCATGGGGAGTCCGCCCAGCAGAGAGGGGCTCCGGCCCCGCCGCCCCTCCCCGCCCAGGCCAGTCCCCGCCTCGGTGGGTTTTCTTTTCGGCGCTCTTCCCCTCCCCCCACCCTCCGGTTTCCCGAGGCACGACCCGCGTCTCTGGCGGAGCTGCCTCCTGGAGTCCTTAGTGCGCCAGGAGCCTCGCTCAGTTCTGATTCGTATGGGCTCCGCGGAGTTCCGCTTGCGTCAGGCGCCTTCGCCCCTATAGCGGGGCGGCCAGTCGCGCACGGGCGAGTTCATCTCCAAGTCACTTTTTGTAAACGCCCCGCACAGCCCGGACCGGCCTGCCCCCTCCCAGCGAGCTGAGGGGGCCCGGCGGACGACCGGGCTCACGCTTTCGCAAGCCCTTGCAATCCGCGGGTGCTGGCTCTGCGGATTGGGCCGGGAGATGCCGAGGGCCCCGGCGGGGTCCGTCCGCACTCGGCCAGTGCCCAGGGAGCTCGGGCCCTAGCGAGGAGAGGCGCGCCAAGCCTCCTCGCGGCTTTCAGGTGAAGGAAAACGACTCTTCTGCTCTGCCCTTTGCGGCGGTCTCGGGGCTAAACTTCTAGCTTGGGGCTGGGGGAGGGGCGGGACGGGGAGGGGGCTGGATGGAGGTGGGGTGGAGAGAGCTGCGCGGTGGCTTTGGGAAAATCAGCCTAGAAACGAGGGTCACCGAACCAAGAAGCCTCGGCCTGGCCTGGCCTGTCCGTGGCGCTTTCAGAGTGACTGGGCCGAATGGGGTTGAGAAGAGGATCGGGAAGGGGTGCCCAGAAGCTCCGCCCGAAGCCCCTTGACCTTTCCTTGCGCTGCCCCTGGACCTAGGGACCCTCCTCAGAATCCGCGTTGTAATCCTACGG